>NC_059343.1:12580300-12883400 GCF_018350155.1 Leopardus geoffroyi
ATCCAGTTATAATTTTTTCCTTGTGTTTGTGTTACTTCTGCATGAGTTTTAATTCATTGAATTTTTTCTAATTTTGGGTCATTTTCCTGCTTCTTTGCTATTGTCTTATAGGGTGCCATATATTTTTGGATTACTGTAAATATTCTTGAGCTTTGTTCTGGGAGGCAGTTAAGTTACTTGGAAACAGTTTTATACTTTTGAGTATTGATTTTTGAGTGTTGTTAGGTGAGATCAGAGCATTAAGTAGTCTAGTGTTATTTCTCCCCTACTACTGAGACAAACCCTTTTCAGTATTCTACCCACTTCCCTATGAATTTCAAGTTTTCCATCCAGCCTGGTAGGAATGAGCACTATTCCTGGTCCTGTGAGTTCTTCAGAAATTTATCCCTTTAAACTTCTCTGGAGTTCCTTTCCTCATGTGCATGTACTGATCTATACTCAGCTGAATAGTCAGAGGGGACCCTCTGCAGATCTCCAGAGTTCTCTTTCTATGTAGCCTTTTCTTCTTTGATAACTTACTGCCTTGGCTTCCCTGGATCCCAGCTCTCTCTTCTAAATTTGGGTGCCTGTCAGGACTGTTCTGGGTTTTTTCCTTCCTGCAGTAAGCTTGAGCAATCATAGGGTGCATCTCATTTGCTTATTTGTGTATCTTTTGGAGATCATTGTCTTTTGTTGCCTGATATTAATGTCATAAAAAACATTTTTTATACCTTATCTCCATTTTTTGGGTGTATCTGTCAAGAAATTAAATCTGGCACCTATTATTCTGTCTTAGCTGGAAATGGACATATCATCCAAGTCCCCTTTCATTTTTAATCCTCTACATGCAATCAGTAGTCAATTAATAGTTGAGCTAACATTTATATATGTCTTATATTCTTTTAAAAAAAGATGTAAGTCAGTTTTAGGTTGGATACTTCCAGTGTAGACCCTGAGATGTAGGCTTTTTTTTTTTTTTTTTTTTTTTTGCAAATACCTTATTGAGGAAGTTTTCTCAGAAGGGAATTGAGGGGAGCAGTACAGGACAAGAGAAGGAGTCAAGCAGGGTTGTGATATCAGCTGGAGACTATCTCATTCTGATCCTTTGGGGAGTTCTAGAGCACAAATTGTATCACAAAGTTGGTTCCACCTTTAGGCGAATGTGGGAATGGGAGGACTTTTGTACATCCTTGTCTCTAAGTTAATGAGAATAAGCTGCTTCTTGCAGGAAATGACTTCCCCAGTGACACAGCCCCCAATCAAGCAATGACTGTATTTTTTAAGGAAGGAGGCAGCTGCAAGCTATTAATAACCAACATTCACAGTGTGTATGGGTTGGATATATGGACTGAGTAAAGGGATCTGGGAAGAACAATAGCAACATTCCCTATATTGTTTTAGGAGTCTTTATCTCCAAAATGCCTTGTACTCAGTAAGCATTCTATATGTTAGTACCTTAATGGATAGAACTACAGCAATAGCACATTTCCAAGGAATAAGTTATTTCATATGGGTCAATTTTTTTAGATATTAAAGATTGTACTTTTAAAAACTTCTTGATGAGAATGTTTCTAAAATATATCATATATTTTCCTTACATCACACAGAAGATAGTGAGATCAAAATGGTCTTTCCATGTTGACTCAGGGTGATAATTTAGGAACCTTAAACACTTTGCAGGGGTGCAAGTTAGTAGGATCTTCCTTTCTAAATCTTTAGGTGAATTTTAGGAGCTACTGTACAAGGCAGTATGCTGGGCTGTCAGATATCAGCTGTCATTACCCGTAATAGTACACTGGGTTCTTGAAGGTTTCTTCAACTTCACATCTCTGAGGACTGAGAAGTCTGATGATCAAAGATGTCAAGTTTGTGAGAAAATAAGGTGTGGATTACATCCTGAGGATTTCTCCTAGAATGGATTACAGGGCTTTAGTTCTTTGGCAATTGACAGATTGTATGATGTATGAGGTGTTAAAGCATGCTCATGCTTGCTTCTCATTCGTAGCCCTGCCCTGTAGACTGGGGCTTTCTAAACTTCAACATCTGTGGGAACCCTGTAATCAGAGTCCATCCATGGTTCAATTGATGATTGACTTTTCAAATGAGAGAGTTGATTTGACAATTTTCATTCATATGGGCATTAAGGAATTGAAAAGACAAAATTTGCTTTTACTAATTTTCTGACTTAGAACTTTTAGAAGTCATTTGTTGCTTTTATAGTCTGATGTTAAGGAATGTTTTAAAGTAGGTGAAGAATTGCTTCTTGGCCTTTAGGCTAAGGTCAAGTGTAGCATCTGTTCTTATCAGTTTAAAGTAGGTGAAGAATTAAAATGGAGTGTAAGAAAAGGAGATTGAGTTTGCAATTCAGTATTTCATGGTCTCCAGAACCTTTGTTCTTTTTTCCAAAATGGCAGTGAATTTAGTGGTGCATTTCGTGTGGTAACAAGGGTTTATTTATGTATCTGCCCTAAATTGAAGCTGAAAATATAAAGTGCCCTGATCCCTGGAGCTGTTCTTCTTTGTGATGTCCTTACTACTCAGGAACTGAATGAAGGGTGAGCAGTGCAGTCCATTGGATTTGGCACAGTGATGTGCCAGAGAAAGCGCCACGAGAGCCAGTTGTGTATATCTCTTTCCTATTCCACCTGTAGTGATGTCTCACTCATAGCTTCAAATTAGCCATGGTGGGAATATTTATAACATGGAAAGTGGCAAACACTATAAACAGGGTTTTTTCTTTTTGTTTTTTTCCCAGAGAGCCAACATTTTTAAGGTTTACCAGCATACCACTGCTCTCTAGACCATTGGCCTTAGCATAAGCCACTAATTAATGCTTTATTAAGGCAACTTTAAAAAAATGGACATATAATGACCAATAAATTATATTAGTTTCAAGTGTACAATGTAATGAATTGTTATTTGTACTTATTGCAAAATAATCGACACAATAAGTCTAGTTAACATCTATCACCATACATAGTTACAGTTTTTTTCTTGTGATGAGAATTTTTAAGATTTACTCTCTTAGCAACTTTCAAATACGCAAAACAGCATTATGAATTATAGTCACCATGCTGTACATTACATACCTATGGGTTATTTATTTTATAACTTGAAGTTTGTACCTTTTGACCACCTTCACTCATTTTGCCCAACCCAACCTCCCTGTCTCTGGCAACCACCATCTTCTCTGTTTCTATGAGCTCAACTATTTTTTTTTTTTGATTCCACATAGTATTTATCTTTCTCTGACTTATTTCATTTAGCAAAGCCCCCTCAAGGCCCATCTATGTTGTCACAAATGGCAAGATTTCCTTCTTTTTCATGGAATAATATTTCAGTGTGTGTGTGTGTGTGTGTGTACCATAATGTCTTTATCCATTCATGTATCAATGGACACTTAGGTTGTTTCCATGTCTTGCCTATTGCAAAAAGTGCTGCAGTGAACATTGGGGTACATATATCTTTTTAAAATTTTATTTATTTTAGAGAGAGAGCAAGCATGTGCATAAGCAGGGGAGAGGGGCAGAGGAAGAGTGAGAGAGAGAGAATCCCAAGCAGGCTTCATGCTCAGCAAAGAGCCTGACACAGGGCTGGATCCCTGGGATCATGACCTGAGCTGAAATCAAGAGTCGGATGGTTAACTGACTGAGCCACCCAGGTACTGTCTTTTTTAATTAATGTTTTTGTTTTCTTCAGTTAAATACCCAGAAGTGGAATTGCTGGATCAAAAGGAAGTTCTATTTTTATTTTTATTTTTATTTTTATTTTTATTTTTATTTTTTGAGGAATATTCATGCTGTTTTCCACAGTGGCTGCACCAATTTATGTTCCCACCAACTGCATACAAGGGTTCCCTTTCTTCCACATCCTCACCAACACTTATTTCTTGTATTTTTGTTGATAGCCATTCTAACAAAAGAGGTGTGAGGTGATAACTCATTATGGTTTTAATTTGCATTTCCCTGATGATTAGTGATGTTGAACATCTTTTCATATACTTGTTGGCCATCTGTATGTCTTCTTTGGATAAATGCCTATTCAGATCATCTGCCCAATTTTTAATCAGAATGGGTTTTTTGCTATTGAGTTATATAAATTCTTTATATATTTGGATAAATAAATATATATGGATAAATAAATAAACATAAGTATATATATAATTGTATATTAACCCCTTATCAGATATATGATTTGCAAATATTTTCTCTCATTCAGTAGCTTATTTTTTCATTTTGTTGGTTTCCTTGTTGTGTAGAAGCTTTTTAAGTTTAACATAGTTCCACTTGTTAATTTTTGCTTTTATTGCTCAAGTCAGCCTTCTTGGATAAAGAAAACAAATTAGACTCAGATGAACTTAGAGTTATCAAGTTGTTGATATGTTTGTGTCAGAGGGCACCTGGGTGGCTCAGTCAGTAAATGTCTGACTCTCCACCTCAGCTCAGGTCTTGATCTCAGGGTCATGAGTTCAAGCCCTGTGGTGGGCTCCACACTGGACGTGGAGCCTACTTTTAAAAATAAAAAATAAAATGTTTGTGTCAGGAGAGACAATATCATCAAATCCAAACCCCTTATTTGTTTTTAACCAAAAGTAAAGTGGGACTCATAAATGAGTAGAAAACAACTTGGGCAGATTATATGTTGTAGAAAGAACAGGGTTGGGATTAGAACCAGGTCTCTTGACTCTTTGACCAGACAGTTTTAAAAAGTTTACTTTAAATAATACCTTTTATTAATAGTATAAAATAATGTTCCAAAATGGAAAAATAGAATAATAAAATTTAATAAGAAACATTAGCAATTAATTGTATATAATTAAGAATTTAATATCTCATGTGTTCTAAGTACAAAACTGGCAATTTACAGTATTCTTTTTTTTATTAAGTTTTTTATTTTAATTCCAATACAGTTTGCATACAGTGTTCTATTAGTTTCAGGTGTATAGTGATGCAACAATTCTCAGTGCTCATCGTAAGTATACTCTTGATTCTCTTCATCTATTTCACTCATCCCCCCACGACCTCCCCTCTGATATGCTTTATTTTAAACAAATATCCTCAGTAAAAGTTTTTTTTTTCAACAAGAAAATTTTTTACTTGAAGCATACTTGGGAATACGTGACTGTAAAAGATATATATAAAACATTCCAGGGGCACCTGGGTGGCTCAGTCAGTTGAGCATCCAACTTCGGCTCAGGTCATGATCTCGTGGTTCATGGGTTCAAACCCCGTGTTGGGCTCTGTGCTGACAGCTCAGAGCCTGGAGCCTGCTTCGGATTCTGTGTCTCCCTCTCTCTGCCCCTTCCCTGCTTGCACTCTGTCTTTCTCTCTCAAAAATAAATAAACATTAAAAAAACATTCTATCGCAGAAAAATAGAATACACACTTTCTTCAAGTACACACAGAAGACTCTACTGGCTATAATATTCTCTCATTTAAGCCCTACCACAATCACATGCCTTATAATCCCCATTTTACTGAAAAAGAATCAAAGGTCAGAGAGGTTATATAACTTATGTAAGTTTACACAGCAGGTGGGTAGCAGGAGCAGGAAGCAGAGAGCCCTGCTGTTTTGAAAGCCCATTCTTCTCCATGTGCCAGATTGCCTTTCTAAACCTGACATTAGCAGGCTGAGATTGTGCCCCAATGAGGCACACATTTATTTACTTCAAAAACACTTTGGAAAATAAAAAAGAGCTAAACACTAAAATGAGAATTTTCTCATAAACTAGAGTGTTTCTTTCTATCGCTCTCTCCCCCATCTCCTCATAGAGACCCTTACAGGAGAACAGCCTGCCATTTACAGCAGTTAGCCTCACGCCTCTGCAGTGCTCCCTGGAGCTTGTGAGATTCCCGCTGGGTCACATTGGATTGGTCCTGCTGGGAAAGTTTACTGAGTAAGCCTTGATTCCTCCAGTGATAACCTACCATTTATCAGTTGGTTAATGTGTGTCTTATTCATTTATGTAGTCTACTAGAGGGACATTTGGCATAGCTTCTGTTTGCCTTTTAGCAAGGCAAGTTTTTGTTGTTGTTAAGTTTTGTACATTCTTGTATGTGTGTGCCTGTGTGTTTAACAGTTTATAACAGAAATGCTTCTTTGAAGCCAAAATAATTCTTCATGGTTACAATGTAACCTTAAACTCTTATAGCATGTATGAACACTTTCTTGAAACTGAGAAATACACCTCTTTGAGCCAGCAGATTAGTTTTTAATTTGGGATGTTTTCTTAAAAGATAAAATATTCTGCATTTTTTTCTTGGCGAATAGTTTTAGAATGGGTTCCCAAATTGCATTGCCAGTTCAAGTCTGGCGGTAGTTCAAGTGGAATATAATAACAGATAAAGGTCTGGAAGTGTGTGTTCCTGTTAAGGGCAATGGGGCTGGAAGGGCTAGAAGTAAAGAGTGTCTCAGAACAGCAATATGTCCGGGAGGAAAATCTTGGAAGCCAAGGTGAAATGCTGATAAACACAGGCACCCATGCATTTGGGAGGGTGAGTGCAGCTACATTCCTCATTAACCTGACAACAGTCCCTTTCTCTCTGGCAAGGTTGTCTTGGTAGGCTCAACGTGCAGCTAAAAGAGGAATATACACTGAGTACTGGAGGTGGAAGTTAGGATGTGGCTGCCAAACAGTTCATATCTTTGAGATGACCACAAACATGGTGCAATGACAGAAGATCCACACAGATGTTCTTATTCAAAGACTATTCTGGCTATCTATTGCTGGGTATCAAACCACCCCACAATGGGGGCTTAAAAAATAACAATCACTTATTTTGCTTACCCATAGGGGGGGTTGACTGGACATAGCCAGGCAGTTTCTCTTGAGACCTAGCAGATGGTTTCAGTCATAGTGGTTGGAGTTGGGGCCATCTCAGAGACTCCTTCACTCTTAGGTCTGGTGCTTGTGCTGGGGAAATTCAAACAATCGGGGGCTGGAACAGATGGGGATCCTGGGCGTCTCTGTCTCTATGTCACCTCTCCAACATGGTGGTATAGACAACCAGGCTTATTACATGATGGATGAAGGCCCTCCAAGAAGGTATTTTAAGAGATAACATTTAAAAGGTGCCAAACATATGGTAGAGTACCTAACGGTAAATATTACATTCATCAAAAGGAATTTTGAATTCAGAATTTCAAGCAAACAGATTTCAGGTGAAGCACATTATTCTCTTTATAGTAGAGTATATAAGGCTGACCTGTGGGATTGGAGACTGTGGGATATGTAGAGGTGTGCTTGTGTGTGTGTGTGTGTGTGTGTGTGTGTGTGTGTGTGTGTTGCGGCATGTAAACAATTTAATGATTCCTAGAATCTCCCAGAGGTTCCTCTCCCTCCTGGCTAGAGAGAAGAGAGAGAAATTCACATGATCCTATCCATCTCCACCTCCAGCTTCTTTGTAATCTGAGATTTTTGTGTGGTCCTGTATCACACAATCATTCAGTCCTCAATGAGAGAACATGTCTAACAACCAAGTTGTGCAGCAATAATTAAATATACCATAGGTGAGGCTATGTATTTTACTTAGTTCCAGCCATGCTTAAGTGGCTCAGCCTCTAAAGCTTATGAACTTAGTTCAACTCAAACACAGGAAGGTATCTTGTTTATTGCTAATTAGTATAAAATGTAATTACTATGAAAGTAAAAAACATGTTGGGAATCAAGCAAGGATTCCTTGGTTTAAATATATTTCATTTGGAGAATAGGGAAGGCTTTTTTTTTTCAAGAAATATAAGAAGAGTTAAGCATTTTGCTAAGGAAATTGAACCTTGAGAGACCAGAGTTTAAACATATCATACTTAAATATATCATATTTAATCATTACTTGATTAACACTTTTAACATCCAATTAAAGATTAATTTGTACACCAGTTCTAGAAGCTTATTTCATTTACTGATCTTTGGTCTAAGCTGGTTTTTATTTAGTTTTCAAAGCACCTTGGATGCTGTTCTTTGAGCTTTCTTTGTGGTAATTATTAAGTTAATTGAGGGAAGTCAGGGCCTAAGTATTTCAGAAATGAAATTATATGGCCATTAATTTGTGAAGCTCCTGATTATCTTCTCATTCAGAGTTTAAAGTTCATTTCAGAATCATAAATAAAGGAGAGATGACAAGTCTAGTTTTATGAACTAGGCCCTGGCTTCAAGCACTTAAGGAAATCATCCTGAGTCCAGTTTCTAATTGCCTTGATCCAGTTGTGTGATTTACCCCCATTTGTTTTTGCTTCTTCTTCATAATAATGGGGCACACATTTCTTGTAAAGAATAGCCGACTTATTAAGAGTGTGTTTAGTGCTATTTGACCAAAGGTAATGTTCTGGAGAATTTATTTAGATAAATCCCTTGGTTTATTCCATCCACTTGGCCTGCTGTCTTCTTCCTGTTCTTCTTCATCTCTATGACTCTCATCTATCCTTGATGAGGCTCTGAAGGACATTTCCACTTCTCAGGTTGGATTAGTTGCCTTGCTGCAGCGGGCATAGGCCTTCAATGCACACATTCCTCTACGGTTTCTATCACTTGAAATGAAAGTAAGTAATTATCTGTTTAGATGTCTGTCACCTCACTAGATATTAGCCCTCTGAGGACAGGAACTTTCTTTTTCAACAGTGTACCCTCCATATTCAAAGAAAATTATATAAGCTAGGGAGAAATTGTGTCTCAAACTCAGGGCACATGATACTCACCTGATAAATGCTTAGGGGACGAATGTGTACAAGTACCCTGAATTTTTAACTGGTGCTTTTCAGAAGCCCAAATCAATGCAAAGTTGACTTGATAAAGTGAGCTTTGAGGCATTTTGGTGAATAAAAAACACAGTTTTGAATTTTTGAAGAACAATTTGCTGATACATATTGCAAACCAATAATTATGCTTAACAATAAAGCAAACTGCATTTTGCTATTATTGGGTTTTATCATCTGTGAACCCTAGCTGATTGATAAATAATGTATTAGTTATCTATGGCTGTGTACAAATTACCCAACACTTAGTGACTTACAACAACACACATTTCTGATCCCACAGTTTCTGTAGGTCAGGCACATGGGCATGGTTAACTGGACACTTTGCCTCAGCATCTCACGGTCTCCAGTTCTCTTGAGGCCCCAACTGTAAAGGACCTACTTTCCAAGCTCACACTTGTATGCCTGTTGGCAGGATTCAGTTTCTCATGAGTTGTTGAACTGAGCCTTCAGTTTCTCATGAGGCCTCCCTTGGTTCCTTGCCATGTGGGCCTCTGCATAGAACATCTCATTCATGGTGACTGGCCTCATCATGGGGAGCATGCAGGAGGACGGGAGAGGGTGCCAACAAGAGAACACACACAAGTCACGACGTTTTGTAAACTAAACCTGGAAGTGAGATCCCATTGCTTTTACTATATTGTACTGGTTACTAGGTCCACCCTACACTCAAAGTGGGGGAGGGGGTATTACACAAGAGTATGCATGCCAGGAGGTAGGAATCATTGAGAGCTGTATCAGAAGCTTCCTACCATTCCTAAATAAGAATTTAAGAAAATTACAAAATGTATAACACAATATTGGGGGCACAAAAATGAAGCACACTAATGTGATTTTAAACAACTTAAGCCCCGATTTTTTAACCCTTTATTCTTTAGTCCAAAACATTAATTTTCTGTCTACTTGGTGCCACACCTCACAATACACTCATGGCACCCCAGAAAGGAATAAGACTTTGTTAATGACTGAAGGAGCTTAGAGATTCGTGAAGGAAATACACACGGAGGAAAAAACCATTAAGGAAAATTTCATAATGGAAGTACTTGAGTGTGGTTTTTGGAGTATAGGAGTAGAGTAGGTGTCAGGAAAGTTTACTGAGAGTTGTGTTGCTGAAAGTTGTTTGGGGAGGTGAGTGATGAGGAAGAATTTCCTAAGCAGACAGCGGTGACATGAGGAAGAGCTGTGGAAAGGAAGAAATACTGCTTATCTGAGATGAATGAAATCAAGGTTTTGCTGATCATATAAATACATAAGAAAAAATCATGAAGTGGCTGGAAGAGAACTTATACCAACTGTCCCCCAAGTCTCAATGTCAGTGCCAAGGGGAGCAGAGGTGACTCAACTCCCACAGTTAGGAGAGATGACTTTGTGAACATGATCTTTGGCAACTGCTCTTGTCTCCTTAAAGGTTAGTTATGCTGGATTTTTCTTCTTTTCTTTTTGATTTTTTTTAACATTTATTCATTTTTGAGAGACAGAGAGAGACTGAGCATGAGTGAGGGAGGAGCAAAGAGAGAGGGAGACACAGAACCGGAAGCAGGCTCCAGGCTCAGAGCTGTCAGCACAGAGCCCGACATGGGGCTAGAACTCACGAACCATGAGATCATGACCTGAGTCAAAGTCAGATGTTCAACCGACTAAGCCACCCAGGTGCCCCTATGCTGGATTTTTCTGAATTCATGACTGGTCCTTGATGAAACTTTGAAACATGCACATTTTGTCATTTGGGTCATAGTTGAAGCCCCTCTCCTGCTCTGTGGTATTTCTCTAACCCCAGGAATTTGGTCAGTTCTGGGTGGTTTCTTGTCATCTGAGGTTTCACCAGGCCAATCTTGACAGGAAGTGTGCCTTCCAGGCTCCCTGGGAAGGTCTCCCTCCTCTTATCTATCAAACCTATGTAACATGTTTCCTCTCCAGAGGGAAGTAAAGGAAGAGACTTGGGGTCAGCATCCAAACTGGCAAAGAAACTGATACCTGTGTCACCTGATTTTAAGGCCAGCATCTAAGGTAGCAGCACAAATTACCCATAGTGATGTGGTGAGGGAGGTGTGCTTGACTGTAGATTATACAGTTGACCCTTGAACATGGGTTTGAACTATGCAGATCTACTTACATGTGTGTTGTTTTTTTTTATATAAATACATTACTGTAAATTTATTTTCTCTTCCTTGTGATTTTCTTAACAACATTTTCTTTTCTCTAGTTTACTTTATTATAAGAATATGGTATATAATACATATAACATACAAAATAAGTGTTAATTGATTGTTTATATTATCAGTAAGGCTTCTAGTCAACAGTAGGCTATTAGTAGTTAAATATTTGGGCAGCCAAAAGTTATATGCTGATTTTCAACTGCACAGGGAGTCAGTGCCCCTAACCCCTGTGTTGTTCAAGGGTCAACTGTAATTGCATTATTTTGCTCTTAATTATCTTATTTTTTTGCTTTTGCTGTCACCTCAATTACATTTGTACAAATATGCCTCTTTTCTTGTGACAGGAGCCTGTATTTATTACTGAGTTTAATTCTTTTTGGCATCATTCAATTTTACATTCTTCAAAATAATAACTCCAGGATGCCGTTATCTAATGGTCAACGAGTTCTCTGCCAAGTCATTGTCTCATGTTTAAGTTTTTGGGTTTTTTTAAATGTTAGGTTATATATAAAAAAAATTCTGTATACTAGGGAGGAACTGTACTTCCGAGAGGGTGAGAAAGCTAACCTAAAGCCTGTGTTCTTTGCACGAAGCCAAGCAAAAGAGCCAGTAGAGCCAGTAGATGAAATTATTGTCTGGAATCTTTGAGAAATATGTGGTATCAACAGAGCTTCTGAGTGGTGAGAGTTGGGCAAATGATCTTTCTCTTTTCCAATAAGGGGGAGCACTCTTCAAACTATAGGTTGAATAGCTTTCTGTCAATCCTTGGAATGAGGAGATGAATAAAATAAGCTAGGAGAACTTATAAAAGGGAATGACATTGACCTTGTAACCCTCTACACCCTCACAGCTATCAGCACCCCTTTCTGTAGCTTTTTGAATTTGCCTGTTTATGACACCAGTATCCCCTTGCCTACTCAATGGTCATGAAGACTCTCTTCCGTGTCGATCATAGTGCAGTTCTCAGAAGGCATCTTACTGTGTATATAAATATAAAAGAACACCTTAAATTTCTGTGTTTTTAGGAACTCGGATAGGTTATCACCAGCTTCTGATTCGTAAAATATTTCCCTTCTTTTTTTCCCGCTGAATCTCTAAGGGCCATAGTCTGATTTTTAAATCATGAGCCACAACAGCTACACGTGTCAAATTACGCTCTAATTATGTGCTTATATATCTGTCTTTCCTGCTAAATTGGAAGCTCTCTGAAAGTTGGAGTCCTGGGCTTTTTATCTATGTATACATTCATTCATTCATTCATTCATTCAATACATTCATCTGTGTATTGAAATATATATATATATAGGGGCGCCTGAGTGGCTCAGTGGTTAAGCGTCCAACTTCAGCTCAGATCATGATCTCATGGGTCATGATTCTAGCCCCACGTCGGGCTCTGTGCTGACAGCTCAGAGCATGGAGCCTGCTTCAGATTCTGTGTCTCCCTCTCTGCCCTTCCCCCACTCACATTCTGTCTCTCTCACTCTCAAAAATGAATAAACGTTAAAAAAAAAAAAAAAAAAACTTGAGGGGCGCCTGGGTGGCTCAGTCACTTAAGCATCCGACTTCAGCTCAGGTCACGATCTCACAGTTCATGAGTTTGAGCCCTGCATGGGGCTCAGTGCTGACAACTTGGAGCCTGGAGCCTGCTTCGGATTCTGTGTCTCCCTCTCTCTCTGCCCCTCCCCTGCTCATGCTCTGTCTCCCTCTCTCTCAAAAATAAATAAACATTAAAAAAATTTTTTTTATTTGAAATGTATACATACACACATATATATAGTTATAATACACATATATAAATTGTTATATATATATATATAACAATGCCTGGCACCTAGCAAACTGTAACAAATGCTTGTCCACATAAAGTCATTCATTCATTCATTCATTCAGATTATTCAATCTCGCTGAACTTTACTTTCTTTATTCTTATTAGGATAACAGTACAAAAATCACCTGGCAAGTTGTCAGATACATAGTAGATATTCAATAAATAATGTGATATTCTTTCCTCCTACTCAAAGATGTAATCCATGAAAGCTGAAGAGGTAGGTATTATTTAGAGAAGTCAAGTGTTCTGGGACCATGTTCTTATCTGTTCTAAATTCATCCATGTTAGCTTTAAGTGTATTAGTCTCTACATCCCTCTCCTTCGCAGGACAGCAGAAGAAAAAAGGCTTCCCGAGCATTCTGCTTTCTCTGTCTTACATGAACACAATTTGTGTACAGACTGTCAGTCTTGTTCCTTTTGCTGTGTGAACACAGCTATAAATAACCCCTAACTTTACAGACATGATTTGATCTGGGCCAGGTCCCGTTTTTCTTCATCCTTGATTAAACATCCTGCCTTCTAATTTTTGTATGTGACTTTTTTTTAAATCTGAGTTCATCAAATGACTTTATCATTCATTTTCTGCTTTGATCAGGAGAACTCACAAATGTTTAATGCTCACAAAATGGAAACATGATAAAATATCACACATCATAATATAGTCAAATATAGTACATGTGATTTGAAATCTTATCAATGCCTTAAAGAACTTCATTTTGACCCTATTTTTAAAAGAGGCCAAAGTCATTAACAAAAAGTCTGTGAAAAGTTTTTTTTTTTTTTAATAGTTCTGCTTATCAAGATGCTGAGGGCCTAAATCCTGAACCTGATGAAAGAAGTTCAGGTCCATAGTTTCCTATCTGCAGTCCTGAAAATTCTTAAACTCTGGCAGGCAATAGTTTTTTGTAACATATTTGGTGACAAAGTTTGAGCTAAACTGAAGAAAGATTATAGTCTCTATCCTACTTTGCGTGAATATTCGTGTTTCATGGCAAAAATGCCAGTGTTCAGGGGCACCTGGGTGGCTCAGTTGGTTAAGTGTCCAACTTCGGCTCAGGTCATGATCTCGTGGCCTGTGAGTTCGGCCCCACGTTGGGCTCTGTGCTGACAGCTCAGAGCCTGGAGCCGGCTTCGGATTCTGTGTCTCCCTCTCTCTCTGCCCCTCCCCCACTCATGCTCTGTCTCTGTCTCTGAAAAATGCATACACCTTAAAAAAAATTTTTTTTAAATGCCAGTGTTCACTTACTGTGGGCTGCCCCAAGCCCACTGCAAATGTTATTTAGTACAGAGTTTACATTCTCTATGACATTCTAAAAATTTGAGAAGTCTAGATATTGAAATATATTTAGTCCCAAGAATCTCTTTGGGAGAAGAGATCATGGGCCTGTAGTTACCAAACTTGATCCCTGGAGTGTTAGCATATGTATATAAACACTTGTATGGAATTAAGTTCCATCACGTTTGATTTTAATAGTTTCAAAGAATATTCAAAATAGTTTCTACCTACCAAAATATTTATGGATGGAATAATGTAGTGTCTGTGATTTGTTCAAAATAAAATGGGGAAGAGGAAGTGGATGTCAAGAACTTTGAAGAGTCCTAGATCTTACCTGACTTGCAAGCTCACAAGTTAGTTGGCCACAGTTTCATAAATGTTGGCAGAAGAAGCTGGGTCAGAGGTAAAGGACTTTATTTTTCACTGAACAGCGACCAGCATGACTTTCATGTTCACATTAGATCCCTCTTGCTTTCCAAGTCCCAGTGGGCAATGGGAAGTGGCCCAGGTGGATGTTGTGCAAGCAGGCAGTTCACTGAGTTTAGAGAGCCTGAATCTTTTTTCTGAAGTTTATTTATTTCTTTTGGCTTGGGGAAGTGGGACAGAGAGAGAGGGAGAGAGAGAATTCCAAACAGACTCCGTGCAGAAGTGTAGAGCTGGCTGTGGGGCTTGATCTCATGAACTATGAGATCATGACCTGAGCCAAAATCCAGAGCCAACGCTTAACCGACTGAGCCACTCAGGCACCCCCTGAATCTTTTATAATGGGCACTATATAATGGGCACTTGCCTGACCTTGCCTTGTTGGAAGCTATTATCTTTGCCATACTGGTCAGTAAACAAATCTGCCCTCTGCTCTGAAGACAGACACTATCTTAATTCTCCAATACTGCTTACTATACAAGCATCCTTGAAAAGATAGTTCATAACAAGGCAGTCAGCACCTCTGGTCACAAAATATACAGAAACACAGGAGACCTATGGGGAATTGTACCCCAACAGTAGAAGCTGAAACAAAATTAACTGAGTTGATGGATTAAAACTGGATGATGGATACATTGAAGTACGGTTTACTTTTGTATACTTTTGAAATTTTCCATGAATAACAAGTTAAAAAATAGCAGCCACTCTAAGTGCTATGTGACACTCTCCACATAAATCACAATAAAAAAGACCAAAAGTGACTGTGTTAACTCTGCACTATTTCACATCTCTACTTCCCTGAGCAAATGTCTGAGGTCTGTTTAGTAAATGTTCTTGGAGGCTAATTACATTATTGGTTTGCTAGAGCACTGACAAGTTAAATTTGATGAACTGAAATCTCTATAGGTTAAATAGTTGGGAATATTAGAGAATGGTAGAAAATTGTTTTTCAGTTTTTAATTTTTCAGGAGTACCACATACATGTCATATATATGTGTGTGTTTGTGTGTGTGTGTGTGTGTATAAATACACATATCACAGTATACATATAACATATACATATATATATCACATATATATCAGTGAGATAGAGGCAAAGGAAACTTCATTTATCTATAAGGTCTTTTATTCATATAAATAGTAATCAGACTGTCAAAAAAGGAAATCTTGAAAATCATGCTAATGTAGGTCTTAAAAATCATGCTAATGTAGGTGTTTTTAGCAAATAAATGTTTCAAATATATATATATCTTAGTAAAACATAGATACATTCCTGTTCCATAAGCAGAGGTATCTAGACTAAAAAGTGAATGTCTTATTCCCCACAAAGCAAGCACCACGCCCTCTCCAATTTTCCATTTGCCTCTAGAGAGATAATTACTGTTAGCAGTTTGGTGTGTATTCTTTCAGGCAAGTCATTATAAATTTACATACATTAATATGTAAAAGTACAAATATAGTTTTAAAAAGCATAAATGGGATTATACTGTGCATACTTTTATATATCCTGCTTTTTTCCCATGAAAATTCCTTGGAGATATTTCAATTTCAATATATATAAAATTATTTTGATTTTTAAAAAATGGTTGCATAGCATTTCATAGAATGGATGTATCATACCTGAAATATTCAACCTAAGCTCATATTTCACTGCTGCTAAGAATTTTTCATTGTTATTATGAACCCATATCACTGTTGCATTCTTATCAAGTAAGTTTCACAGTCTAGTTCCTGCCCACCTGAGTATATATAATCTAAGACAACTTCAATACAAACATGTAGCAAGAAGATAATTTCTGTGCATGTCAAGAGTTCTGAGACATTTATTTATTTATTTATCTATTTATTTACTTATATAATGTTTATTTTTGAGAGAGAGCGTGAGTGGGGAGGGGCAGAGAAAGAGGGAGACAGAGAATCCCAAACAGGCTCCATGCTATCAGTGCAGAGCCCAATGTGGGGCTTGAACTCATGAACTGTGAGATCATGACCCGAGCCAAAATCAAGAGTTGGATGTTTAACTGATTGAGCCACCCAGGTGCCCCAAGACTATTAATTAATTTATTTTTTGTTAATATACAGTGTTTATTAGTTTCAGGTGTACAATATAGTGATTCAACAATTCCATACATCACCTAGTGTGCATCACAAGTGCACTCCTTAATCCTCATTACCTATTTAGCTCATTCCTTCCCCCCCTCCATGGTAGCCATCAGTTTGTTGTCTGTAGTTAAGAGTCTGTTTCTTGGTTTCTCTTTCTGTCTCTTTTATTTTTTTTCCCTTTTTTTGTTTTGTTTCTTGAATTCCACATATGAGTGAAATCATATGGTGTTTGTCTTTCTCTGAGTGACTTATTTTGCTTAGCATAATACTGTCTACCTCCATCCATGTCATTGCAAATGGCAAGATTTCATTCTTTTTTATGGCTGAATAAGGTTCCATGATACACACACACACACACACACACACATACATACCACTTCTGTATCCATTCATCTATCAGTGGACACTTGAGCTGCTTCCATAATTTAGCTATTGTAAGTGATGCTGCTAATACACATAGGGATGCATGTATTCCTTTGAATAGGTGTTTTTGTATTTTTTGAGTATATACCCAGTAGTGTGATTACTGGATCATAGGGTAGTTCTTTTAGCTTTTTGAGGAACCTCCATACTGTTCTCCACAGTGGTACACCAGTTTGCATTCTCATCAACAATGCACATCCTCACCAACACTCGTTGTTTCTTGCATTTTTGATTATAGCCATTCTGACAGATGTGAGGTGACATCTCATTATAGTTTTGTTTTGTATTTCCCTGATGTTGAGTGATGTTGAGCATCTTTTCATTTGTCTGTTGGCCATCTGGATGTATTCTTTGGAGAAACATCTGTTCATGTTTTCTGCCCATTTTTAATTTGATTACTTGTTTTATGGGTGTTGAGTTGTATAAGTTCTTTAAATATTTTGCATACTAACCCCTTATAGGATGTCAGAGACATTATTGTCTGTGCTCTCTTCTAGGATTTTTATGGTCTCAGGTCTCACATTTAGGTCCTTAATCCATTTTCAGTTTATTTTTGTATATGGTGTGAGAGAGTGCTCTAGTTTTAGTCTTTTGCATGTAGCTGTCCAGTTTTCCCAGAACCATTTGTTGAAGAGACTGTCTTTTTTCCCATTGCATATTCTTTCCTGCTTTGTCAAAGATTAATTGATCATATAATTGTGGGTTTATTTCTGGGGTTTCTATTCTGTTTCATTGATCTAGGTGTCTGTTTTTGAGCCAGTACCATACTGTTTTGATTACTATACCTTTGTAACATCACTTGAAGTCTGGAATTGTGATACCTCCAGTTTTGTTCTTCTTTTTCAAAACTGCTTCAACTATTTGGGGTCTTTTGTGGTTCCATATACATTTTAGGATTTTTTTTATTCTAGTTCTGTGCCAAATGCTATTGGTATTTTATTAGGGGTTGCATTAAATTTGTAGATTGCTTTGAGTAGTATAGACATTTCAACAATTTTTCTTCTTTGAATTCATGAGCATGGAAAATCTTTTCATTTCTTTGTGTCATTGAGACTATTTTATTTTTAATCGTGAGGCTTATTTTAAATTCTCTTGCTAAATTGAGGAGGAAGGAAGCTTAATGAGGAATAGGATGTTTATATAGTATCAAAGTATCTCCTCATTAATTCCTTTAAGTTACAAAAGGAAAACCTGTAAACAGGAAGGAAGCAGACCAAATGAACAAAACAAAATACCAAAGTCAGTATCACCAATAAGGCATCATGTGCGTCCAGATATGAGACTCTGACAAAGACACAACATCACCTATGTAGTATTCCAACCAGATATGCATTACTTGAATCAGATCATGAGAAATTAGACAGGGGCACCTGAGTGGCTCAGTCAATTAAGCATCTGGCTCTTGATTTCCAGCTCAGGTCATGATCTCATGGTTGGTGGGATCGAGGACCGTGTTGGGTGCTGTACTGACAGCACAGAGCCTGCTTGAGATTCTCTCTCTCCCTCTCTTTCAGCCCCTCCTCCCTTCACACATGAGCATTCTCTCTCTCTCAAAAAAAAAAAAAAACATTGAAAGAAATATATATTTAGGGGCACATGGGTGGCTCAGTTGGTTAAGTGCCTGACTCTTGATTTCTACTCACATCATGATCTCGGGGGTTTGTGGGATTGAGCCCTCATCGGGCTCCATGCTGACAGCATGGAGTCTGCTTGAGATTCTCTCTCTGCCTCTCCCTCTCCCTCTGCCCCTTCCCAGCTCACGTGCAAGCATTCTCTCTCTCTCTCTCAAAACAAACAAACAAACAAACAAACAAACAAACATTAAAAAAAAAGAAATTAGAGGGGCACCTGGGTGGCTCAGTCGGTTGAGAGTCTGACTTGAGCTCAGGCTGTGATCTCATGGTCCATGGGTTCGAGCCCTGTGTCGGGCTCTGTGCTGACAGCTCAGAGCCTGGAGCCTGCCAAGGATTCTGTGTCTCCCTCTCTCTCTGCCTCTCCTCTGCTCACACTCTATCTCTCTCTGTCTCTCAAAAATGAATAAACATTAAAAAAAATTTTAATAAAAGAAATTAGACAAACTCATATCAAGGGATAGTCTGTAAAATAACTGGCCCATACTCTTTACAAATACTGAATTAATAAAAATATTTATGATCTTGATGAACACTAAGAATATATAGAATTTTTTTTAATGAAATTTATTTTCAAATTGGTTTCCATACAACATCCAGTGCTCATCCCAATAGATGCCCTCCTCAATGCCCATCACCCACTTTCCCCTCCTCCCCACCTCCCATCAACCCTCAGTTTATTCTCAGTATTTAAGAGTCTCCCATGGTTTTCCTCCTTCCTTCTCTGTAACTTTTTTCCCCTCCACCTTCTCTTCCCCCATGGTCTTCTGTTGAGTTTCTCAGGATCCACATATGAGTGAAAACATATGATACCTGTCTTTCTCTGCCTGACTTATTTCACTTAGCATAACACTCTCCAGTTCCATCCACATTGCTACAAATGGCCAGATTTCATTCTTTCTCATTGCCAAGTAGTATTCCATTGTATAGATAAACCACATCTTCTTTATCCATTCATCAGTGGATGGACATTTAGGCTCTTTCCATAATTTGGCTATTGTTGTAAGCACTGCTATAAACATTGGGGTCCATGTGCCCCTATGCATCAGCACTCCTGTATCCCTTGGGTAAATTGCTAGCAGTGCTATTGCTGGGTCATAGGGTAGGTCTATTTTTAATTTTTTGAGGAACCTGCATACTGTTTTCCAGAGCAGCTACACCAGTTTGCATTCCTACCAACAGTGCAAGAGGGTTCCTGTTTCTCCACATCTTTGCCAGCATCTGTAGTCTCCTGATTTGTTCATTTTAGCCACTCTGACTGGCATAAAGTGATATCTCAGTGTGGTTTTGATTTGTATTTCCCTGATGAGGAGTGACATTGAGCATCTTTTCATGTGCCTGTTGGCCATCTGGATGTCTTCTTTGGAAAAGTGTCTATTCATGTCTTCTGCCCATTTCTTCACTGGATTATTTGTTTTTTGGGTGTGGAGTTTGGTCAGTTCTTTATAGATTTTGGACACTAGCCCTTTATCCGATAGAATTTTGAATCATCATATGGTATACCTTAAACTAATATAGAACTGTAGGTTAATTATCTTTTAATAAAAAATTAAAATACTAAAAAAATATTGATGAAGGACAAAAGTAAAAATAAAAGGCTTAGAAATTTTCCAGATTGGAGGAGACTAAATATACATGACAACTAAATGCGATGTGTGATACTAGACTGGATCCTGTACTAGGAAAATAATTGCTATAAAGTATATTGTTGGAACAATCAGTAAAATGGGAACATGGACTACAGATTAGATAAAACACTGCATGCATCAATGCTAATTTTTTCTAATTTTCACAACTTTAGTGTGGGTATATAAGATTATATGTTAGGAATATGTTAGGATACATAGGAAATCCACACTGAGGGATTAAGGTGTAAATGTGCATCCTGTCTGCAGAAGGTTCAGGAAAAAAGGGGGAGGGAGGGAGAGATTATGATAAAGCAAATGTGACAAACTTACAATTAGTGAATATGGACATGAATAATGGGTACATGGAAATTCTGTTTACTATTTTTTTGCAACTTTTCTCTAAATTTGAAATTATCTCAAACTGAAAATTGAAGAATATGTCCTAGTTTCCAAAGTGTACAGAGAACCAAAGTAGATAAGTCATGTGTTTAAGTGATGGTCATGATCCCTGTTCAACATCTTGCCTGCTTGGAGTGAGCTCTGGTTATAAGACTTTAAGGAATGGTTCTTTTTCAATAGAATTTCATAAGATATTTCATATATCTCACAACTAGGAACTGTCAAAACACTTTAGTTTTAGAAATACAAATAGATGAATAGCTGTTAATTTTAGAGGCAAGAGAGGAACTTGTATTTTATTATTTTTTTGTAATTTTTTAATGTTTATTCTTTAGAGAGACAGAGCATGAGTGGGGGAGGGGCAGAGAGAGAGGGAGACACAGAATCGGAAGCAGGCTCCAGGCTCTGAGCTGTCAGCACAGAGCCCCACGCAGGGCTTGAACTCATAAACGGTGAGATCATGACTGAGCCACACAGGTGCCCCTAGAGGAATTTGTATTTTAAAGGGTATGTTGTTATTTTTAGTAAAACATTGTCTTGCACCAACCTGTTATACTAATTCCCCACCTGGAATGTTTCACTAAGCTGTGCCTATGCAGATAAAATCGCTGTCAGTTTTAATGCCTTACTTTTTGTAATGCTAGTGGAGTTAGTGAACAGTGGGCCCTAGCTTTCACTTTAGAGATGCATAAAAACATAGAAATTATTTTAGCAGATCAATAATCCTTCTTGTTTATCTGTCTTTGAATTGCTCCAAGGAACTAGCAATAACAATTATTTTAACAGCTTTATTGGGATATAATTCACATGCATACATTTTACCCATTTAAAATGGACAGTTCAATGTTTTTTTTATATATTCACAAAGGTGCAACTGCCACCACAATGTACTTTTAGAACATCTTCATCATCCCATGAAGAAACCCCATGCTGATTAGCTGTCACTGCCCATTTCCTCCTCCTCCTCAGCTCCTGACAACCACTAATTTATTTTCTGTGTCTATGATTTGCCTATTCTGGACACTTCATAAAAATGGAATCATATAATACATGATCCCTTGTGACTGACTTCTTTCACTTAGCATAATATTTGAAAAGCTCATTCATGTTGTAGCCTGTATTAGTAGTTCATTTCTTTTTATTGCTTTATAATATTTCATTATATTTTGATATATACCACATTTTGTTTCTGTTCATCATTTGTCTCTTCATGGACATTAGGGTCGTTTCTATTTTTAGGAACATAGAACAATGCTGCTATGAACATCTGTGTGAATGTATGTTTTAATTTCTCTTGTGTCTATATCTAGGAGTGCAGTTGCTGGGTCATGTAGTAATTCTGTATTTCACATTTTGAGGAACTACCAAATTGTTTTCTAAAGTGGCTGCAACATTTTACATTCCCACCAGCAACATATGAACATTCCAATTTCTCCATTTGTTATTGTCTGTCTTTTTGATTATAATCATCCTAATGGGTGTGAAGCGAAATCTCATTGCAATTTGGATTTGCATTTCCCTAATGACTAATGATTTTGAACATATTTTCGTGTGCTTATCGGCCATTTTTATGTCTTCTTGGGAGAAATGTCTATTTAGATCCTTTGCCAATTTTTCATTGGGTTATTTGTCTTTTTTATAAATGAGTTGTAAGACTTCTTTGTATATTCCAAATACAAGTTACTCGTTGGATATAAAATCAACAATAGCAATTTACACATGTTGGCCGTATTTGGCTGCTTTTTTTTCACTTAAAGTCTCTTGGATATATTTCAGTTTCAGTATTAATGAGCAAGTCTCAATTTTTAAAGAAACTGCTGAATAGTCTTCCATATTTGAAATATCCCCAATAGTTGCCACCTGAATGAGGTCTTCTGTCTGTATATTCTTATAGGACATATCCTGAACCACACTCTTCTCCCTTCCCCATTTTGGAGGTATGGGTCAAATCCACCCTACTAGATTTATGTTAAGATTGAGGAACGTGTATTCTGCTTCTTTTTAAATGTGTGTGTGGTTCCTCACCACAGTGCGTAGCATATACCACTCCGTTGGTTGGTGAATTTAGAGTAGATGGTTTCCACTGGCTCATTATAAACTCTCAACAGAGAAGTCTTTCCCCCTTTGGGTCTTGCTTACAGTGCTACAGAATACACAATCTTAGAATTGGAAGGGACCCCATGGGTCCTCTAATCCAATGGAACTCAAAGTGTGATCCACAGACTGGTGCCAGTCCACATCTCTTACTGGCCCATAATGATTGAGTAAAGGAAAATGGAGAGTAAGTGTTTAGAAACTTTTATTGTATTTGATATTGCTGTGGAAACCAAGTATGTGGTATTGTATTAGGCAAAAATATGAGACCACAATTGATAGGAACTTTTTTAAAGTTCTATGCAAAGACAACTGAGAAATACTTCTGTAATCCAAATTACCACCCACAGACACAATCCGTTTTGCATTCAATCAGCTATAATTTACTTAATCCATTTAGTTTATTGATTCAGGAAATATTTATTTAGCCCTTCCAGCACATAGTGAACTGCTTGAGCTTGCAGGTCCATAACCTGGTTTTTCCCTTGCTAGGTGTGTGAACATGGGGAGGGTTCTTAATTTCTCTGGGCCTTAGTTTCCCAATTTGCAAAAATGGGAGAAATAAGAGTGTATATTGTCATAGGGTTGCTTTGAGGAATATATGAATGAAGATAGATAGATAGATAGACCAGTTATTCGATAAATGTTAGTGAAGTTAAATGATGCTAATGATGTAATCCAAGCAGAAGTTGATAGTTTAAACTGAGGTAGTATTAGTGGGAATGGAAAAAATTAGATGGATCTAGAGAGTGTCCTCAGGACTTGCAGACTGACAGGCTAGGGAGAACTGGTAAGGATCAGAGTGAGGACCAGGATGACATCTTGCCAACCGTTCTCTGAAATGGAGAACCTGAAGGAGGAGGGTTTGGGTCGGGACGGGGTGGGGGGGCAGCAAGGTGGAGAATTATGATTTCAAATTTGGCCACATTGAGTTTCGGGTGACTCTGGAGTTTTCCAATGAAGCCCTCCAGTTGGTCTTTGGAGATAGAGACATAGATTTCAGAAAAGAGAGTTACACTGGAAGTAAGGTCTCATAATGTATAAATGGCAATTAGAACAATAGGAGTCACTGAAACAGCAAATGATGCCATGTAGAAAGAGAATAGAATAGACCCAGGACAGAGCCTGGTGGAACATCAGTGAACATCAGTGTGTGTTAGATGTGAGGGAGACCACGAAGGAGACTTAGAAGAGTGGCCAGAGGAGTCTGAGAAGTGGCAAGAAAGTATAATATTGGAGAAACCAAGGAAAGATTATTTTAAAAAGGAGGATGTAGTCAATAGTGTCATGCAAGAGAAATTGCAAAGAGCATTTATCCACAGTGACAAAACAGAGATTAGTTTGGGTGGCTTGGTGGGGCAAAAGCCAGACTGGGTGGACTGACAGAGGAGTGAAGGCCATGCAGGGCAGATCACAAGTGCATACCACTCTCAGAAGGCCAGGCTTTAAAGAGGATGAGAGAAAGAGGCAGTAGTTCGGTGGGACGTGAGGCCTAGGAAGTTTGCTTTATGTTTGTGATAGGAAAACCCTATGCATGATCACCAATGAGAAGACAGGTTGGGTAAAAGTAAAAGTGAGAGAGGACATAATTAATGGGGGTAGGAAAGGAATCAAGAGCATCTGTGGATGGGATTAGCTTTAAGTATGAGTTCTCTTTCCCACAAGTTATTTCCTTTGTGTACAACTCTAAATATTAGAACTATATTTCTTATACTGAAGGGAAATAGGTTTTCTTGTAACTCTCATCTATGAGTCCCATTTCTGCTTCCTCAACTCATACACAGTTGCAATTCTGTTTCCTTTTCAGTTTCTTTTATAAACATCCATGGTTCCTTCAAGCATTTTTCATATGATTTGATTTCAAGGTTTCCTTTGAGTAATGTTCAGCTTAAAATGTCAAACCCAGAACTGCCAAAAAATTTTCCAGATGCAGTTTGGCACATGCGATACCAAGCCCACTGTTTATGTTTTCTTTCTTGATCTGGGCTCTATACATTTATTATTGCTCTGTAAATTACATTTTGAGCTTTTAAAAAATCACATTATACAAACATTACTTATTGTGCTTATAAACAGTTAAAACCCAAGTCTTTTTCCAGGAACTGCTTTTAAGCCAGCTCTCCTGTGTTAAAAGCTAAGTATGGGTCTCAAGTTTCTTTTTGCTACTTTTGACCTATTATTTCAAGCTGTCATCCTATTGTATAGGATATGAACTCTGACATTCAACATATATACTCTTTCTCAGTCAGTGCTGTCAGCTTCAACATTCACAAGTTTGTATTGGGAGACAGTGTTCTAAGGCGATTCCCATGATTCCCACTCCATGCAATCCTCACCTTGGTGTAATCCTCTCTCTTGAGCATGGGTAGAACCTGTGAGTTGCTTTGAACTAATATAATGTGGCAAAGGTGAAGGGATTTTGCAGATGTAATGAAGGTCCCTAACCAGTTGTCTCTGAGTTAATCAAAAGGGAGAAAATCCAGGATGGGCTTGATCTAACCAGGGGAGCCCTACAAGAGAGAGTCCAGACCTTTCCTGAGAGACGAGACTTGAAGCAGGAGAGATGCTCTCCTGCTAGCCTTGAAGAAGCAAACAGCCATAGGGGTGCCTGGGTGGTTTAGTCGGTTAAGCGTTTGACTCTTGGTTTCAGCTCAGGTCACGATCTCATGGTTTGTGAGACAGAACCCCACACTGGGCTCTGTGCTGATGGAGCAGAGTCTGCATGGGATTTTCTCTCTCGCTCTATGCCCCTCCCCAGCCCTCTCTGTCTCTCTCTGTTTCTCATTCGCTCACCCTCTGAAAATAAATAAATAAACATTAAAAAAAGAAGCAAATGATCACATTGTGAACAATCTATGGAAAGGGATGCCTTCTAGGAGTTGAGAGCCTCAGTCCTTCAACTGTAAGAACCTGAATTCTGCCAACAACCTGAATGACCTTGGAAGGAAGTCCGTGAGTCTCAGGTGAGACCCCTCTTCCCACCAACACTTTGACTGCAGGGGACCCAGCCAAGGACCCATGAAAAGTGTGGGATAATAAATGTATGTTGTTCTAAGCTGCTAAGTTTAGTAATTTGTTCTGCCTCGTAGAAAATAAAGGCACTCATCTTTCGCATTTTACCCTCAATGTCTGGGGTGAGAAAGTTGGACCCCACAAGGAGAGAGCACCATTTATGAGGACTCTCTCCTCCACTCCTCACCTGTGGCTTCCATAGCATCCTTAAGGCTCCTTGTCCACCAGTTTAATGCACTTTGCTCAGTGAGAGGTAGAAAACCTCATCACAGTGGACCACACATCAGCTTCTGAGCCAGAAGAAAACTGCTTCCATGAAAACAGGGAACACATTGAAAACCAGTACTGTTCATGCTGTGTGCTGTACTGTTGCAGTACTTATTAACAGCTCTGCTGATTCATTCTGTGACAGAGCATCTGAATCAGACATTAGTGGATCACCTCTGTTGTTGTGAGAGAGCCATTTGCCTCAGGATAAAAAACGTCTGTTAATATTCTGCACACGCTTGAAACTCTTGATTAAGAGGCCAATCCTGCCCTCTCATTAGTACTTGGTGGGTGTCAGGGCCCTCATTAAGATTGCACTTCCTTTAATGTGGTCATCTTGGCATGGTTTGTGAATGACCTTAGTGGCTTAGGGGAGGACTGGTTTTTCCAAACAGTAGGAAAGAATGCGGAAAGAAATTGGATTTGGCATACTTTGTAGCATCTTAGTGTATCTATTGTAGAAGAGCTCTTGAAGAAGGGCCTTATTTTGGGGCGCCTGGGTGGCTCCATCGGTTGGGCATCCGACTTCAGCTCAGGTCATGATCTCGCGGTCTGTGAGTTCGAGCCCCGCGTCGGGCTCTGTGCTGACAGCTCAGAGCCTGGAGCCTACTTCAGATTCTGTGTCTCCCTCTCTCTCTGCCCCTCTCCCGCTCACACTCTGTCTCTGTCTCTCTCAAAAATAAACAAAAATGTTAAAAAAAAAACAATTAAAAAAAAAAAAGAAGGGCTTTATTTAAATCAGAACAAAGAAGAAGATTTGGCTGAAGACACTGATGAGCTTCTGTGAGATTCAGTGACTAAAGCTGTATATCAACACCGAGCTTCCATATAGAGGATATTATGACGTCAGTGTGTATAGACTGAAAGCTGAGAGAGAGGGGAAGACAAAGCCACCTCACTCCATTCCAGAAAGTTAGTAAGAATGTAGTGGGAATCTAGGAGGCTGAAAGGATTCTATATTGGTTGATGGACAAATGAGCAGAAAACTTCAGTTTCTGGGGTGAATTTGGATCTCAGAGATGCTCTCAGGCAACAGCTCTGAACCGGACCTAAAGCAGGCTTTCTTAATCTTGACACTGTTGACATTTGGAACAGAATAATTCTTTGTTGCGTACGTGTATGTAGCACGGAACACTGTCCCGTGCATTGCAAGATGTTCAGCAGCATCACTGGCCTCTACTCACTAGATGCTAGCAGCATCCTGCCTGCCCCCCAACCTCTAAAAGTTATGACAACCAAACATGTCTTCAGACTTGAGCAAATGTCCCTTGAGGGAAAAATCACTTCCGGTTGAGAATCACTGGTATAAAATAACCACTTAGTTTTTTGTTCAATGTCTATTTTTTGTGATGCTTTAATTTTCTAAAGTCAATTTAACCAAAACAGATTAAGCACTTGCCACGAACAAATGCACAGAAGTGCACTGCATGTGCTGCAAGAGGTTCTGCCCTCACTTCCTTGTCATCTAGAACTGGCTGACTGCAGTCCAGACCTGTTTTAGTTTCTTTTTTCTCTTCTTCCAGAATGTCTAATGAGATAGTCAAAACTAACATACAAATGCTCACCTACAGAGGACAGGACCCCAGATTTAGAAATTATCACATTGTGGCCTTTTCCAATCCTGTTATTAAAGCCATATTATATTTAATAACTCCATGCATGTCTAAGCCTTTAAAAGAAAGGGGCACCCAATAAGTGCTTAATTCCTATCACTTCTAAGAACTTGATGAATTAATCAGAAAGCCACAGGCTACCTCTTGTTTAGGGGTATGAGTCGTGTTTCAAAGTTTGATGACAGTATCCCACAAGGAATTACTTAATCACAGAATAATTTGCTTTTAATCCGCGTCAGTTTCCTTTCAAAGAAAACCCTTTCCTTCTCAGTCATAAACAAATACATGTTCACTAAAGACGATAGGAAAGATATAGAAAAGTATAAAAAAGAAACTAAAAAATACTTTTGGGCTCATGTTACCCTGTGTACTAGTCATTGCTTCTCCTCTCCTTCCAGATACATGAATGCATAGTATTTTCCCACCCCCTTGACATTAGGCACAGTTATGTGACTTTCATTGGCCAATGAAATGTGAGTGGAAGTTCATGTGTCACTGATGAGTAAGAACATTTAATTGCCAGTGTCTGAATCCACGCCTCTCTCTACCCCTGCCTCAGTGACGTGGAAACCCATGCTGATATGGCCATGTAACATTGAGCCTTCAGATAGAGGACAGCTGTCTAAGAGAGTCAACTAGAACCATCAGCAGAACCTGAATGATGAAGAATAAGCCTTTGCTGTTTAAAGCCCCTGAAATAGTAAAGTTATTTATTGCAGCAGCAAGACCTTGCCTGTCCTATCTGAAATGATATCTGTCATCCCACAACTCAGAGATAATTTTTATTAATATTAAAAAATTCTCAACAGTGTGGAGGTTCCTCAAAAAATTAAAAATAGACATACCCTATGACCCAGCAATAGCACTGCTAGGAATTTACCCAAAGGATACAGGAGTACTGATGCATAGGGGCACTTGTACCCCAATGTTTATAGCAGCACTCTCAACAATAGCCAAATGATGGAAAGAGCCTAAATGTCCATCAACTGATGAATGGATAAAGAAATTGTGGTTTATATACACAATGGAGTACTACGTGGCAATGAGAAAGAATGAAATATGGCCCTTTGTAGCAACGTGGATGGAACTGGAGAGTGTGATGCTAAGTGAAATAAGCCATACAGAGAAAGACAGATACCATATGTTTTCACTCTTATGTGGATCCTGAGAAACTTAACAGAAACCCATGGGGGAGGGGAAGGAAAAAAAAAAAAAGAAGTTAGAGTGGAAGAGAGCCAAAGCATAAGAGACTCTTAAAAACTGAGAACAAACTGAGGGTTGATGGGGGGTGGGAGGGAGGGGAGGGTGGGTGATGGGTATTGAGGAGGGCACCTTTTGGGATGAGCACTGGGTGTTGTATGGAAACCAATTTGACAATAAACTTCATATATTGAAAAAAAAAATTCTCGGGGCACGTGGGTGGCTCAGTCAGTTGAGCATCTGACTCTTGATTTCAGCTCAGGTCATTATCCCAAGGTTGTGGGATCGAGCCCCACGTCGGACTCCACACTGAATGTGGAGCCTGCTTAAGATTCTCTCTCTCCTCCCTCTGCCCCTCTCCCCCACTCACACACTCTCCCTCTCTAAACAAAACAAAACAAAACAAAACATTTTCTTCAAGGATATTTTAAATGTATGATTTTATATAGTTGGCATCTTAATGTTTTGTATTCTAAGTTTTACCAGTAAGCATATTATGAAAAGACATTTTTTTGTTTTCTAATGCCTCTAGCACATCACATTCTTTTCCTTCTTAGCACTTTGTGAAATTATCTTTATTCACTTACCTATTTACTTGGCTTTTGCTATTTTTCTCCTTTGGAGTGTAAGTTCCAAGAAGGCAGAGGTCAGGGACCCTTTTGCCCATGTTCACTTTTGTTTTCCCCACTATCTGAAAAGTGCTTGGCACATAACAGGTACCTAATAAACATTTGCTGAAAGAATAATGAATGAATATTCCATATGAGTTTCTATAAGTTATCTAACAATTTTCCTATTGCTGGACATTTTCATTGTTTTCAGTTCTTCCCTTTGAAGACCAAACTTTTAGAGAAATCTTTTTGTTCAACCTTCTTATAGGAACAATGTGATTAAGAGCATGGTTGCTCAAGAGTTACTACTGCACAAAAAACCAGGAGATTGAATTGTCATTGAACCAATTAGTTTCTGCCAATAATTGGCAAGAGCCTCAGATATCAACAAATCAAATACATAGAGAGAAGACTGGAAAGCAAGATCTGAAATTTCATCAATTTGCCCATGAATGTTCAGTTAATTATTTGCTATGAGAGGTAATTTTAAATTCTTCAAAGCACTCTATGTGTTCAAAAGGATATTCCTCTAGAGGAGGTGAAGCACCACGTTCTAACTGAGGAAACCAGCCTGGCTAAGCTAGCAGATGGAAGTAAGAAGCCAAATCCATTTACAGAACTTAGTTTCCTGCTGTTCATTCCATGTTGCCCAAGCTTCCTCATAGTAATGAGATTATCTTCAAGTGAAAGACCAAGGCTTAGAAGAGAAATTGAGCACAGAAAATCAATACTAAGTTTTAGTGGTTCCTGACCAGAACATTAAGTTTCCTTTTATAGCACAGACAGAGACAGATCCAAGTGACTCAGTCCTGTCTCCCTGGTTGGTGGGAAACATCACAAACAATATTAGATTTGGGTTTCTTTAAAAACTATAAAAATCATTCCAGTCTGAGAGGTTAGCCTTTTTTTTCAATGGTGTCGATACTAACTTGAGATTTTCATCTTTAATTGAGTTGGCATTTTAATTAGGTATTAACTTTCTCTGTGAAAATGAAGATGAAAGGAATTATTTGGGCTGCAGCCTTTTGAGAAGAGAACACTTGTCAATAACATCAGAGAATGCTGGCAGTGAGGGAGGTCAGAAATGATCCCCTGGTCTTTTCTTGGGGTGTGCTTTGAATCTGATGTTGTTAAATATAAAAGAGAAACGAATGTATTATAGTTTAGAAAAAAGGTTTTATTTCAGTCAATCTTGCAAGGGTATGATTTTGATCTTTTTGTTCCTCAAAATTGCTGAAAATGAATTTTATTATTTGTACATTCTATGTATTATTTACATGTATATATTCATATGTATACATCTATTTGTATTTATATGACTTTATAGCAGAGGTTGGCAAACTACAGCCTGAGGGTCAAATACAGCCTGCTTCCTGTTTTTGTAATAAAGTTTTATTGAAACATGACTGTATTTTTATGTGTTTATGTGTTGTCTGTGTATGTTTTTGTGCTACAATGACAGAGTTGAGTAGTTTTGACAGAGACTGTATGGCCCTTTATAGAAAAATGTTTACTGAGTCCTGTTCTGAAGCTGGATCTTTGTACTTGGCACACGTTTGAATCAGAAGGGAATAAATATTCCTATAAGAATACCTATTTATGGAGGATATGCTATGCAAAGACAGTGCTTGTTGACCTGGAGGTAAAACTGTATAGAAGAATGCATATAAACTCAAGAAGAAGATCTCAGAATGTTATTAGAGACCGCTAAGGAGAAGGAAAGAAAAACAATACTCAGTTGTCAACCTGGAATTAATTAAAACTTTACCAAAATGTCTATGAAAATGCATACATCAGAAGATACAGTGTAATTCAATTGAAGAAATTAAGCAGGTGCTGTGTGGCAGGCATTGTACCAAGTTACAGAGATTACAAAATGGGTAACTAATGGGCCCATCACATGAAGAACTAAGAATTATTTTTGTTGGCTTTCGTTTTCCAGAGCTGTTGCTGGCTAGAGCACTGATCAGTTATACCACTGAAGTGGTATATTGTGCATAGGCAGGAAAAATGATCAAACTTGACTCCCCGTCTTTCCCTTCAAACCTGTTTCCCTTCATGTACTCTCAGTTCAGAGAGAGACATCACCACCCAGCAGATCAACTTGCTTGTCAAATGGTCTCCTTTCTCTATTCAGTGCTAGAATTTGCTTCCCACGTTGCTTCACCTGGTTTGCTGAGGTGCCACCCCAGCAAAGATTCCCTGACCCCACCTCTTCTTTCCACAGCAGTGCCAGTCTGGGTTCTGTACCTGCGATGTGTATTCCCACAGATTGCAGTACTTCTCATGCCACTGTCTTTTAATGGTTTCTTTACTTAGGAAGAGTTCATTTCCCACATCGTGTAAAACTAGGAAATGATCACATCTGTGTGCAACGTGGGTAAATGGATGTGGCCAAGAGGTAGTGAACCCAGGTTTTCTAGCTGCCCCAGGGTCAGTGCATATGTAAGTGTGTACATGTTCACGTATTAATTAATTAATTTTGTTAATGTTTATTAAGCATTATCTTAATGCCGAACACTGTTACATGTACTGGGGATATAGAACTGAACAAGACTGACAAAGTTTGTGTCCTCATAGAACTTGCATTCTGGTGAGGACAGATAGACAATGAAGATTTTCAAACTAACCTCATCACCAGCACTGCCATTTTGAAGATAAAAGAAAACTGAGACCTATTATTTTTCTCCACAATTTCTTTTTTGTCTTTTCAAAAATTTTAAGTAGTCTCTACACCCAATGTGGGGCTCACACAACCCCAAGATCAAGAGTTCTGTGCTCTACTGACTGAGCCAGTCAGGTACCCCAAACTGAGACCTATTACTTACTTTTTTTTTTTATTTTTTTTTAACATTTATTTATTTTTGAGACAGAGAGAGACAGAGCATGAACAGGGGAGGGTCAGAGAGAGAGGGAGACACAGAATCCAAAACGGGCTCCAGGCTCTGAGCTGTCAGCACAGAGCCCGACGCGGGGCTCGAACTCCCGGACCGTGAGATCGTGACCTGAGCTGAAGTCGGACGCTTAACTGACTGAGCCACCCAGGCGCCCCTCTATTACTTATTTTAAGCTTTTATTGGAACCATTAAGTTTTGTTTATGTTTTAGAAAACATTATAAATAGATAGACCTTTCTAAGCTGTCACACAATTAATAAACTTTACAATCAAGAATAAAATATTATTACTGATTCATGAGAAGAAAACTCACCATAAATATATAAGGCGAATGATAAGTGTTATGGGGAAAAAAAGGCAGGAGGAGATGAACACTGAGTGAGCAGCCGGTAGTTGTTTTTGGTAAGGTGGTCAGGGATAGCATCTCTGAAAGCATAGTATTTGGCACTTACAGAGACCAGGATGAAGATGGGTTGAGTGTGGGGTTGCCAGAGCACAATGAGAGAGAGAGAGAAAAAAAAGCATGGACCAAATTATATAATATTGTTCAGCCTTGGGAAGGAGTTTGGATTTTTTCTGTGTATGACAGGCAGAGCCATTGGAGGATTAGGAGCAGAAGACTGACATGGTTTGATTTGGTTTTACAAAGTTCTTTAAGGTTACTCTGTGGAGAACAGACCAGGGAGCTATAGGAAGAGAAAGTAGAAAAACCAGTAGGAGGCTCTGGCAGTTGGGGGACCTGGACAGTGACGTTGGCAGTGGCCGCAGCGAGAAGTGGTCAAATATGGGATCTGCTGTGAAGGTAGAGTTGCCATGATTCAGTGAAGAATTGATTTTGGAGATGAGGGAAATGGAGGAGCCAATGACAGATTACTCCAAGGGTTTTGTCTGAACAACTGGGTGTATAAAGTAGTTATTTACACACACACACACACACCACACATGTCATTGAGTTAACTGACTTAAATTAAAACTATTAAAGAATTTAAATCATATAATACACAAATTTTTCAGTAAAGGTAAAAATTTCCTCAACTACTTGGCTTTGATTTTATGAAATAAAAGTATCTAAAGAAAAGGTTGGTCCTTAGACCTTTCTTTTAATTTAATTTAACCTCTTCCTATCATAGATGAAGGAACTTCATCTGATCATAGAGATCCAGAGGGAGGTTCAGAGGTTCATCCTACGTTGCACTGTCAATGTTTTCGGGGAAAAAGCAGTAGAGCCCCCTGCTTGTTATTTCCTTTACAAATTTGAGCATAAATTACCCTGCCTTTTATAAAAACACAATTTTTTTTGTATCTATTTAGAATAATATTTGCAGCTCATCATGAGAAATCAACTTGGGGGCTTGTTTTATTTATTTTATTTATCTTTTAAATTTTAATGTTTATTTTTGAGAGAGAGAGACAGAGTGTGAGCCAGGGAGGGGCAGAGAGAGAGGGAGACACAGAATCTAAAGCAGGCTCCAGGCTCTGAGCTGTCAGCACAGAGCCCGATGCGGGGCTCCAACCCACGAACCTTGAGATCATGACCTGAGCCGAAGTTGGATGCTCAACCCACTGAGCCACCCAGGCGCCCCTGGGGGTTGTTTCAAACTAGTGACTTAATAGTTTAAAATTTCTCTCAATCCATATACACATGCTTTTTAAGCCTTTCCATAGCTCCATGCCTGCTGAGGTTACACATTCAATTTTACTTCTCCTCCAAAAAAGAAAAAAAAAAAAAGATAAAATCTGTTCAGTCCTACTTTGTTTAAATTTCCTTTACAATACTGGTTTATTTTATTTGTTTTTTAAGAAGTTTTTACATATTTATTTATTTTTAGTTCTTATTTAAATTCCAGTTAACATGCAGTGTAATATTAGTTTCAGATGTACAATCTAGTGATTCAACACTTACATACCACACCCCGTGCTCATCACAAGTGTCCTCCTTAATCCCATCACCTATTTCACCCAACCCCCACCTCCCCTCTGGTAACCATTTGCAACCATGTGGATGGAGCTAGAGAGTATTACGCTAAGTGAATTACTTTTAAATTATATATAACTGTATAAAGTTTTTCCTCTATAGAATACATTTAGCCTTAAGTTTATAATCCTCAGCACACAGATGGAACAAAATGTACCTGAATATATTAAATTTTCTTTCTGCAAAGATGAAGGGAAGAAGAAGTTTAACCTAGGAGGGTTTTGATGATTTTTTCTGCTAAAGTAAACATAATGTGGTCTTAATAATTCTCTTCCTTGCCACTCAGCACATCTTGTGATACTAAACAGTCTTTTATAGTATTTTTTGTTTCATGAGTCTCTGATATTTTTTACTGTATTCCTTAATGTGAGGTTTATTAATTGTGTAACAACTTAGAAAAGTCTAACTCTTTGGTAATGTTTCCCATCATGAATAAAGGTTGAGTGATCCAAGTAAGTAATACATTGTAAAATGGCAGTGGTGTTGATTAAGTTAATTTAAAAAATCTTCGAAGTTCTTCTTCACTTGAATTAAAATTCATATTAAAATAATATGATTCTCATTTCTATGACATTTGAGTTATTCTTCTAGACTAGACTGAATATTATTTGGCACTAAAATTTAAATGTTATGTGCTTACATAAGGCCCTATATCTTTATTTTTTTATTAAAAAAATTTTTAATGTGTATTTATTTTTGAGAGAGAAAGAGAGAGAGACAGAGACAGAGTGCAATCAGGGGAGGGGCAGAGAGAGAGGGAGACCTAGAATCCAAAGCAGGCTGCAGGCTCTGAACTGTCAGCACAAAGCACAATGTGCGGCGTGAACTCACAGACTGCAAGATCATGACCTGAGCCGAAGTCAGACGCTTAAGCGACGGAGCCACTCAGGTGCCCGGCCCTATATCTTTAATACTGGCCTTTAGGAAGATGTCCCCCTCCAAAATTAATACAATTCATATTGCACTAAATTAAGGTATAACATATAAACATTTGTGTAAGTAAATTCTCGTCAGTTCTAACAGAGTGAGATAAATGTACCATGTACCAACTTTTCTTCTGAGTTGTCTTCGCTTATAAATTAGCCTCTAGTCACTATCCAAAACTCAGCTCCCATTGTTCTTAATCAAGGATAATCACTCTTGTTGCCCAAGTCAGCAACAAGTATGTTTCTGAGATGAAGCTATTTAACAATAGGAAGTCCCTGTGTTTCGTTATTTTGAATTTTTTCAGATTGCTTATCTCATGAGCCCTGATACCTACTTGTATTTTACTTGTTTCTACTTTAATCATCTCATTCTTATTTGGTTTTAATTCTGGAATTCTTAGCCCACAACACCATCAAACTCCCCCTGCCACATACATACACCCTAAGGCACAGTTTTAGTTGACATCTCCTCCCCCTTACATAGGCAAGGCTGCTGTCTAGACTGTAAACGACAGGACTACAAGCATTTGCATCTGTTTTGGGGATAGGCTCAGAGGAGGCAATTTACCACAATCCTATCTTTACATTAAAATCTACTATCATAGTCTCTGATTGCTGGTAAACAAACTGGGATATTTTTTATGCCCAACCCTTTTCTCTCTGCCCTTTCCCCTCATAGACTCAGTTGAATAATGTGTTTTGCAGCTCACTCATGGTCTGTCTCTCTTTACCTGGGCCTTACTCTTTTCTATATATACCAAACAAGTCATTATTTTTAAAATGATTATTTAAAATAATATGAATTTTGGGATGCCTGGGTGACTCAGTCAGTTGAGCATCCCACTCTTGGTTTTGGCCCAGGTCATGATCCCAGGGTCATGGGATTGACCCTGTATTGCGCTCTGTGTGGAGTGTGGAGCCTGCTTAACATTCTTTCTCCTTTTCTCTGCCCCTCTCTCCCACACTTTCACTCTCTGTCTCTAAAATAAAAAAATAAAATAAGTTTTGTGAGAATATTGCATTATCAATTTCTATCTGACTTGGAAGAAACATGGGGAACATTTTAGTTTCTTTTTTAAGTTTATTTTTATTTATTTTTAGAGATGAAGAACAAGCAGGGGAGGGGCAGAGAGAGAGGAAGACAGACAGAATCTCGAACAAGCTCTGCACTCTCAGCATGGAGCCTGATGCAGGGCTTGAATCCACGAACCCTGAGGTGATAACCTGAGCCAAGATCAAGAGTCAGACACTTAACCAACTGAGCCACCCTGGTGCCCCACATTTTAGTTTAAAAAAAAAAAAACAACAAAAAACCCTTTCTAAGTAATTCACTAAAGGTTATTTGATTCTAATGACTAGTAAAGATTATTTATAGTGTTGATTAGCTAAAAGTTTATTTAATGGTATTACAAATCAGCCCTAAATAAATATACCTAAAGCAAGTGATCTGAGGGTCCCCATGTGGTCTGTCCACCTAGAATTTAGAAATATACAGGAGAATGCTTGGCTTCCCCAAAGCACTTCTGGAGGACTGGTAAATGGAACATGGGAACCAGCAGCCAAATGGGAGGTGACAGCTCATTTCCAATATTAGGGACAGAAGGAAAACCACAAGTAGAAGAAAGTCAAAGGACTCATTCTGAGCTCTGGGCAAGAAGATGGGACAGGTGACACCTAGGGTTGGTGGAGTCTTTGGCCATGAACAATACATTTTGATCCGTCTTAGGTCAGAGTTCTTCGAGGTTTCCCTATTTCATAAACTAAGGCTCATGGAATTTGGGAGTTGGAGGGAACTTTGAGAGCATGTGTTAGGGAAAGCCATACCTTTGTGCTGTCATTCATCACTAGAAGCGGGGAGAGACAGCTCAAAAAACTTAAGGTTACACATTATGTTTAAAGGCGTTCAAAATTTGTTATTTGATTTTTACTTCACTATCCTCAGAATCTTGATTTCAGATCTCTGAATCATGCCCTCTAATGCTTTAAACTCAGTGAAAACAAGCTTATTACTCCCTGGCTCTCTACTTCCTGATTTTTGAACACACACACACACACACACACACACACACACACACACACACCTGTTGCTTCATGGAGAGTATAAAATTTGAAGTAGGGCAGACTCTGAAGGATAGAAAAGATTTTGATAGTTTGGGAGGGAAAAGAAGGTAGTATAGCAGAGATGGCTACTTGTCAGTCAGTAGTCAGTCTTTCCTTTCTTTTTAAAAAAAATTTTTTTAATGTTTATCTTTATTTTTAAGACAGAGCATAAGCGGGTGAGAGGCAGAGAGAGAGGGAGACACAGAATCCGAAGCAGGCTCCAGGCTCTGAGCTGTCAGCACAGAGCCCGATGCGGGGCTCGAACCCGTCAACTGCAAGATCATGACCTGAGCTGAAGTAGGACACTAAACCGACTGAGCCACCCAGACGTCCCTGGTCTTTCCTTTCAAATGAATAGAATCCTCCCCTTGTATTTTGCCCATCACATGGCCTCCCATAATGAAGACTACATTTGTCCCAGCCTCCCTAATTGCTAGTTATGGTCATGTGATTATGTTCTGGCCAATGAGATGGCCAGGAAGACAGACACTTAGTCAACTCATCCAGAAAAGGAAGGAGGCATGCCTTTATCTGTTCCCCTACCCACCTTTCTTCATCTTATTGATTAGAATGTGATTATGATATCAAACCATCTTAGACCACGATGATAAGGGCAGCATAGAGTGTCAGAGCTGATAACCAGAAGAGGCCTGGTTGTTGGGTGCCCTCATGGAGTAGATCTGCTACACTATCCTTGGATCTCCTACTTACCTCTGGGCTATTTCATGAGGAAGGAAAAAACTCCTACTGTGTAAGCTACTACATGCATCCCAACCTATCTACTAAATAATACAAACATTTTAGGTATAGGGGATAATATGAATAAAAGCTCAGAACTATGAAAACAGAAACCAGGTGAAAAGAAGAGAATTCTGGTTCTAAGTTCTTCCTTGATACTTCATGTGTTACCCACAATGATTTCTTAAAGATCAAAATCTGATCAGGCCATTCTCCCATTTAAAACCTTTTAGTGACTTCTTACTACATAGCATGGATTCTGAAAAAGGGGGAAATGGGCTTTTTTCCAAAGAAGAGCACAAAGGCACACAAAGGCCAAATCACCCTGGACAACAGGAATGACAATTCTAATAGTTGATGAAAATATTAGTTTTGAGAATTGTAAAACTCCTGCTCTAGATATTTGAGTTTGAGCAGCTCAAAACAGTTTGTGCATTCCAACCTTCTCCTTCTAAGCAGTACCGTTTGTTTTTCATTTGATGGTCTGCCCGGCCATTTTCTGTCCTTCTTTATATCAGGATGTAAAGACTCTTCACTGACTCTTTCATCAAGTTTATTGCATGTCTGCTGTATGCTGGGCACTGTCCTAGATCCTAGAAATGCTGTGGTGAGCTAAACGGGCATCATCCTGCCATCATAGAACTTTCAGTCAGAGGGGCATGAGAAATATTAAACAAATAATTATGTAATCACTTGATTATATTTGGAATATGTGCTTTCAAAGGCAAAGTTGTGAGAGCATGCCTAACTCTCATTTTTACTTTTTCATTCTCAAATGACCTGTTGTATAGTGTTGTCGTATACCTTCTTAGAAAACCTATTTGGAAACTGGTTGCTGTAATGAGGGGTTCCTTTGGTTTCTCTCTTTCTACAAACCTCATCACCACATAGGACTTGGTACCACCTCACTCCACAGAAGCCCTGGATTGCTTTTGGAAGGCAAGATGCAAAGGCCCTAGTGCATGGAATGGGACACACACAGACACACACACACACACACACAATAAATATTGGCTTCATAGGAGGTCTCCAATGCCAAAGGACAGACTTCTGTCCTACTCATCTTTAGAAATAGCCAAACCACTTAGGTCAGACTATTGACAAGAGAAACTTTTTCATGAGTCTGAGTATACATTTATTAATTTCTAACTTGATGTTAATCTCATCAGTAGCTTTAAATATATGTATATATATTTAAATACATATATACATACATATATATTCATTTAAGTAAAATTTATATATATATATATATATATATATATATATATATATATATAGTACCTCACCTAGCATTCTCAAAATCGTTAGCAAACCAAAAAGTCAATCAGAGACAACCAGAAAACACAGTATTTTTTAAATAATTAAAAAAACTGAAGCAAATATAAAAACCAACCAGTGAGGGGCTCCTGGGTGGTTCAGTTGGTTGAGCATCTGGCTCTTGATTTCAGCTCAGTTCGTAATCTCACGGTTCATGAGATCGAGTCCTGTGTCGGGATCTGAGCTATCAGCTTGGAATTCTGACTCTCCCCCTCTCTCTGTCCCTCCCCTGCTTGTGCTCTCTCTCAATCTCTCAAAATAAATAAACATTAAAAAAAATCAACCAGTGAAAATATACCAGACATTACATTTAAGCAGCTCTCACACACAGATTTGGATGGACAGTTTTTATAAGACCATCTTCCTAATAATTATATTTCATGAATCACTAAGAATTAGATCTTAAAATTGTATTAAATCCCAAACTGAAAGTCTATTCTTAATGAAATGAGAATTCATAGTGCAGTTGCAGTCAGGGTGCCAGTGCAGTCCACTGGACACAGCAGACAGCAATTTCACCTTCATATATTCCAGAAATCATCCCATACTAGTGTAAATAATTCCCAGCCATCTTTGGTTGTAATAATTCTCATGCATTCCTAGAAAATATCCAAAATCTTTTCAAGGCAAAGCAAACCTGGAAAATCACTGAGTTCTGATCCACTAACATGCATACTCAATTCCATTTTCATCTAGGTATGAGGTGTGCAAATTATCTGCATGAAATAGATGTCCCATGTCAACCCCTAAGTGACATTCATGTTGATGGACACTTTCATTTCAAGGAGCAAGTAGATTTTTTTCGCTTCCAGAGATTAGAATCTCCTCTCTTCCCCTAATGCTGCTATCTCCCTTTCCCTCCCCTCACTCTCAGCTTATGACATCTCATACTTAATTGAGAAAACTGAAGTCACTAGACAGAAAGCCATCTTTTCCATATTTGCCATTTTCCACCCTCCTATGATGGAAATTACATGCCTTCTTCTATCAAAGGTGCTCTGCCTCCATCCCCAAGGACTGCTTCTTCCATTATCCTTTCTCTTTTGTACATCACTTTTTTCTTCTCTGCTGGATTTCTACCATAAACATACAAACCCACTCTATCCCCAACTTCCCCAAATTAAAACCATCTCGACCCTATATCCCCCTTTACCCTTCCAACATTTTTGTTCTAAGAGCTGTCTCTGTGCTGTCCTCACTTTCTCACCTCCCGTTCTCTTCCCAGCCTACTCCAAACTGACTGCCAAATGCACCACCCCACTGAAATCGCTGTTGTCACTGTTGCCTTTGGTCATGATTTATGAAATCCTGTCATTATTGTTTGGTCATCATTTGGCCATATATCTCAGTAGCATTTAAAATTGTTGAACACTGCTCTATCCTAGAAATACTTTGTCTTTTGGCTTCTATGAACCCCAGTGAATTCTCAAAGTATAGGCTCTGGATTGGCAGCAATAGCATTATTTGAGAACATGTTAGAAATGAAACTTCTTAAACCTTAACCCAGATCGACCGAATCAGAAGCTCTGGGGGTAAGCCCAGCAATCCGTGTTTTAATAAGCCCTCTGGGTGATTCTGATCCAAGGTAAGGTTTGAGAAGCACTTCTCTATATTTTCTACATACCTCAATATAGTTTCTTCTTGGTACTTTTTATGTGTTGGATTGTATCAATTAGCTTTTGCTGCATAACAATAGCACTCTAAAATTTAGTGGCTTAAAACCACTGCCATTTACTTACCTTATGAATAGATCTCCCAGTTGCTTTGTGTATTTTCTTAGGTGGGCTCCTCAGAAGTAGATTATGAGGCGAGGATTTCACTACAAGTGATCTATTTGGGAGAATACCAGGAAGCACTGGTAGGGGCATAGGAAAATAAGATAGGAAAGGAAAGGAGTGAATAGGAAATGTATTAATGAGCAGGTTATTCCCATGGACTACTGGGCTCTATCCCTCAGGGGGCTTCCAAGGCATTAATACCCCATCCAAGGGTGAAGAATTTGGGATATTTATCCATCCTCCACTGGTTGAAGGCTGCTTGTCACAGTTGTAACTCCCTTGTTCTCCCCCACCTATCTGGTATGAGGGACAAACTTGCTGTTGTCGATAGAGAGGGCCCTGAAGCAGAAAGTCCAGGTACTTGCACAAAGAGGCCAGCTGCATAGGATGATGACCATTGGATGTGGGATGGGTACCGTGACAGCAACTTCAGGAATCCCTGTTTAGAACCCAGCTGGTCTCAAATCTTGGGAAGCTTCCCCTGACACAAAGGCAGAGTTAGACTCTCTCTTCTCTGCCTCCCTGTCCTCTTAAGTGCATTTTGCCAAGTTTCTGCTCCCTTGTCTGCCCCCTTGGACTTGACTTACCAGTTTCTTGAAAGTAGTGAGGGGATTCAGAACACACTACCACAAAATATGGTGCCTTGGCATATTGAATATTTTAAATTAAAAGAATTTGAGAGGGGCACCTGGGTGGCTCAGTCGGTTAAGCGTCCGAGTTCAGCTCAGGTCATGATCTCGGGGTCTGTGAGTTCTGTGCTGACAGCTCGGAGCCTGGAGTCTGCTTCGGAATCTGTCTCCCCCTCTCTCTCTGCCCCTCCCCCCCTCTGTCTTCAGAACTGAAGAAACATTAAAACAAATTTTTTTTTTTAAAAAGAAAGAATTTGAGAAATGGCAAGTGCAAGAAGGACTCTCTCACCTCTCCCTTCTACTCTGAGGCAGATAATAAGACTCTCAAGTGAAAGGAGCCCTCCCACTACCTGGAGGAAAGGAGGGTCCTTATCTCAAAGATGGAATGAAAAGGCCTTGCTAAGTTTCCCTCGGTTTACTACCCTGAGCTCATGCCCTTGTGTCCTATCACATTTTCTTACATCTTTCCACTCTTCATCAGACCTGAAACAAAAACACTCAACTTTAACTGTTTGCTCCTGTGTTCATTTTCTTATGAAGGCTCTCATGTCATATAAAACTTTTATTATATAAATTTGTATGCTTTTCTTTTGTTAATCTGTGTTTTGTCAGTCCAATTTATAGGACCCCAGCCAGAGAACCGAGGAGAGTAGTAGTAACAAGAATTTTTCCTTTTCTTTCTTTTTTTTTTTTTAATTTATTTATTTATTTTGAGAGAGAAAGAGAAAGCATGAAGTAGGGAAGAGGAGCAAGGGAGAGGGAGAGAGAGAGAGAATCCCAAGAGGCTTTGTGCTGTCAGTGCAGAGCCCTAAACTGCGCTCAATCCCACAAACTGTGAGATCATGACCTGAGCTGAAATCAAGAGTCAGAGGCTTAACTGACTGAGCCACCCAGGCTCCCCAAGAATTTTTCCTTTTCTATAGCAGATTACACATTCTCACTTTTTTCACCCTCTGTTCCCATCTCAGTGCCTGGCACAGAGATAATGTATGTTGATTGGATGCATTAGTGGGTGCCTTATCTTTTTATCCCTTAGAAGACCTCACACATAGAGGAAAGTAAAGAAAAAAAATATATGTATTGAATTGAAGAGGCCTTGTGAGTGATGTGAGTATAAATTGGACCATTATTAACTTTAATTCTATTATGTCATTAATAATGCCTGAAGTATTTAAAATTCCTTTAAAATAGCCTTATCTAAAAAATTATTGGAGAAGAATAAACCTAAGGTGACTCTTACTCAAGTTTTCAGGAAAACAAATATTTTGCCTTCCAATTTCTGTTATTCCTTGTCACAGAAGAGCAATATTTTTTTAGACTCTCCTTTTTCAATGGGTAGACTTGGTTGTATGATTTTAATTTATGTATTTGCCTTATAAAAAATCATGAGAAAGTTTAAATATAAGTAAAGTGTTGTTTTTTGGAAATTTTATAAATCAATCTAATGTAAAATTACCTAAACTTCCATATGTTACATCCTCTCCCTTCAAAACATTTGTGTGTGTGTGTGTGTGTGTGGTCTTCTGACAATAATATTTTTAATGAGGTACATTTTAATGATTGAAGGGAACTCCATTAGTGTACTTAACTTTGAAGCGATATGTAATCAGTGTCAAGCCAAAGGAGTTCTGTTGGGTAGAAAATAAAACTTTCCATGTATAAGCAGACATTCTTCATGGAAAAAGGTATAACATGCTATATGCTTCCATTTTAAAGGTAGAAATATGGGCTGTTATTTGTATTTAGATACTGCTCTTTCCAATGGAAAGAGTGCTGGGTTGGATGACAGATCTGTGTTCTGATCCTAGCCTTTTTCCTTGCAATCCTTGGGAATTGCCAGGACACACAACTCCTTAGAGCCCAAGCTTCCTGTCCTGTAATATGAGGAGTTGAAAGAGAGATCCCAATCAGCTTAGAAACTTTGTGATTCTATACTTCCATACCACCACTGTAGCTCTGACAACTACAGGAAAATACTATGTTTTATTACATTTTTACTAGTACCCTCAACTTTCCTCTTTAAAAAATTATACTTTTGGTTGTATTTGTAAATAGAGGACATCACTAGATAAATGGTTTCATACTATTGTTGTCAGGGGTTGAATGTGGCTTGCCCTCAGGCATAGTCATTCTTTGATAATATGGCAGATGGAAGATGTATAAGAACTAAGGTAGCTATTTTTCTCATCTGCCCATGACCCTTTCATATATCCCTTCTGGTTTAGCATTCTCTTCCCTTTGGGGAATTTCTCCCCCACTCTCCCCATTCCATGCATTCTGGTAGGATTTTCAGTTACAGTGTTTTGTTTTCCCTTGCCACAGGAATAGGCATTTTACACAGTGGCCACAATGATGGGTCCAGGAGATAGCTATGTGACCCAAGCTAGGCCAATTAGAAGTGTTGTGTGTGTGTGTGTGTGTGTGTGTGTGTGTGTGTGTGTTTGTTTTTGTTTTGTAGAATTCTCTAGGTTCAAAGTGTTTGTGCATGGGGGTTGACTCCTCCTCTTGGATTTTGTTTTGGGATATATACCAGGAACTGTTGAAAGGTGTTTAATTTACCATATATAGCAAAATTGTTTCTAATAGAGAATGAGAACAATACACAAGTAGAAGCAGAGATCAGCAGAGATGAAGGGTAGATGGAAAGTAGAGAGCATCAAGTTCCTCATTCTAACCCCTGATTCTGGACTTCTTCCAGACTCTTCTCATTTTCCTCTTGGATCACGTTCCTTATTTCACTATCCCTGGTTCTTTGACTTTGTAACTCTCAACCCTTGCTTTACATTCCTTGGCTCTGGCAACCCACCTTGGTGTTATATCTCCTCATTCAGTTCTGTGAGCTATCTTATGAACTTTTTTAGCTAGGTGAGTTAATAAATCCCTTTCTTTGTTTATGATAGTTTGATTTGGATTTTAGTTTTTTACAACAAACGGCATTTTGACTAACACCCAACGTGAATGCATAAATGGTCTTGAGACAACAGAAACTGAAGCAAACACATTTTTATGAACCACTGATTAGAAGCCTAGTTTGTTTAGCCACCACTACACAGCTACTCATGTATTCATGAAATTACCTCATCATCACGTTTAGGAAATAAAGAGCGGGGAGGGAACTGGTTCCTAGAATGATTCATGAATAAGAGTTGTTGAAAAATTGTCAACAGGTCCAAAATGGAGACACTTGGGCTAAGCGCACATCACCAAACCAAGACTTAATACTTAATCTAATTATAGTTTCAACCTCTTCCAGTAATGTAATCTTTAACCAATAAATATGGAATTTCCTGGTGAGGTAATCTACCTGATAGACCCCTTCTTTCCCAGAAGAAAGATGAGATAATCTAAAGAGTAGATTACTCTTTCCTTGTCTGTACCTCCTTCTGCCTATAAGTCTCCCATTTTGTTTAGCTCTTCAGAGTTCCTTTCTATCTGCTAGATGGGTTGCTGCCTAATTCATGAATCACTGAATAAAGCCAATTAGGTCTTTAAAGTTTATTCATTTGAGTTTTGTCTTGTAACAGTCTGTAGATGTTGTTGGTATCCTCAGTGCCTTCAATTCTGTGGTCTTTTTATGTCATCTTTTGAACCCAACTAGAATGAGCAATTAGCCACATAGACTTTCAAAGTCACTTTAGGTTTTCTATTTATCCATCAAATGTAGCTATTCTACCCATTCAACAGGAGGGCCTAACTATGCCATTTTACTCCTTTTTTGGACTTCCAGACTCTTCTCATTTGCCTGATGGGATATTTTCCTCATATTTTCATCATCCCTGCTTCCTGAGCTCTTGCTTTGGATACCCTGGCTTTGACAAACTATTCTGGACATGTTTCTCTACACTGACACTGACACTGACACTTACCTCACCTACTAGTCTCATAATATATAAGAAACACCCCCCCTTTCTATTAGCCATCATACCAGGGGAGGGACATCTGACAGTAGAAGGGATGGTACCTTATTGGGCTGGGCTTTACTGGCCTAAATAAAAATTAGCTTATCAGACCCAGGAAATTTTTCTGGCCTTCCAGAAAATATTACATAACCCTTAATATCCCACCATTGTAATAGGGAAAGATAGGATAAAACAGGCAGAGAGGGAAAGGTTAGGATCTGAGGTCCCTCGGTCAGGAAAAACACAGATTTTGGAGCAATGCTGTGAGTGTCTGACCACAGCAAACCCCCTCAGGCAGAAGGTTCCTCTTAAGAATGTAACAGACCCCATCTACTCCCCCTCAGGTTTCCCTCAGGAATTTGACAAAAGACCTAAGCATGGCCATTGACCACCCCTCTTACAATGAAAATGAGCCAATCAGGAATGGACAACCCAGCACCTAGAGCTATCCAGCCAATATGGGTAGAACCTGAGAAGGAAGAAGGGGGAAGAGAAGGGGGGAGGGGGGAGGTGACCAGAACCTTATCAAACAAAGACCTTGCCTATTGTCAGCAGACATTCTCTTTCAAAAGCCCCCTGTCTGTAAGGAGAGCTTTCCTACTATTCGTTCTTTCTAACCTTATACTCTAAAAAACTTCTGCCTGCTGCTCATTTTGTGTCCACCTCTTCATTCTTCGAAGAGGTGAGACAACGAACCCCAGGTATTGAGGAAAAAAATCCTGCAACACCATGAGAGCATTTATCTACTCTTTTCTGCTGTCTTCTTGCTCAAGAATTCAGCCTGGCTTCTGTTCCTTAAACGTCCTCCACTTCTCTGTTCCCATACTGAGGATGACCTTTTCTCTGGTCTATAAATGCCCTGACTCAGGGCCAGAGTAATAATGGACAGAGATAGGTGGGGAGATAAACAATGAAGAAAAAAGTAGAGAGAAAGTGAGCCTGTCTGTAAAATGTGGACATGCAAAACATGGCATCCTTTACTTGAGGATGGATGGAAGGCTCTTGATTATGAGATTCTTAATTATGGGTTTTTTCCAATGTAGAAGCTTTTTTAAGAGAATTGTAAAGCCTGAATAAAAGATCTCAAACATAACACCTGAAACTGATGTAACACTGTGTGTCAACTATACTTCAAGTAAGAAAAAAAAACGTCTCAAACACATTCAGCACAGTTGAAAGATCCTAAATTGGTCTTTCAGCTTTCTGAGGTAAAAAGCAAACAAAACAAAAAAAAAACTTATAGAACTGTGTGGAAGGGGGTGGTTTGCAAATGTTCCTTTCTTCTCCCAAATTAATTCAGATGTTAATCCATTGATCCATTGGTTAAAAACAAATAGCCTTTCACTTTCAAAACCGGAGGTGTTAATAATTTGAGGTGGTCATATTCTTTTGATCTTTCAAATCGCCCCAAGGCTGTCTCCTAATGCTTCCTAAATGAAGCAGAACAGGGTCCATCTGGTGGCTGTGAGCATTCTGTCTTTGGAAACCTGCTCAGCTACCCACTTGCTAAAGCTTCCTCTCAAGTTTAAGGATATTGCTTATTAGTGAAGGGAAGCAAAACACACCGCCCCAAAATATACCTTTTGGCATAAGGATTATTTTGTTTTAGGCTGATTATTTTTAAGACACAGCTGACATGGGAGAAACTCTGAAAGCAGTAGATATTACTCTTTTGTAAAAGACTTTGACATTTATAAGGCAAATCTTCAATTGTAAGGGTGTCTCCCTCTGTACAGGAAGAGAAGGATGCCTTTAAATCTCTGGAAACTCATATCAATGGAGAAGGCAATGACTTAAATCTGTATAACAGCCATACCCTTGTTTACTGTGCTTTCCCTGATTACCTCCCTTAACTGGTTGCCTCACCCCCAACATCTTTGTTTTTAGCTGGAAATGATATTTAAGATGGCAGCTTGAGACACTTTGGGGAGTTAGTTTTCCTGAGTGTTTCCCATGTATACAGGAAGTATATATGCTATTAAACTTTTGTTTTTCTCCTGTTAATCTGTCTTTTTATTTCAAAGGTGTCTCGGCCAAGAACCTAGGAGGAGGAAAATTATTTTTCCTACCCCACATTAGCAGCCGCACCCCACAAAATTTCTTAAACATTGGCTAGATTCCCAGATAGTGATATATAAGAGACACTCAGGAGATTCAGTAAGCCAATTAAGAATATTTCAAAATGAAGCTTAAACAGTTTTCTGTGCTAGAAAATAACATGATTATTTGAGTATGGAGAATTCTCATATAAACTGTAGTAATTTAAGGAACTAACTTTATGGGTATTCTGAAACATGCAGAACATATCACTTACAAAGTTGTGTTTTATACTCATAATTCCTCTGTATAATGTCTTGAGAAAGCAGTTATGAAATTACCAACTGGGATCCCCATGGCTCCAGCAGTTGTTGCTCGGAACAACTTTTGATTTTCCATCTTAACGATGCTGATGGTACTGTTAAAGGAGGAAGAATTCCCTCTGCCTTTCAAGATCCTTCTAACTGGACTAAGAATCAAATTGATATGAGAGACACATTAACAGGAGAAAATCAAATTTAGTTCCGTAAGTAGGGAGAATCCACACAGACATGACCTGAAGTCTTTGAGGCAACCCGAGGCTAATTTGGGCTAAAGAAAGAGAGGGCCCTGTGCGGTCCGGGACACAAAGGGGAGAAAGACCTTTATCGGGAAGATGAGAGGAGATGTTTGCAAAACAAAAGTTGCCCTGCTAAGGACTTGAGCCCCCTGGGTAAAGAGGAATCTCTGTGAATAGCTGTGTCCTTGGTACCAAACGGCAGTTGAGAAAGGTTAAGAGCTTTTCCTGAACCTGCTGGGGTTTGCTTCCTTTTAACTCAAAATAATCTTCAATGCCAAAGTGGCCTGTCTTGGGGTGCCCTGGCCTTGGCCCCTACAGTACAATTGATAGGGAATAATCTGTTATAAGATGGCCAACAGGACTGATAAAGGAATCCCAGTCCTGGCCTGAAGACTCCCCTTCTGGGTTCTTCTTCCCACCCTACTTGACGCTGGCGCCTAATTACTGCTAATGAGGAATGCGGAAGTAACAGTAGGCTGGGAAGAAGAACCCAGAAGGGATTCAGACCTTTGGAGAATGATCTCCTGTGAACCCACTGATGTAAAATAAACCTCCTGCCTTCCAAGATCTCCCGAGTGCCACTTGGTTCTTCTGCCGGGTGATCCAGACCAGTTTCTGTAACACAATAAGGGAAAAGACCTTTTCCTCTGTTTGGCACTTCAAAAAATAGTTGTGCTCTTAAAGCATTTTTTTTTTCTTTACATTTTATCTTCTTATTTTTATATTTTTATAATTTATCTTTCAGAAGAGTAAGTCTTTTTTGAGCCTTTTTAAAGCATCTTTTTAATGTTTATTTTTGAGAGAGACAGACAGAGTGTGAGTGGCAGAGGGGCAGAGAGAGAGGGAGACACAGAATCTGAAGCAGGCTCCAGGTTTCTGAGCTGTTAGCACAGAGCCCGACGTGGGGCTCAAACTCACAAACCGTGAGTTCATGACGAGCCGAAGTCAACCACTTAACCGACTGAGCCACCCAGGCGCCCCTTGAGCCTTTTTAAATTAAAAAATAATATAATATTAAGAGGAATGCTATTAAAACTCCTTATAAAAAAATCTCGTTCACCTTTGTGAATTTTGGTTTTGTCTTTGTTCATATGTGTACACACATATTTTATACAGTCCTTCAGAATGTACCTGAAATTTGCATGTCTGCCCTTTTTACTTAACCTTCTATTGCAAATATTAAATATAACAGTTAATATGCAGATCTATAGTGAACATTTTTTAATCCCTGTTGTTAGACATTTTGGATGTTTGTAAATTTTGCTGATCTCAATATGCTTAGGAGAAGCTCTTAAAGATCTGGAACCAGCCCAGATGGAGGGAGGGCTAGGATCCAGCATCCTTGATATTTCTGCTGAACTAATACTAAGTCTCACCTTCATCTTTCCTCTAAATATTTTAGACAATGTCTTTTTATCTATTTGTGATCATCCACAGTAATGTTGTATAGGCTACTGCTATGGATCATGGCCATAGTAACTGTCAATATTTCCTATATTGTAGTGGTTTTCAAGCTGAGCTCTAAATCCCTACCCCAGCTCCAACCAGAGCAGTTCTGTTTTATTGGAGTCAAGTATTAAACAAAAGTTTGATACGAGTAGACTAGATCAATGAAGTGCACTGTGGTGACCTTGCATAAAAGTGGGCATCACTGAAGTGTTTGAGGATTCAAAGACCTTGATGGTAAATTTGGGTGTGCATCACAAAGGCAAACTTGGATATCTGTGACGGGCATGGTCTTTCTTGAAGACCCAAGGCCCTGAGCAGATTTTATGTCTCAGAGATATGGAGCATCTGTACATGCCTTGAGTTGTAGAGAGAGCATGCTCACTGACCTCCCATGTTTGCTTTCCTCCAGGCCATTCTCCAAAGTGCAGCCAGACAGATCTTAATGAAGACAGAATACAATAGCCAGCTATAAACAAGAGTCACAATATCCAGTGAACTAGTTCTAACCTCACATTTTCCCTTATAAATCTAAATTTTGGAAAAATCTCTTCTGGAAAAGAAAAGGAAAGGTTCTTCCTGCCTTCACTTGACTGGACCTGAGCAGAGATTTAGGAGAAAAGTATACAGTTGTATAAATTATCACCAAGTAAATACACTTATATAACCACGTCCAGGTCAAGAAATAGAACATTAAACAATATCATCAGGAAAGTGAAAAAAACAACCCACAGAATGGTGAAAAACATTTATAAATCATTTATCTGATAAGGAACTTGTATGTAAACTGTATAAAGAATATACATATGTATATTTATATATAAAGAAAGTAGAAAGAACACTACAACTAAATAATTTTTAAAAAGGACAATTAAAATATGGGTAAAGGATCTGTATAAATTTTTCTCCAAAGAAAATATACAAGTGGCCATAATCACATAAAAGATGCTTACCATATTAGTCATTAGGTAAGTACAAATCAAGCCACAGTGAGATACTACTTCACTCCCACTAGGATGGCCCCCCAAAAAGAAAAAAGGTGGACAACAGCAAGTGTCAGTGAGGATGTGGAGAAATTGGAATCCCCATATGCTGCTGGTGGGGATGTAAAATTTTGGAAATTTTGGAAACATTTTGGAAATTTTAGAAATTTGGAAATTTCCACTTTGGGAAAAGAAAGTTCCTCAAAAAATTTAAAGTAATTTACCATGTGACTCAGCAATTCTACTCTTAGGTATATATCCATCAGAAGTGAAAACATATGTCCACATAAGGGACTTGTACATGCATGTCCATAGCAGCATCATTCATAATAACTAAAAAGTAGAAACAACCCAAATGCCTCTTGTCTGATGAATGGATAAATAAAATATGGTATATGCATAGAATGGATGCATACAGAATAGATTTATTCAGCAATAAAAAGAAATGAAGTGCTGATACATGCTACAGTATGGATGAACCTTGATAACATTTGTTATGGTCAACAACAACGTTGTTGTCCATATTTTTTTTTATGATAGTCATTATGCTGTGTGGAAGAAGCCAGCTGTAAAGGATAACATAATATAATGACACTTACATGAAATGCCCAGAATAGGTAAATCAGTAGAGATACAAAGTAGGTTAGTGGTTGCTTAGGGCTGGAATGAGGAGTGACAGCTAATGGGTACCAGGTTTCTTTTAGGGGGAAAGAATATATTTCAAAGTGAAATGTGGCGGTGGCTGGACAACCCTATGAAAATGCTAGATAATACTGAATTATATGCTTTACCTTTATGAATTGTATGGTATGTAAATTATATCTCAACAAAGCTGTTAAATGGGAAAAAAAAAAAAAGAACATTGCCAACATCCAAGAAGCCCTTGGTCTTTGCATCCATGTTGTCGAAGGGAACACTAAGAAGCTCTTCTGTCTTCAACGAGGTTTCCTGGAAACAGAACCTGAGATGGAGATTCCTGTACAAGAAGTTTCCCGAAGGAGTGCTCTTAGGAGTAGATGAGTAGAGAAATCATAAAAAACTAAGTGTGGTCTCAGCTGAGGACCAGCCTTAGCCTGATGCAACGGGGACCTCTAGAACATGAGTAGCACCACAGTGTGGTCTCATATGCCCATATGATAGCAAAGGACTTGCCTTTTTAAAAATAGATCCGTGTCCATGACAATCATTGGCTGTGGGCTGCCTCTTCTTTGTGTGTGTGTGGGGGGGTGGGGGTGGGGGTGGGTGTGTCTGTCTGTCTGTCTGCCTGTGTGTCTGTGTCTGTGTAAAACCTCCTGGGTAAGTCAGCTTCCTTTTGACCAAAACCAATTCTAGAAGGGGGAACACCTGTGACCTATTAGCATCTGACAATCATAACTGCTGGAGGACCGATGCTCTAGCCAGTATACCTAGGGTCTGGGCCCAGCACCAGTAGTGTGCACTCTATCCCTTCACATGCCCCCTTCCATTATTACAATCTTGATCTTCTGAAATGTCTGCCTTTGGCTGGATCGTTACTTCAGCGCACGATTTATGGGCAGTCTGATTTATCTCAATGTTTTACTTCCTAGAAAACTCTGTGCTTCATACTGGGGCTATTGTGTGCCTGTTGTGTGTCAAACAATGTATTAGATAAACTCTAGTCTTCATTGAAAATGAATAGCACCAGCCTATTTACTTAGCGTCAACATAGGTGATTTTGGACATTATTACCTTTAAGAAAGCCAAGAGAGCCATAAAAGCAGGGAGCATGAAGCTAAGAAAGAAAAAAAAGAACATTTCCATAGAACAACGCTGACACCTAGATGCTGTGTCTCCCACTTCTGTCATCAGTGTTCCTGATGACAAGATCTCTGTGGCTGTCGGAACACTCACCAGGAAACTTGGGGTTATGAGAAGCCAAGAGGGTTTTTGATGCCGAACTGGTTAATGTCCCTGAGCTCATGAACAAGCCCTGAGAGAGAACTGTCTCCAGGAAGGTTGGAGAACCAATTTTATTTAAACTTAAGAAGAAAACCAAGGTTAAGAGTGGGTATTAGTTTTCTTTTGCTGTATAACAAAATACCACAAAATAGGGACTTAAACCACATTTCTTATCTCGGTCCCGGAGGGTCAGTCCCCCAGGTCCTACCTAGGTCCTCTGCTCAGAGTCTCGCTAGGCTGCAATCAAGGTGTCAGCTGGTGCAGAAATCCTTGGTAAGAAAAACATCTGAAGTTTGGGGTCCTATTCCAGGCTCATGTATTGTTGTCAGAATTCAGATCTTTGCGGCTGTAAGACTGAGACCCTCAGCTTCTTACTGACTGTCAACTGGAGACCGACTTCAGTTCCTACAGGCCTCCTACAATTCCCTGCCCCATGGCCCTCTCTACGGGCAGTTCACAAGACCACTGCTTCTTCGGGCCGGCAGGAAAGTCTGTCTCCAGGCTGCTGAGGTGGAAACTTATGTAACAAAAAGTAGTCGTGAGAGTGACATCCCAGCACATCTGTCATATTCAGTTTATTAGAAACAAGTGACAGTTGCCACTCATACCCAGGCAGGTGGTGGTAGAGAGTTTATACCAGGGTGTGACTCATTGGGAGTCACCTTAGGATGCGTGGACACAGATGCAAAGCAGTCTAAGTTTCTTCAGGTCATTTAAAACGTACTCTAAACGTCTATTACCTTAAAAATAATTTAATCATTTTATATTTTACCTTTAAAATAAAAACTTTTTTTTTTTTTTTTTTTTTTGGTTAAAAGATAATTGAATATGGCTACTTATCTCACTCTGAATACTCATGGGCTAGAAGGAGGCACTACATGGTCTGGCTTCCTGATACTTTCTGCTCTCTCCACCTGAAAGGACTCTTACATCAGATATCAGCCTGTCATGATTCCAGGCACATACTAGGTGCTCAGTAGATATGCGTTGACTAAGTGAACGAATACATGAAAAGGAGTATTTTCCATGTGTATAGTAGATACCTGGCCTTTTTTTTTTTTTTTTTTTTTTTTTTTTTTTTTGTATACCAAAGAGCAATATCTTAAGTATGTGGTTTCAGCCTACCTTCCTGGTGAGGGAGGATCCAGGAAGAAACCAATAGCCTCTTGAGTGTAAAAGTGACAGTAGCATCAAGAGTCCTATCTTAGTTGTAGTTTGTGGCACGCACAATGGGATTCAAGGTCAGCTACCCACTCTTCTAAAAAAAAACCGAACATTTGGTTTACAAAAGCATAGGCAGTTTAAGTGCCCAGAGTGTTACCTCTCTGAGTTACCACGTCTCAGATTAAGAGCTCTGTGTGGTTTATATCAGGTTGATTGCCGTTGGAATGCAATATGCATGTATGAGCACACTCCCACTGGGGCAACGGAAAACATAGATGAACTTCTTAGGCCAGTGAACACATTTCCAAGTTATTCTCAAGGCAAAATATATTTGAATTCAATTAATTTTCAGCTCTTGTGGAAAGGATGGCCAGCATGAGTGAAAGATAAAAAAATTTTATCATCAGACTCTTTCAGGGACAATATCCAAGAGTTTTATTATTCATTGTATCTCACTGCAAGTGGAACAAAGTAATGGGGCATTCGGCCATCTATTCTGATGAGTTATTCCTTGGTAAGACTGGAATTTACACCATCAGCTCTACTAGTTCCCAGGCCTTCAAACTCAGACCGGAACTATACATTGGTCTCCAGTTTGCCAACTATAGATTTTGGGACTTCTCAATCTCCATAATTGCATGAACCAATTCCTTATAGTAAGTCTTTCTATATATGCATATATCCTATTGAATCTATTTCTCTGAAGATTCTCAACTAATACCGTTATATAATGCTTGTGAGATTTATTACTGCTTAAAAGGTGATAACAAATATGTTTGGTAATAATTTACTTTTCTCAGGTTGACTCCTTACAAAATCTTACCTTGCCTCCTAAATTCCCTTCCAGTGGCTATTGCAAACTTTATAATTCCTCTCATGCCCCCAGACTAATTTTGCTCAATTTCAGACAATGAGCCAGGGCCCAGTTTTGGCGAATTCCATGTCTTAGCCAACTTGGCATCCCTTGTCTCAAGGTCACAGCACCTGTCATATAGCTTGTGCTCATATTCCCTCTCTCTCTCCCTCCCTACACTCCACCCCCAACAGTTCGTCATGTTATTTCAGGCCTGGGAGTGGGGAACTGGGCCCAGTTGTTGAGTTCTCGGTTGCTACGACATCCCTTGTGTGATATCCCTGCCCCTCACTTACATCCTCATGTACAGTCTCTCTTCTTAAGTCTTTAATTTGGAAAAATTATAGATTCACAAGAACTTGCAAAAATAGTACAGAGAGATTCTGTGTACCTTCCCCCAGCTTCCCCTAGTGATAATATTTTACAAAAGAAAGAGTATCGAAATACAGAAATTTGCATTGATATTGTACTATTGACTATAGACCTCACTGGAATGACATTAGTTTTCAAATTCACTGAGTTTTTATATAGTCCTATAAAATTTTATCACACATATAGAATCTCATGTAATCACCACCACAACCAAGATATGAGTGGTTCCATCTGTATGCAACCTTTTTATTAAACTTCTCTCAAATTACCCAATTTGGGCATGCCTTCTGCTTTCTGCCAGCATCCCTACTGATGGACCCTTAAAAGATTTCAGCATTCTGGGAATGGGAAAGATCTGTCCTTTTGCTTGTGGGTGAAGGCCAAGAAGGCAGCAAGCCTCTGAAAGAGGAGGGTGGCAGCTGCAAAGTAAAAATGGCAATTGGGCCACTCTTGGCAAAGAATATCTGAGAAAGTTTCCAGAGTGATAATGGGGATAATCTGAAGGTTTTATTTTATGGCAATTTTCTCAAGTCTAACCATGTATCAGAATCACCCATAGAGCATTAAAAAATATATATCAATCAACCAAACAAAAAAACAAAACAAAAACAGGGATTTGGACCCCATTCTGAGAGGTCCTGAATCATTTTGTTTGGGGTGGAGTTTAAGGATTGAAACTGTTTATAAGTTCCTCAGCTCTTTCTCATGAGCAGCCAAGGTTGAGAGCCACTGTTTTATGACATCTGGGGTTTGCATCTTAATTAGAAAATCAATTCCTACTCAAGATTATAATTTTTAAAAAGACAGCTTTGAGTTTTCCAGTAAATTTTCTTTAATTTTTATTAAATTTAAATCTTTAATATATCTTGGATTTATTTTTGTAGCAGGGAGTGAGAAATTAATTCATTTTATTTTTTCCCCAGACAGGTATTTTGTCGTTCTAATATTTATCGAATAATCCATATTCTCTCCACTGTTGTAAAATGTTACTTCTATGATTTAGTAAATCCCTGAATTGTTCTGCTCTATTTCCATATTCTATTTTGTTACATTGATCTATCTTTCTATTAAGTGCCAGAATCAAATTGTTTTCATTATAGTCATTTTATCATGCTTTAATTTTTGATAGAAGCAGAGAGAATTGATATTTTTAAGATATTGACTCCATTGAAAAAAAACACGTATTTTTAAGTTATTCCAATTCTCCTTTTTTGTGCACTGCAATGGAGTTTTAAACTTTTCTTCATATAGACTTTGTACTACGTATAAGTTAAAACTGTATTTAAAGAAATGGATCAGCTCCCTAGCCACTAAAATTAATTTTGAGCCAGAGTCAAAAAAATACTTAGCCTGTATAACTTACCCTTGATCATAAATGATGGTAATGAATGCTGTCTGGTACAATTTCTTATGGGTATAGAACACTCCTTTATTATCTGGTATGATTAGCAAATGTGCGCTGCATTATGAAGAATTTAGTATATCATACACGGAACAGTAATTTTCAAAACCTAGAATCCAATAAAATACTAAACACCTAACACAATAAAATTTAAAAAATGTTTTGAAGACTCAGAAGCCCTGTGTCTTTATAATGAGCATTATACACTGTAGATGTTAATGGAAAGTTTAGAAAAGAAAATGCCAGATAAAAATGACTTTTCAGAAAGCAGGGACTCCCTGCTCTGGTCAGAGATTCAGGATAAAAGCTACTCTTTTTCACTAGCTTCTTTCCTGAAAGATTAAAGTTCTATCATTAGAATAGCCAACCATGAGATACACAGAAAGTTGGATTTCTAAAATAAATGATGGGATAAATCCATCTTAAGGTCTAAGTGTTCCAGTATTTTCTGAAGTTTTAAATATTCAAAAATTTTTAATCCATTTGCTGAGAGTTTGCCTCCATATCCAAAGCTGTACAAAAGGAATTTCTAGACTAGTTACTTTTTGTCAGCTAAGGCTTTTAATTAATTAAATGGACATTATATGTGCTTTCACAAAGAATTAAAAATTTTAAGGTAGATGGTAAAAATTCTGCAATAAGAAGAAGGGAAACACCCATATAAATTTTAGAAATGCTACTTAGATATGCATATGGGAAGCAGTGGGAATATTGTAAATTATAAAAAATAGCCATAGCTGAGAAATGCTTTTTTTAGTATAACATGGTCACGAAAAATTAAAATATTCACAGCTACTATGTGTGTATATATATATGTGTGTATATTTTATGAATGTGTGTGTATATATGTGCATTTATATATATGTACATATTTGTATACAATGTCTGTAATTAGGGTTAGATCATTCTTCTCATAGATAGCCAGGAGTGAATCTTGGGGTGACATTTCTGGGGCTACCTCACCAGCAAATATTGGCTTACTTGACTGTAGAAACTTAACTTTAACCAACTTTTGTTGGGATGCCTTGGTGGCTCAGTCGGTTAAGCATCCAACTCTTGATTTTGGCTCAGGTCATGATCTCACAGTCATGAGATCGAGCCCCATGTCGGGCTCCACACTGGGTGTGCAGCCTGCTTGACGTTCTCTCTCTTCCCCTACCCTCTTGTGCTCTCTCTCTCTCTCTCAAGAAAAAAAAGTAAAAAAGTAAACAACTTTTGTTAATGAATAAAACACTATTGAAGTCATATTGTTTTATATTCCTTTGACTTGTAAGCAACTTACAAAAAGTGGATTGGTCCATTGTATCTAAATATGCTTTCTCTGAAGAAAGAGCCATGTATCCCCATTATAAATAAGACAAAGAATAGCCTTCCCTTTAAAGTAAATAATGCAATTCTCTGTTTGCTTTTGAATACCTAATTGTAGAGTGCTAGAAACTGGTCAGTGTGATTTGGAAACCAAGGGCAGACCACTGAGCCCTTACTGCTACTCTTAGGCAATGCCTGTGTCCCAGCAGCTTCTTCTCTTCTTCTGAAATAGAAGCAATCATTGTTCATATTCAATTTCTGGACAAACACAATCAACTGATGCTCCTCTGTGTGCCAGACAGTATCAGTAAAATACTGGAGCATTTGTTGGGGAAGCAAACTTTTCCCTTACCCTTCTAGGTTTTTTGTCTGGTAAACTGATATAAAACAGATTAACAGGAGAAAAACTAACTGCATATATATGGGAGCCCCATAAGAATATGAGACCCAAGGATAGGTCAGTGAGTTGAGGCTTAGATTGAGGCTTGGTCATTCGGGCTAAAGAATGGCATAGGGGCCTGGGGCTTCAAAGAGGAGCAGGATAATTCACAGACTGCTAAGAAAAGCAGGTGTTTGGTAATTAGTGTTTGCCTTGCCATGCAGATGGGTCTTTCAGATACAAGTTGTCTCTGGTAATAGCTCTCTTTCTGGGGCAGGCCCCCTATCTAAATTCTTTAGGGTAGTTAAGGAAGAGGGAAAAGTTTCTTGAGTCTTCTGGATGTTAATTGCCTTTAGCTCAATATAATCCACATGCCCAAATGGCCAATTTTAGGGTTACATATGTTGGGGAGCAAGAACTCCTGTCCCCTTAAAGCTCCTTCTAGCTGGACTAAGAAACAGATTGACATGAGGCAGATTAACAGGATAAAAATCAAGTTTAATAGGTGTACGTGGGAGACTCCACCTAGACATGGAAATTCCGAAGACAGTCATGCAAAATGAGGTATATATGTCATCCTGAACTAAGGAGAAGGGTGTAGGGGTCTGGGATTTCAGAGGAAAGGAATGCACTTCACAGGGTGATAAAAAGAGCAGATGTTTGATAATTAGATGTTTGCTCTATCATACAGATGGATCACTCAGATAAAATTTATGTTAATAACCTTTATTCTGGGAAAGACCCCCCAATTTAGATTCTTCTGTGTGGTTAAGACAGGGCAAAAGTTTTCTGTCGAGCCTGCAGGGTCTCAAGTGACTTCAGCTCAAAATGACCCATAGGCCAAAGTGGCACATTCTGGGGGTGGGGGTGAGATGGGGTGGGGGTGAGATGGGGTGGAGTTCTGTCCTGAACTCCTATACATATTTTGCTGCCCCACATAGTCAAACCAGCACCCTCTTGTTTTCTATGTGAATAGCAATGTGAATTCCTAGGAAGAATTTAATTTAGCACTTTAAAAAGTATGTATTTGCATTTTGACCACAAAATAACTAAGTTATTTATAACTATGCAAATAGTATATAATTATGACTTGATTTTAAATTCTCAATACTATCATAACAGTAAAAAATACTTATTAAGTTTACCTTTATGGATCAAGTATTTTTATATTTCTGGTAAGAGGACAAAAATAACCTTTAATATTTATAGTTAAGAATCTGTAATCTGTTATTTTATATCTGCCAATTTAGGGGGTTCCATAAACTGAACACAATTTAAAGAGCTTTCCTTCTTTTCATGTTCTTCAGGTAGACTAGATTCAAGAGATAAAAGAATATAGGAAACATTTCTGTCGTGCTATACATAGGAATAAAGGTCATTTAAGTTTTCTTATTGTCGAACATTTTGTGGCTTGAAGATGTTATAAATGTGAAATGGAAACTTAATTTTTCTTCCTGGTGTGTAAGAGCAGGACAAGGTACATAATTTGTGAAAATGCAAGGCCCTTTGTTCAAAAATTAAGAATGCTAAGACAGAAACAATAGGACATTAAACCAGTGAGTGCAGAATTTGCACACACACACACACACACACCCTTTTGCCTCTTTGGCATAAGGATTATCTTCAGCTGATTATTTTCAATAAACAACAGACACGGGAGAAGCTCTGAAATGAAGTAGAAGTTACCCTTTTGTAAGATACATTTATATTTATAAGGTAAATTTCCATTTGTGAGGGTGTTTCTCTGCCTGTATCAGAAGAGGAAGATGACCATATCCCTAGAAACTCTTATCAGTGAAGAAGGCATGGACTTAGCTCTGCATAACAACCTTACCCTTGTTTACTGTGCTTTACCTGGTAATCTCCCATAACCAGCTTCCCCCTCCCTTTGTCTTTAGCTGGAGATGATGTTTAAGGTGTTGGCTTGAGCCATTTGGGGGAGTTACTCAGTTTTTCCGGTTCTCTCCCCTGTATACAGGAAGTATACATGTTTGCTTTTCTCTTGTTAGGCTGCCTTTTATTACAAGGGGATCTCAGCAAAGAACCCAGAGGGTAGAGGGAAAATCATTTTTCCTCCCTCACATCAAACATGGAGTCCTTCTACGCATAGGGATCTCTGTGACTGCATAGCTCTGCAAATTATAAAAATGGGAATAATCCAGGAATGATCTCTAGAGGATGACTTTTAAATACCACTTTAATAACACTCCTGGTTACAAATAAGACTTTGATAAAACTCATGGTTATCATGGTTGATAAAACTACATAGTTACTTGGTGAACAAATACCAGCATTGTCATAGAATGATTTGTGAATGTTTAACACACTTCTCAGACGGACAAAAGCATATCAAACACTTACGTTCTGAAGCTGGTCACAAGACTGGAGTGAAATAAATGTAACAATAGAAATACTTGGAAATGATAGAAGCAGGCTATATTTTTATATCATTTAGTAGTTAATTTGTATTCACATATGCTATTTAATTCTCACAAAACAGTAAGATGAAAGAGGATGCAAGAAATAAGTTACCAAGACTAACCAACTGGTTTCAGAACCAGAACTTAAAACGTTACCAAGTTCTCCTTCTCCTATAAGAGCAAAGGTAGACAAATGATAGCTGTGGGCCAGATCCAGCCTGCTACCTGTTTTGTAAATAAAGTTTTATTGAAAATAAATGCCCATTTATTTATGTATTATTTTTGGCTGCTTCCACACTACAATGGCACAGTTGAGTACTTGTGATAGAGACCATATGCCTGCAAAACCTAAAATATGTATTTTCTGTTCCTTTACAGAAAAAGTTTGGTGGCTGCTGCCATAGAGAACTATACCATAGCTAAAATGTGGGAATCTGGACTGGTAATTTTATCCCCTAAGTTGTGGTTTTGCATTCAAGTTGAATGTACTTTTTGTGTATGAGTACTTTATATTTAACAAGTGCCTACTGATGGACAGTTAAGGTTTTACCAACATTTCATCACAAATGATGCTATGGTGACTATTCTTAAATAGCAACTTTTAGCACTTGTTAGGTTCTTACTTCCCCCACACAATTATTCCTGAAGACTAATGTATGGGTCAAATAGTATGCACGTTATAGTGGTCTTGAGTAGTTGAGTAGTCTTACACAAGTTGACTCAATTGTACAATTTGGCAAAATTCTACTGGATGGCCATAGAGAACAAGTTCCACCAGCAGTTCATGAAGATCCCTATGTCTCTGTATCCTACTTTTCTGGGCATTATCCAGCTTCTTTATTGTTGCCAGTGATTGTCAAGCCATAGAGCATTGTCGTATGCTTTCTATAAATTGATGCCCTTGGCTTTTGCTTTCTATAAATTGATGCCTCTTTATAATTCATTTTGGGAGTTTCTTGAAAATGTTGGATATTCCTTCCTTGTCAGTTTTCGACATTGCCCACATCTTCCATTTTGTCATTTGTTCACCAATGTTGTTTATGCTGTTCTTCATTGAACAGGTGCCCTTAAATGAAATCAATCAACTTGTTTTGTTTTATGGTTTATGCTTTTGAGGGTTTTTTTAAAGAAGCTCTCTACTCTTCCCCCCTCCTTTTCTTTTCTTTTTCCATGGTGGGCATGGAGCCCAATGTGGGGCTCGATCTCATGACCTTAAAATCATGACCTGAGCCAAAAGAGTCGGACATTTAACTAAGCCACCCAGGCACCCCAGAAGCTCCCTACTCTTAATTCAAAGATTTCCCCTTACTTTTTCATCTATTAAGTTTATAGTTTAACATTTCATGTTTGTTTATCAGTCTTTCTGTGTGTATTAGTACAGTTTTATTTTGCTTCCTTAGTGAGTCATCTATGAAACAGCTTTCCTTTTCCCATTTACTTGTGGTGCCATCTTTATTGAATATTGTCTTTATATATGCCTCTATTGAATATTAAATTCCATCCTTAGCCCATTTTCCTTCTCATTCTGAAATTTGTACCTTGGAAATCTTAGCTCCTCCCACAGTTTTGACCCCCCTTTAATATCCTGATGTGTTATATACCTGTATCTCTAATTCTTCCTTCAGGTTTCAGAGTTGTGTATTTATACCTGCCTGCTGGCTATCACCCCTGCATATACCACAGGTATCACAAACTCAGAGTATTATAAAATAACTCTGTACTGCAAACCTGCTCCTGTATTCTGTTTCAATGGGTGACATCACCATCACTCATCACCCATTCTGGTTGATAGCCTCAGTTCTTCCCTTACCCTCATCTCCAATATCCCATGAATTACCACATCCTACTGCTTTATTTCTTGATTCCACACTCTCCTTTCTAAATCTATGATGGCTTCCCTAGTTCAAGCTCCAACCATCTTTTGCCTGGACCACAAATGCATCCTAATTAAGTTCTCTGCCTCCAATCCACCCTTAACTCTGCTTGCCAGGTGAGTCATTCTAAGAGGAAAATGTGGACATGCCACTCCCTTGCTTAAACCCTTAAATGGCTCCACATAACCAGTAAGAAAAGGCCCAATTCATTAAGAGGGCTTTCATAGCTGTCCTTGATCTAGCCCCTGCCTACTGCTCTAGCCTCTGCTTTTGCTTCTCCTTGTCTTACATTTTACACTCGAACAACACCAAATTGTTTATAGTTTTCTCCACATGTCATTGCACTGATTTCCCCTTGTATGTCTTTATTCCAGCTGTTCTCTGGAATGAAGCTTCCTCCTTCTCCTTTGCCTATCAACACTTGATGATCCCTTAGAAGCCTTCTCTAACCAAACCTTTCCTCCAGCCGACTCTAGGGTTCCCTTTGGCCTCCTACTGCTTCATGAACTTACCTCAATCATTAACTTACTGCCTGTATTAGCAACTATGGTGTATATATCTGCGTATAAAACCCAACTGAATCCCCACAGGCAATACCTTAGTTCTGGCTTCCCTTATTTCTGAACTTTATTACTCCTTGGTTTTCTAATTTTCCCTCCTATTTCCAGTTACAGTTTTTACTTCCAGTGTATACCCCTATAGTGGGTTGAAATGTGTCCCCCCCAAATACATGTCCATCTGGAACCTCAGAATGAGGCCTTATTTGGAAATAGGGTTGAGGATCTTGACATAACATCATACTAGATTTGAAGTGGGCCCTAAGTCTAATGACTGGTGTCCTTATAAGACAAGAAGGCACAATATCAGAGGGAAAGATGGTATGAGACAGAGGCCGAGATTAGAGTGATGTGTCCATAAGCCAAGACTATCTGGAGCCACTGGGATGTGGAAGAGCCAAGGAAGGATTGATTGCTGAAGCCTTTAGAGTAAGTGTGGCCCTGCTGGTACCTTAGTTTTAGACTTGTTGCCTCAAGAACTGTGAGAGAATAAATGTGTGTTGTTTTAAGTCATGAAGTTTGTGCTTATTTTTGTTTTTTTAAAATTTTTTTTTCAACGTTTATTTATTTTTGGGACAGAGAGAGACAGAGCATGAACGGGGGAGGGGCAGAGAGAGAGGGAGACACAGAATCGGAAACAGGCTCCAGGCTCCGAGCCATCAGCCCAGAGCCTGATGCGGGGCTCGAACTCACGGACCGCGAGATCGTGACCTGGCTGAAGTCGGACGCTCAACCGACTGCGCCACCCAGGCGCCCCTGTGCTTATTTTTTATGGCAGCCCTGGGAAACTAATACAACCCCCAACATACATGAAATTGATCCACGCTGCGGCAAAGGTGTTTTCTTTCTTTTTTTATTTTCCTCCTTTTGTATTTTTCTTTTCTGCATTTGTTTATTATTTATTACGGCAAGTTAAAAACATATACAAAAGAAGGTAGTGTATCTAACGAACCCCATGTACCCATTACCCCAGCTTCAACAATGATCAAATTCATAGCCAACCTTGTTTCATCTCTACTTCCATCAATTTTCCATATCTCCTGCCTTATTTTGAAGAGTACAGACATTGTATTATTTCATCCATAAGTATTTGAAACTCTCTAAAAGGCAAAGACTTTTTTAAAAATATAATTTATTGTCAAATGTGTTTCCATACAACACCCAGTGCTCCTCCCAACAAGTGCCCTCTCAGTGTGCATCACCCACTTTCCCCTCTCCCCCACCCTGCCATCAATCCTCAGTTCTCAGTATTTAAGAGTCTCTTATGGTTTGCCTGCCTCCCTCCCTCTCTGTAATTTTTCCCCCTTCCTCTCCCCCATAGCCCTCTGTTAAGTTTCTCAAGATCCACATATGAGTGAAAACATATGTGTCTTTCTTTGACTGACTTATTTCACTTAGCATAATACTCTCCAGTTCCATCCACATTGCTGCAAATGGCCTTGTTTCATTCTTTCTCATTGCCAAGTAGTATTCCATTGTGTATATAAACCACATCTTCTTTATCCATTCTCCAGTTGATGGACATTTAGGCTCTTTCCATAATTTGGCTACTGTTGAAAGCGCTGCTATAAACATTGGGGTACAAGTGCCCCTATGCATCAACACTCCTGTATCCCTTGGGTAAATTGCTAGCAGTGCTATTGCCGGGTCATAAGGTAGGTCTATTTTTAATTTTTGAAGGAACCTCCACACTGTTTTCCAGAGCGGCTGCACCAGTTTGCATTCCCACCAACAGTGCAAGAGGGTTCCCGTTTCTCCACAGACTTGCCAGCAGCTATAGTCTCCTGATTTGTTCATTTTGGCCACTCTGACTGGCGTGAAGTGATATCTGAGTGTGGTTTTGATTTGTATTTCCCTGATGAGGAGCGACATTGAGCATCTTTTCATGTGCCTGTTGGCCATCTGGATGTCTTCTTTGGAAAAGTGTCTGTTCATGTCTTCAGGGCAAATAATTTTTTATTTTAAGTGAATCACAATAAAGAGTTGTCTTTCCAAAATAAAAGTTTCCTACTATTACTCTTCTTAAAAGATTTAATGTCTCCTCTGGTATAAAAAGCAGTCTCATTAGTTTGACATTCAAGGAGACTTGGTTTTTGTTTTTGAATCTGAAATGGCCCTGTTTATCTTTCCACCCTTATTCTCCAATATTCTCCCTGTTCATACTGTGTCCCAGATACACCAAACTATTAGGTGAAACTGTAGGAAATGACCGTATTTGTATATCAAAACCAGTTGAACGTTGGCAACTTCATATAATTCAACCTAATATAATGGACACCAGGCTCTTTCTTCTTTTCAGCCTACTCCACTGGGCCCATACTTTGGTTTTTTGATTTATCACATAGTAATATAATTGTTTACCTGCCTGTCTCTTCACCTAGCAGGTAAACTCCTTGAAGGCAGGGGTGGGGGCTTTTTGTGTGTGTGTGTCTCCAGATTTCTGGTACAAGGTCATTACTCAATAAATATCGTTAACCAAACCGATGGCACTGTCTACCCCAATCTTCCACAGGTGTTTTTTTTCCCTTAGGCCATCTCTGAAATTACATAATTGTGACAACAACATGACCTTTTAGGGATGCTGCTTTTCTCTCCAGTGCTGCTGTCAACCAGGCCTGCAGCAGAGCTCTGATAATATGTTCCCCACTAGGGGCTAGAATCTAGTGTCTTAGTTTACCAGATTAGAGGAGATAAAGAAAAGTGAAGTCAGATTTAGCTAAAAAGGCAATAATTCTCCTATATTAATTTACTAGTCTACGGGGGGGAAAATCCAATTTATACTTAATTTCCCCTCACTTTAAAAGTTAATTTAGAGCTGAGCTTTCAATAATGCAAAAGGAATCGTCTCTTAGTTTATCCATTTGCACTCTAAAACTTTGAGGTTTCAAACAACCATTTTATTTTGATGATGATTCTGTGGGTCAGGAATTCAGAAACGGCTTAGCTGGACAACTCCTTTGGTGCTTTTTGTGTCCAGCCTGTGAGGCAGGAAGGAATGGGGATGGGGCAAGGGTATGGAGAGTAGAGTCCACTTCCAAGAGGCTTCCTCATTTACATATCTGGTACCTTGGGGTTCATTGGGCCCCTTTTTTATATAGTGTCTCATCCTTTGGGGTTTCTCTGTGTGGCTCAGGATTATCAGAGCATCATGGGCTCTGGGTGGTCATATTTCTTACATGGCAGCTAGCTTTCAAGAGAGATTGCGAAGCGGCCTAGTGTCTAGAGGCTTCAGTCTGGAATGGATACGGCATCATTTCTGCTATATCGTGTTATTTTGTTAGTAAAACAGTTCCAGCCCATTGCGGATCCAGGGGGTGGCAAAATAAACTCTGTTTCTAGATGACAATGGTGGAAAGAATGCATGTCCATTGTAAATTTGACACATTATCTGTCAGTTATTGTTTGGGCATATGAGACCTGAATTACATCTCTAGAACCATTATGAATCCCTGATGAGACCCTGCTGAGCTTATGTTTGTTGGCTGTGTAATTATCTTATTTTGACTTAAGATCCTTGCTGAGTTCACATGAATATTGAGCATTTCAAAAATAATAACTAATGAAAATTACATCACCTTTTATTTGGTTGAAAAAGCCCATTTTTTATTGTATAAAAACTATTTTTCCTCTCTTAGTACAGCAAAATATTCACTGCAAGAAGGCTAGAAAATAACTAAGTAGAAGTGTTGATTTAAGAATTAATGTGATAAATTGTACAAAAAGCAAAATTTAGCAGAAACCAGGTTCTCCTTGAGATAGATATAGATATCTATATGTTGTATATATCACATATACATGTACATATTTTTCTCTTTTAACCCAGGGGTACCTTGGGATGCTATAGTAAGTCTGTTTCATCTGTGAGTTATCTCAATATATACCTTAGGTCTGTGGTTAAGGTAAGCCTAGGAGTGTTTGATATCATGTACAATCAAGATAAAAGTGACTATTTAATTTTGACATGTTTACATCTCTCGGTAAAAGCCGTGCTCACCTGGAGCTAAGGCAAGTCCCCGTTTCCATTAGAACCTAGGAGACCGAAGAAGACCTACCGTGCCTGCCTGTTGTTCTGATATTTAACATTTGGAATATTATTTAATCTTAAAACCCTTTTTCCATTCCTAATTATTTTTTGACAGTTGCAATCTCATTGTAGGCTCATTTCCTTCAGTTAGTCAGTGTGATTATAATAGCATGCTTCAGTTTTAGGGATTATAGTCCACAGAGGGGAGAATAGTGTGAGAACTTTCAACACCCAATTACATATATATCAAGTTTGTTTTTTGGTATTTGCTTTTGTTTTGCGTATTTTTGGTCTATGAGATCTTTTTTTCCCAGTAAATAGTGTTTTACTTTATTTTACTTTTTATTATTTTTTAAAAAAGTTTCTCCACTAAGTATATTTGTTGGAGCTCTTACTCATGGAAAATTCAATTGGTTGAAGGATGTCTAGTTTGCAAAGCATGTCTTCACACTATTTATGCATTCATTGAGACCATGTGATTTTGCTGCTTTTTCTGGGAATGTGAAACTCCCAACTTTGTTCTGCTGTTACACCAACGTCCCTCAATTTCCTCAAGACTGTGCTTTACCTGTGGTTACCTGGCTGTGTATGGCTCTTTACCTCTACTCTGCCTTAAATAGAATCTGTCTTTGTGTGTGTGTGTGTGTGTGTGTGTGTGTGTTGTGTTTTTAGTCAAATCCAAATTTTTACTGCTCATGCCCACGCATTTACAGAATGCAGCCTTTCTACTAGGGGATGAGAGTCTATTTCCCCAAACAAAGGAGTGCTCCTTTATGCCACAAAATATTGGTAAAAATTGATTACAGTGTAAAGAAATGCTACAAATACTCCAAAACTGAGGTCATTTGTGTATGTGAAGAGATATACAATCAGTATCTATTTCTACTACACAGGAAAAGGTAGGATTTTTTTCCTTTTAATTTTCTACCGTATTTTTATTAATTTAATCGATGTACTACCTTCATAATGAACACATCCAACCAAGTGTAGGTTGAACCAAAGTTAATTTCATTTGCTAATTTCTTAAAAGCTTTCATGACACACCTTGAAGCAGTTGGAGAAAAATGGGAAGATTCAAAAATCCAAGAATCATTTAGTTAAGTCTACTTATTAGATAAGTTTCTATGTTAGAAAGTCACTTGGCTTCTCTTCAAGACAGCACATGGAGACAACTTGCTCCTTTGATGTCAGCCAGCTAACAGGCACATCTGTATTTCTTTAGCACACATAGGACCAAGCGACTGTTTTGGCAGGATGATACCAATATAGGTATTGATGGTGAATCAGCAGCATGATATGCAAAAACAATTGCATCTTTTGTAGGGGCTGTAGTTAGCGGTCTTGGAGATTTCTGGCATAACACTAAGAAGGGACTTGGCAACCAAACAGCCTCACGTGGGTCATTTTGGCAAAACAGAAGATACAAATAATCCCTTAACAAAAGACAAGCAACACCTGGTGATTATCAGTAGTAGCATGAAATTATACATAATTTCCTGTTGGGATTCTTTCCTTATAATCAAACTAAATGCTTTCTTCTTTAAAAAATTTTTTTAATGTTTATTTATTCTCGAGAGATAGAGCACAACGCGGGAGGGACAGAGAGAGACACAGAATCCAAAGCAGGCTCCAGGCTCTGAGGTGTCAGCACAGAGCCCAATGCATGGGCTCGAACCCATGGACCACAAGATCATGACCTGAGCCGAAGTTGGACACCTAACTGACTGAGCCACCCAGGCGGCCCAAACTAAATGCTTTGTTTTAGAACCTTTGTGTTTATGTGTGTTGAGGAGAAGTTAGGGTCCTTAGCAAGAAGGAAGTATCCCATCCATAAAGGGAAAGGGGAAAGAAATCTAGGGGAAAATCTAAAGAAATCTGAGGAAGAAGTTGGTGCTTTTCTAATAGGTAACCAGTCTGAAAAATGAATCTGCCTTAATTTGTCAGTTGATACATTTTAAAATTAAAGCATCTGAAAAAGATTTTGGCTCTAAGATATAAGAATATCACACTGAAAGATGTAGAAGAATTTTTAACAGCAAAATTTGTGTTTTAGGAAGAAAAGAATAAGTTTGTAAACTATTTTTTTTTATTTTATAGAAAGAGAGAGGGAGAGTTCAGGTAAGGGAGAGGGGTAGAGGAAGAGAGAGAGAAAGAGAGAGAAAGAGAATCCCAAGGAGGCTCCACAGGGCTTGATCCCATGACCCTGGGATCATGACCTGAGCTGAAATCAAGAGTTGGATGCTCAACTAACTGAGCCACCCAGACGCTCCAATAAACTATTGCTAATAGTTCTATAAACTTCAGATTTTGCTAGAATATATTACCTTTTTAGTACAATGAAATGTTAAATGGGGGCACCTGGGTGGCTCAGTCGGTTGAGCATCCGACACTTGGTTTCAGCTCAGGTCATGGTCTTGCATTTCATGGGTTTGAGCCCTGTATCAGGCTCTGTGCTGACAGTGCAGAGCCTGCTTGGGATTCTCTCTCTCTCCCTCTCTCTCTGCCCCTCCCCTGCTTGCTCTCTCTCTCTCTCTCTCTCTCCAAATGAATAAATAAACTTAAATTAAAAAAAAAAAAGAAATGTTAAATGGAATTTAGACAAACTTATGGAACTAAAAATAATTTGGTTTCTGTCAACCTACCTTCTCCAGTACTCTCCAACAGCTACACCTGTTGGAACCTGTTTCATTGCATGAAGTGGGAACATTGGCTTTTAGCAATGATCTGAGAAGAAAGGAATTAATGAAGAAAGCAGTCAGAGCAACCATTGAAAAGGAAATAAAAGATAAACAGTGGTAGCAGAGCAACTATGCAGGGTGTCTGAGGACACATGCTTTTATAATATGCAGTGAAGGGACTCACGTGAGCATCCAGCTATGCAAGGCATTATGTGTCATTAAGTCTGTTCCTTGATAAAATGATGCCACAGTAAGGCTTATGAGGAAAAAAAAAAAAAGTCCCTAAAAGGGAAAGGGCAGGATCTAGCTCGTGTAGAAGCAGAAATCTTCAGGAGAAAAAGAATAGGAGGATGTGGCTTAGGTGGCAAGACTCAGCCCACCAATCTTGTCTCTGTCCAGTTAATGAGATATATACAACCGGCAATTTTATGACTTCCACTACATACTTTTGGTGGGATGTTATCCAAATAAGGATAATTCCTATTCCTGGGAAATATTATATTATGTGCCTGACTGGCCATTTTTCGTTAGCACAAAGAATAGATCACCCACTAGGAAAACTGAATTACTTTCAGAAGATACTCAGCACTCTTTATTGAACACTTGTACTCAGAAGCTTTTCTGTTTCTGAACTTTAAAGACACACACTATGATACATGTCAGTGTAGCTGTGCTAGAACCAAAGCAAGCTAATTATGCCTACCCCCAACACATGCCAGTTGCTACCTTTGGTGTAGCTTTGCAAACAAAGTTTTTGACTGACTGCATTTTGATACCCAGTCTGTTTGCCCAAAGAGGAGCTACTAATCTAGCCTCGAGTTTGTTTCTCTATTTTATATCCTATTTTTATTTTTTAAATTATTTTTTCATGTTTTTATTTATTTTTGAGAGAGAGAGAGAGCGTGAGCCAGAGAGGGGCAGAGAGAGAGAGAGAGACACAGAATCTGAAGCAGGCTCCCGGCTCTGAGCTGTCGGCACAGAGCCTGATGCGGGGCTCCAACCCACAGACCGTGAGATCATGGCCTGACCCGAAGTTGGACGCTTAACCAACTGAGCCACCCAGGTGCCCCTTATATCCTGTTTTTAAACATTTCAGTGTGGGTCTAGTCATGAACGAGGACTATGATTGGCCCACCCACGATTTCCCTGATTCAGTTTATTTATTTATTATGCACCTAATATATGCTAGGCACTGTTCTGCACGCTTTACAAATATTAGCTCATTTAATCCTTATAAGGACATTCAGGTGGGGTGTCTCTTTATTTCCATTTTACAAATGGGGAAACTAAAGCACAGAGAGGTTAAGGAACTTGCTCAAGAAGTAAGTCATAAAGGCAGGATTTGAACTGAGGAAGTCTAGTTCTAGAATCCAAGCCTAAACTCTGTGTCCATTCCCCCTTTCTTGTCTCTTCATTCCTTTACTCTCTTTTTCAATACCACACTTGACTGAGCCAGTCTGCCTTTTGTAATGCTGTCGTTAGTTTACTGTTTTAGTCAGAACAGCTTCATCGGCATGTTGGCTCTTGGCTTCTGGTTGGACTGGAGGGTGGAGGTAAGATGGTGAGATTGTGGTGGAAAAAACGCACATTAAACGTGAAGTTCTAGAAGAGCCACAGTCATCATGTGGTCATTGCAGCAGGCTTTCCTTCCCAGATTTCTCTTCATGTGAAGTCAGACACCCGGATCCAAATCCTTGTGCCACCACTTACCAACTCTGTGACCTTGCCTTTGTTGCTTATCTCTTTATTTCACAGACTCCTTTTCTGCAAAATGGAAATTAATTGTAGTGCTTACGTCACAGGGTTGTCTTCGGGATTGAAGTGGGCAATACACATAAACTACTTAGAATACACCTGGTACATAATAATTGCTCAGTAAACATTAGCTAGGATTGTGATTATTGTGATGGCTATATCAATTTTAGGCATGCTCTGTCATGTAAGACCCAAGCATCAGAGAATAGGTGTGTTTAGTTTTTCATTTTCAGCTGATACCACTCTCGGGCCAAATTTTCTAGAAAAATTTGGTATCTGGTGGTGGATTTTTTTCTTTTCTTTCTTTTTTCTTTTCATTTTCTTTTGAGAGAGAGAGAGACAGAGAACGTGCAAGCAGCAAGGGTGGGGGGCAGAAGGAGAGAGATCAGCATGGAGTCTGGCATGGGTCTCAATCATGACCTGGGATCATGACCTGAACTGAAATCAAGAGTCAGACACTCAACTGACTGAGCCACCCATGATCCCCTGGTGGCTTATTGATAAGGAAAATGGAAGGCATATAATCTTAGGAGAAAGAATACACTGCCTCTATATTTGAATTTTGAAAGGTCTCTCTCTAACATGTTGACGTAGGGAATATTTGAAATTGGCATTGGAAAATGAGTCTCACAAGTGCCTGGCACACAGTAGGTACTTAACAAATGTTACCTTCTACTTATGTGATAAAACCCAAACCCTCTGCTTGTCACTTTTATTTTGCAGATCCCCAAACCTTGGTTCTAGTCTAGCCACAGTCATGGCATTCTTGTTCTCACCCTCTGCCTTTGCTCGCCTTATTATTCCTGTATGGGAGGCCCTCAACTCTTCTTTCCATGCTTCCAAGTCCTACACATTCTCCAAGGGCCAGGTCAAGTATGGCCTCCTCCATGAAGCATTTCTGAGCCACACAAACCTGCTTAGGGGGTGAAGATGAATTGAGAGAAGGTACTGTGTGAGCAGAAACCGAATGTATAACCTTCCAGAGCCCCCAGGGTCAGTTGTCCTTTCAGGAAGAACAGATGACAAGACATCAACAGTGAACACAGAGGAACTTAAGGCAGGGTTACTGGAAGGTAGATTGTAGCCTCCCTCTGAAGATACTTAGCTATAGTTTTTCACAGTGTCCTTCAGGCTTTGGATTTAGTGCCAGGAAGGAGAGGGGAATGAGCTTGGAATTAGCCTGGGATTCAGTTAGTACAAAATTTGATGACAGAGTCACAGGATGGGAGTGAATTTACCTGACACCATCTAGAATAAGTTGATTGCCAAGACTCAGATTGGAAGTCCAGAGTCATAAATCAAAGTAGATTCTCCAGAGACTACTCTTGCTCATGAGAATTTTGAAGACCGGAACTGAAATTCCATGCCTACTGCTAATGAAGTACTTTTTTAGATATAAAATTTGTTTGGAAAAATTATCTAAAACTTGAACATAAGGTAAAAGGAAGACTGCATGTCCTTCAAGTGACACAGGGGAGCTTTTTCTAAGAGGCTCATCCCAGGATTACTTAATTCTAGGTGGCTCAGGATTATTTGATTTACTATTTGTTCTTGATTAGGGCCCAGCCTCTGAGAGGTTGTGTGATCAGTTGAATCTTTTTTTTAATTTGGTTGAGATGTAAATAATTTCTGTCCAGTAAAATAGATAATCCCAAAGATTACGTTTTTGTTGGTCTGTAGGACATTACTTTTATATCTAATTTAGTAATCTTAATCCAAGATTCTCCTTTGAACCAGCTTTACTACCTTGCTGTTCTCTAAATCATGAGATAAATAAGTCTGGGATTCATGCTCACTTTCTATTTGCATGAGAGTTGTGTTTTCAACGTTTAAAATATTATGCTTTGATAAACCCTGATATGGAAGTCAGAATCTTTATGGAAAAATGTTAAGGGCCTTTGGGAAAGAATTTTAAAAATAAAACTCAGTGTGAAAGTCTTTCTTCTTCCAGCAAATTTGGAAGAATCAGAGGTAAGTAGCTGGAACATTTAGCTGCTAATGACAGACAGTGAGTCCACACAGCGCATTTCAGAATGATGCGAATGTGGTAATCAGAAAGATGTACTAGGAATAAACTAATGCACAACAAAGATCTCAACTTAGTAATTCACCTGCCAGCTATTTTTTTTCTCCTTAGTTTGGGTTCATTTAACTTTAAAGTCTGTGTCAGTTTTGAATTTAAAATAAACTGTTACTTGACAATTCTTCTAACCTGAGACCCAGAAAAATGGATTAAAATGAAAATGTTATAGCTCTTTTGTTCTATTTTCAGTGGAACTTGTAATTTTTAACAATCTTCTTGATTCCTTTTATTGTTGGCTGTGTAGCCATGGGCATGTGTAAAGGTCGAAAACTTGAGATAGTACTTTGACTCTGAAAGATTTGACAGTTGTGGGTTTTATTTTCCATACAAACCTTTGGAAGAGACACTGGTGTTCCCCATAAGGGATATGTGTTGGGGCTTGGGGTCTGGGGATAGTATAATGTGGTGATGGAAAGTTCAAGCTCACTTTCAAGTTCAGCCCTACTATTGCCAATTCCAATGATATAACCTCTCTAAGTTGCAGGTTCCTCACCTATAAAATGGGGATAGTAAGAGGGCTTATCAAACAGAGTCCTGTGAGGCACTTGGCACAGCGGTTGGCAAATAGGAAGCATTCAGTAAGTGGCTATTATTATTTTGTGGGTGGGGACATGTAAATGTGCAAGTCTTTCCCATTCATATATGGCTCACCTCTTGGGTATCTCTTCAGCCATTTCCCTCTTTTCTTTTTTTAAAGGAAATACTTATTTTTACTTGCAGTTACTTTATTTTTTTAAGTTTATTTATTTATTGAGAGAGAGAGCACAAGCAGGGGAAGGGCAGAGAGAGAGGGAAAGAGTGAGAATCCCAAGCAGGCTCTGTGTGATCAGTGCAGAGCCCGATGCGGGGCTCAGACTCACAAACCGAGAGATCATGACCTGAGCCAAAATCAAGAGTAAGATGCCTAACCGACTGAGCCACCCAGGTGTCCCAGTTTCCCTCTTTTCTTCCCCTTCCCCAGTAGAGCCATAGTGAGACCTTAGGATTTTAATATTTATTTGTGTGTATCCAATGAAGTTTTTCCCATTTTATTTGAAAACAAAACAAAACAAGGAACATTAGAAAAGTGAGACATTTCCTATTTCTGAAGGAGAGAGTTGGTGAAATTACATTATTTTCTGGGAGTACGTTTGTATTTTTTCCCTCGTGGACAGCAGTGCTCCCCCACCTCCCTTCATGGGATTGTTTTATGTTGCCTGGACCTTCAAGTCCAGTCATGGGGGGGCCACTGCTCTGCCTTCATTCCTGTAGCAGCAGTCTGGGTGCAACTTAGTGCTGGAAGGTTGCACGAAAGAGGAAAGTCACGATTTGTGCTGTGTTCCCACCCCTGGTTTCAAGTATGACAGCCTAATTATAAGGCTTCCTACACAAGGTACGTAGGCAACCAAGATCCTCCACCTGATTTCCTGTTTTTGTCCTGTAATACAGTTCTTTCCTGGTGAATTCACAGAATGTGTTTATATAAGACTAATCTTTCAAGGGTCTTGGGGTGATTTCACCTCCAATTTCCTAGAATTATCTAAGATAATCTACTTATAATGACAACTCTAGGGGCCATGGGTGGCATATAGAGAAGGGATTCTAAAGGCCCTGGAGAGATGTTGTTGCTTAGTGTAAATACTAATTATGCTCAGATGAACAACTGGTTGAGAGCATCCAAGGTTGACAAAAGTTCACATGAGAAGTCCTACCCGGTGGGAGCAAAAAGGTTCGTTAACTACAAGCCCAATATGAACCACAGTGTGATTCAGCTGGGGATGCCTGAAGATGGAAAAGACTGGGCTAAGGTTTTATGTTTTCTCTAGTTGAAACTTACTGGTAATCTACTTGGGCTGTTGTATAGAATTTCCTGGCATCAAAATATAGGAAATTAAGGTGAAATGATCTTTAAGATCCCTTACAATGATTAAGTTTGGATGCCGCTATGTTTTCTTCTTTTTCTCAATATTCTTTTTTTTTTTTTAATGTATAATTTACCTCTAATGAAACGTCCATATATTAAGTGTAGTGTTTGATGAGTTTTGACAAAGATATATCCCATGTACCTTCTTTCCCATTCAAGATATGGAACATTTCCATCACCCCATAAAGTTCGTTGTAATCCTTTACAATCAATGTCCCCTCTGCATAGGTAGTCACTGTTTCAATTTCTATTAACACGGATCCTAGATCTTCATATAAATGGACGCCTGTAATATATACTTACTTATATATGGCTTCTTTCACTTAACATAATGTTTTTGAGGTTTCACCCATGTTGTTGTCATCTGTATCAGTGGTTTATCCCATTTTGTTGCTGACACAAATTGCTCATTCATTCTCTTATTGTCGGATGTTTGAGTTTTGGCTATTATGAATACAGCAGAATAAATATCCTTGTACGAATGTTCAGCGAACATATGGTTTTGTTCCTCTTGAATAAGTACCTAGGAGTGGAATTGCTTGGTCATAGGGTAGGTGGATTTTGACTTCATAAGAAGCTGCCAAAAGTTTTCCAAAGTAACTGTACCATTTTACACTCCTACCAGTCATACACGAGAGTTCTATGTGCTCCACCTCCTGGCCACTCTGTTTTCCTTTTCATCATATGCATTCGTTTTCCTTGAGTGTGTTCCTAAGCAAGCCAAAGAGATGATCACTGTTATTAGCAAAGGTTCCCTTGAAAAGCTACCCTAAGCTAATAGGATTACCAGAAAACAGAATGCATTGATCACATTAGAGGTGACTTTTGATCAAGGATTAGTCAAAAATCATCTTAAAGTAACTTAAAACTATAGTGTGATTTACGAATAACTGTGTAGGGGAAACTGCACATGGTAGTTTATCATTTCCTCGTAGATCCTTAGAATGGCCAGAAAGCTCTAGGTCCTGGTGTTTTTACATTAAAAAGTTCAGCAGTTTATCCTGGCAATGGGTAGGCAGTCAGGAGGAAAGTAGTAATTCGCTCATCCATCAAACGTTGAAGTACTTTTGGAAAGAGAATCCCTGGAAAACTGGCAGTTTGTGTTTGGGGCTCTAGGAATAAAAAAAGCAGGGTTAGATGGACAAAAGAAGTGAAGGGGATTAAGAGGTACAACCTTCCAGTTATAAAACAAAGAAGACACAGGGATTTAATGTATATCATAGAGAATATAATGAATACTACTGTAACAATTTTGTAAAGCAGCAGATTGTGACAACAGATGTATTGTGGTGACCACTTATTTCATAATGTATATGAATGTCTAAGCACTATGTTGTACACTCAAAACAAATACAATATTGTATGTCAATTATTCTTCAGTAAAAAAGAAGGGTTGGACAAAATATCATGGATTTAGTATGTTTGGAAAATGTTGCATAGGGTGGCTCTCTTATATTCTGAGTGGAGAGGCATTATGCATAGCAGATTAATAATTTGCTGTCATTTATTAAATGCTTAGTATACACCAAGCACTGAACTAAGTATTTTAACATACTGATTCATTTAATCCTTGCAACAAGCTTACACAAAATAGGCAACGTTAATTTCCCAATATTATGTAAGAAGAAAGTGAAGTTCATAGACATTAAATAACTTACCCAAAGACAGAACTATTTTTCGATAGTGCTAGAATTTGAACCCAATGGTGCCATGCCTCAGGTATACTTTGGTAAGAAAGTTGAACTGGATCGTCACATGGAAAAATGTGTGTGTGTGTGTGTGTGTGTGTGTGTGTGTTATAGGATGACAAGGTCTTCCAAACATAAAAATAAATTTCAGGGGCGCCTGGGTGGCTCAGTCGGTTGGTTGTACATCTTCAGCTCAGGTCATGATCTCACGGTTTGTGAGTTCAAGCCCCGTGTCAGGCTCTGTGCTGACAGCTCAGAGCCTGGAGCCTGCTTCAGATTCTGTATCTACCTCTCTCTGCCCCTCCCTCTCTCACACTCTGTCTCTCACTCTCAAAAATAAATAAACATTAAAAAAATAAATTTCATTAGGATAAAATTCTGTGGGAGAAGTGGAATGGAAATATGAGATTGAGGAGGGAAAGAAATACTGTAAACTTTCTATATTAACATGAATGATGATAGGTGTCTAATGGTATTTAGATTCTGTTGGATACTTTTAAATGTTCTTATTTATAATGCATTGGTAATTCTAACCTTCATAAATACTTAAATTTATGATGAAAAATTTGAGATGTCAACTTAAAAACGAGTCAGGAGGTTAGTTGGGTTTTTAAACTTCTTATAAGTGACAAGGCAGTTAAATTTTGAATACTATGACTAGTGAAGAGAAGGGCGTCCTGACTACTTAGTCACTTTTTAATCCTTGCACTTTTCACAGTGCCCAGAATATATGAAGTCCAAGTCCTCAATCTGTGTTTGGGGAATGAAGATTCAAGGAAAACAATGCCTTGGGAGAGGCTTGGGGGTGCAAAAAAGATGCCACATATCATTGGTACCATACACAGAACTTTCTCACCTTCCTGCCTTCCAGCCTCTACTCTCAGAAAATAGTATTCTAGGGGCACCTGGATGGTTCAGTGGGTTAAGCATCTAACTCTTGATTTTGGCTCAGGTCATGATCTCAAGGTTTGTGAGTTCAAGCCCCGTGTCCTCCTTGGGATTCTCTCTCTCGTTTCTCTCTCTGTCCCTCTCTCTGTCTCTGTCCTTCTTTCTCAAAATAAATTAATAAACTTAAAAAAAAGGAAATAGCATTCTAAAAGGGTTACCTGATGCTGACAAACTGAAATAATTTTAATGACAATAATGTTATGATCATGGTATTTTACAGCCGAGAAACCCCTCTGTAGACATCAGTTCATTATAATCCTGGATGGGAAGTGTGGCATTTCCTTAATTTTCTTTTCTTTTTAAAATTGAGATATAATTGCCATATAACATTATGTTAGTTTCAGGTGTATAACATAATGATTTGATATTTGTACATATTGTAAAATGATCACCGTAATAAGTTTAGTTAATATCCATCACTACACACTTACAATTTTTTTCTTGTGATGAGTATTTTTAAGATGTATTCTTTTAGCAACTTTCAAATATGCAATACAGTATTGTTAACTATAGTCAATCTTGTTGTACGTTACATCATGGACAGATTTATATTATAATTGCAAGTTTGTACCTTTTTGACTCCCTTTGCCCATTTTGCCCACTCCGTATCCCCTAACTATAGCAACCATCCATCTGTTCTCTGTGTCTATGAACTTGTTTTTTTTTTTTTTAATTCCACATGTAAATGAGATCATATGGTATTTGTCTTTCTCTGACTTATTTCACTTAGTATAATGCCCTTAAGGGCCATCCATGTTGTTGTAAATGGCAAGATTTCATTCTTTTTAATGGCTACATAATATTGCATTATATCACATCTTCTTTATCCATTTATCTGCCGATGGACACTGTTAAAAAGAAAACCACAGGCCCAAAATGGTATCACTTAGGCTGAGTCCCCAAACCAGGGTTTAATACCTAATCTAATTATAGTTTCTACCTCCCCCCAGCATGTAGTCATAACTGGTCAGTTAGGAATTTTCTGATGAGAGCCAATGACTTTTCCACATGGGCCCTCTCTATCCGCCAAAAGAAGATAAGGTAATCTGTATGATAAGACCCCCTTTTATTGCCCCTAAGGGAAAGCAACCTTGCCTGGAACAATCCTTTTCTTTTACTAATAACTTTCTTATTAGTGTGCCCACCCTCTTTTTAATTAAAAAAAAAAACAAACACTTTACTTTTGTACAACTGACCAGAGCTTCCCTCTGCTTTGCTAGATTGGATGCTGTCTATTTATGAATCACTTAATAAAGCCACTTAGATCTTCAAATTTGCTCCATTGAATTTGTTTTTTTTTTCTAAAAAAAAAATTTAATGTGTATTTTTGAGGGAGAGAGACAGAGTGCAAGCATGGAGGGGCAGAGGGAGGGAGACACAGAATCCGAAGCAGGCTCCAGGCTCTGAGCTGTCAGCACAGAGCCCGACACGGGGACAACTCATAAACTGCGAGATCATGACCTGAGCCCGAGTTGAATGCTTAATCGACTGAGCCACCCAGGCGCCCCTATTGAATTTGTTTTTTAACCACATTTAGGTTGCTTCTATGTTTTACCTATTGTAAATAACGCTGCAATTAACTTGGAAGTGCAGATATCTTTTTGAGTTCGTGGTTTTTTTTTTTCTTCCAGATAAATATCTGGAAGTAGAGTTGCTGGATCGTATAGTAGTTCTATTTACATTTCCTTTCTTTTGGTTCCTATTGGGTGTAGACTTTCATCAAGTTGATATCTCTGCCTCAAATAAGCAGTGTAGTGCTGGAATGCTACAGTGCCTTGTGTATAACTGACAGTTTGGTGAAGGAAGTAATGATAGGGGAGCAAAAGGGAGAAAGAGACTTTCTAGCTCAAGTATTCTTTAGTCCCAAGACTGTTATGGGGTACAGCATGGGGTCATCAATTTCTGTCCACACTAGGGACAAATGGAATTTTTCTGTGGTTCATCCATCCATCCATTCCCTCAATAAATATGTAGTAATCATCTATTTTGTGCAAGATCTTGGGACAGAGCGGTAAATAATACTTACTAGGACACTCTGAAAGAGGGGAATGGGTCAAAAAATAAATGCACATAAGTGGGAGGAACTTTTTTTTACCTTACAGTCTCCCAGCCCTGAGATAAATGCTCTGCCATTTTCATGAGAAGGAGGGAGAATACAGGGTCACAGCCTTCCCTTTCCTCACCTGCCCAAATGAGTCATGAAGGGCTCCGGCAGTCTCTACAGGATATACTGTCCGGACATATAGGCTAAGGAATGAAGCAAAACTCAGTTGGATGAATGTGAGCTGGATGTCTGGACTTTTTCCATTTGTTTTCAAAGGTCAGCTACACCAATGTGGAGTATATGTGGGGAAAGGTGAGCTTTGGTCCTGGCAAGAGTGAAGGAAAGATTCAGATACTGTCCAAGGTGAGTGAAAGAAACTAGCTGTGAAAGATTCAGATACTGTCCAAGGTGAGTGAAAGAAACTAGCTGTGTTTTATCTTCAAAGAGGCCATATAATGTTGGGGTCAGCAATCATAAGGGGTGGGCATAATATGTCTGCCAGCCACTCACATCTGTTTAGTGAACGATTTGAATTCTAATGACATTCAAACTGGGTAGGGCAATTATACTTCCCAGTTCATGCCTATTGTCCTGGTATAGTTATTAACAGCATTCCCTTCTGCTCTCAAAAGTGTCCTAGGTTAGAAGATAAATTATATGGCCACAGTAGTAACTCAAGGAGAGAAAGTCAAGCCCCATCTGCATTCCCCATGGAAAAGTATGACCAAAATATGATTGTTATTAAAATCTTACATGTTAACATTTTGCTGGTGTGGGAAGTTGTAAATCTGCTGGAAAGAATACAGTTCAACAAACATTGTTTCTGCAGGGCTTGTGTTAAGAGAATAAAAGAGACAGATATATGAATAGGACAGAGGACTCCTCTGGAAAAGTTTATGACCTGACAGGGTGACCCATAAAAAATAACATATGCTTGAGACTAAAGGCTCACGTCTTTGAAACTAAAATGCCAGAGCATGGAGGGACCTGGGGATAATTTTATCACCTCATTTTATAGATGAGGATGTTCTTTGCCCAGGTTCACATAACCTTTAGGTGCTGAGACTAGGGACTTTGCCTGGGACTGTCCCTGTTGATGTGTGTTTTCCCGGCATGACTAATAGCATACCCTCTTGATCTCAAGTTCCCCTACTATAGGGAGCAGGGCCTCCCAACTCAGACCAATATTTCTCTACTGCAGCACTCCTGACATCTGGTGCTGGGTAGCTCTTCATTGCGTGGGGAAGGAGCTGAGTCCTATGCCTTGAAGGATGTTTAGCACCATCCCACTAGAGGCAAGAAGCAGCCCCGCTGCCAGTTGTGACAGCCAGACTGTCTCTAGACATTGCAAAATGTCCCTTGAGAGGCATAATCACCCTGGTTGAGAACCTCTACGCTAGACAGTGACCTTGACAATGGCCGGCCAGACTTTGCCAGGCCGCCACATAACTCCAAAATATAACTAACCAAGAATACTTTTATTTGCTTCCTTTTTATCTTTTTTGAACTCTTTTTTTTTTTTTTTTTAATTTTTGGGACAGAGATAGACAGAGCATGAACGGGGGAGGGGCAGAGAGAGAGGGAGACACAGAATCGGAAACAGGCTCCAGGCTCTGAGCCATCAGCCCAGAGCCCGACGCGGGGCTCGAACTCACGGACCGCGAGATCGTGACCTGGCTGAAGTCGGACGCTTAACCGACTGCGCCACCCAGGCGCCCCATCTTTTTTGAACTCTTAATATGACAATCTCAAGAAGACTATTTAGGGCAAATACTTCAATGGGAAAATATTTATTTCAAAAAGCTGTCAGGCAGGATTGTTGTTTTCCATGTAAATTAACAACATTTTCTGTGAACAGAATACCCCCCACAGAAAGGGTATTAAATCTGAAATGTTGGTTCACAACTTTATGACAGGTTACAAATTTTATGGATTGCTATTTTAACCTGTTGCCCAAGTGGAAAACAAAAAGGAGAGAGGATATTAAATTATTTCTGTAATACTTGGAACCCACTTTTATTTTTTTTAAGTCTGTATTTAAATTCCAGTTAGTTACCATACAGTGTAATATTAGTTTCAGGTGTACAATATAGTGATTCAACACTTCCATACATCACCCAGTGCTCATCACAAGTGCACTCCTTAATCCCCATCACCTACTTCACACATTCCCCTACTCACCTCCCCTCTGATAAACTTTGGAACCTGATTTTAAAGTGATTATTTCTGGGGCACCTGGGTGGCTCAGTTGGTTAAGCATCTGACTTCCAACTTCTGCTCAGGTCATGATCTCACAGTTTGTGAATTCCAGCCCCACGTTGGGCTCTGTGCTGACAGCTCAGAGCCTAGAACCTGCTTCGGATTCTGTATCTTCCTCTCTCTTTGCCGCTCCCCTGCTCGCACTCTCTCTGTCTCTCTCTCTCTCAAAAATAAATAGACATTAAAAACATTTTAAAAATAAATTAAGTGATATTTCTGAGTATGGTCTAAAAAAACAAAACAGGAAGAGACAATGCTGTCCCAAACTGTGAAATTGGTATTCTTCTCACACACCCCACTTTTAACACTTCCTTCTTTATTCTTTCCAACCTAGCATTACTATATTAAATTTTGCTGTCATTAAAAAGACTTACCTGTTCCCAAATAAGAATAATTTATTGATTCAAGTGATACATACTAAGTGGCTCCATGCCTACCTACTTGCTCCAGTGCTGGAGATGCATTGGTGATCCCTGGTCTCTGCCCTTGAGATGCCCATGGTCTGATGGGAACTCATTCACACCCAAGTGGACATCACTGATAACATTTAGTGCACAGTGGTTCTCAGACTTGAGCATACACCAGCATCGCCTACAGGGGTTGTTTCTGATTCGGTAGGTCTGGAGTAGGGCCCAGACAAGTTCTTCAGTGATGCTGATACTGCTGGTTCTGAAACAACACTTTGAGAACCATCGGTTTTATCGGATGGATATTTATGCATTAGGTTTTAGGACCATTCAGCCACAGTGGTAACATGGCTTCTTTGACTTCTTCTCCCTCCAGTTGCCCCTGTCTTTACCCCTTTTCTTCCTCTTCTTGTTCCCCTTTTCATTTCACATACTCAACATCCTTATGCTCCCTTGACCCTCCTTTATCAGACATTGGTCTTAAGGAAGAATTTGATATCAAACATCAGCATGACATTAAAGTGATGTCTTACATTTTCCAGGGTAATTGGCATTTGGACATATCCCTGTTTGTGGAATGTGACACAATGTCTATGCCAACCTTTTAGGACTGTTTTAGGCAAGTCTCCTCTGTATAGACATTCTTACTGTACCAGACCTATTGGTGTAGGTGTTGCACACATTTTGTCTCTGCCATACGGTGTACATATACACAAACATCAAACGAACAAACAACCATCTATATAATGAAAGGATGATTACTAAGGCACCTTTAAACCCTGATCTTTCATGATGATCTAAGCAAATCCAGGGTCTAGGTAAACCTTGTGGAAGTGTCAGAATTGTCCTTTCTCTTGTTTAGGTACTAATGACACTTAGAAGACACCACTGCCACCGTTTTCTTCTCAGTTGGCAAAAGAACAAAACACGTAGCCACCCTCCTACTTACTGGGATTATGAAAATTAATCTAAACATGGAAGTATGTGCAGAATGAAAAATTTAAAATTACACCTTTAACTTGAGGGCTGTTATTAAAGTTAAACCCTCTCACACTCAAAGTAATCACTAGGTATTAAACAATAGGAAAAAATACATCCTTTTAACAATTTTGATGGTTGCTTTCTCTTCACCCCACATTACTGGGGTTAATCTTTGATGAATAAAGGGAGAGAACATATGATTACATCTAGTGTGTGAAGTTGAGGGAAATTCAGCATGAACACTCAACCTACCAATGAGTTTGTAACAGGTCATGTGTCTATTCATCTGGGTTAATGTCATGTGCAATTAATGACTGAATACTCTAATTGATAATTGATCTAGTTAACTTTTTAGCTGAGTGGTTGGACCTGAGTCCCAATTAGAACAGTGAGTAGAAAGGAACATATGTGTAAGTGTTATAACCAGTAAATCTGAGGAATAAAAAGGAAAAAGGTGCAGGCAGAAACTGTCTTGCTTTTTCCCTATGCCCTGTTTCCATACTAAGGAGGAGAGGAGATGAGCCTTAGTGATGAGGGGACAGGAAGGGAAGGAGGAAGACAATTTCTATGTGGCCTAGAAGTTATATCTCAGGTAAGATATTTTTATATTACTCTGTGTTTTCCCTTCATACTTTGAAGAGTCCCACTCATCCTCTTACCATCTGACCGTTTTATTTTTTTACTTAAAAATTTTTTTTTTTTACTGTTTATTTATTTTTGAGAGAGAGAGAGAGAGAGTGTGAGCAGGATAGGGGCAGAGAGAGACACACACACAGAATCCAAAGCAGGCTCCAGGCTCTGAGCTGTCAGCACAGAGCCTGACGCGGGGCTCAAACCCACGAACCATAGATCATGACCTGAGCCAAAGGCAGATGCTTAACTGACTGAGCCACCCAGGCACCCACCATCTTGCCATTTTAGAAGCCTGGTACATAATGATGGTACAGATTTAGCAGCTGGAAGAAAGCAATACTGGGTACCATTTCCAGACATATGATTGGTAGCCTTTTCATGATTTGAAACTGTTTGCAAAGCTACCAAGTATTTCCATGAGGATGAATTGTCCAATCAGAATGAATTGAAGTAGGCTAGAACAAATAATGGTAATCAACTGCTAATTATAAGACTTCCTGGTGTATTCTTTTTTTTGACAAGTACATTCTACCTCTTTGGTTCACCATAGTATTACATCAAAACATTGTGATAGATGGTGATGCTGAAAGCACCGAATATACCAATTGGGAATGTGTTTGGCTGTAAGTAACAAAACTCAACTTCTAAATGCCAGTGTATTAAGTTCTTTTCAAACATAAAGAATTTATTATCTTTACAGCAACACTGCAAGATAGTTTATTATTATTATTATTATTATTATTATTATTATTATTATTATTTTAATGAGCCCAGGGGCGTTTGGGTGGCTCAGTCAGTTAAGTGTCCAACTTCAGCTCAGGTTATGATCTCATGGTTCACGAGTTTGAGCCCTGCGTTGGGCTCTGTGCTGACAGCTCAGAGGCTAGAGCCTGCTTCGGATTCTGTATCTCCTTCTCTCTGTGCTCTCCCCCTGCTCATACTCTGTCTCTTTTTCTCTGTCTCTCAAAAATAAATAAACATTAAAAAATTCTTAATAAAAAATAACAAATAATAAATAAATAAGCCCAGAGTACTTAAGTAACTTGCCTAAGGACACAATCTTAAAATAATAGCTTTTTCTAGAATTTTTCAAATCAGTAAAAGTTATAGCATTGCCTGAGAATATCACAGCTTCTAAATCAATCCAGAAAACTCAGGATCAGTTTCTGTGACCTGATGAAAGGTTCACATGGGCAAGTTCTTAAGTGGAACAGAGGCCCCAGGGGCAAGATTATTGTTTGGTCAGAGGGTACCCATGGGATGTATATTTTGTACTTGTTGCATGTGGATATGTGAAGGTAAGGATTGCTTAGAGGTAGCAGTGGTTGGGTATGGGGAATCATGTGTGTCCTCTTGTGATAGATGGTATAGATTGTCTCAACACCCCTTTCTAACAGCTTTCACCCTTGCCGTCTCTTGTTATAAAGACTATAAAGCTTGAAACCTTATTTTCTAATGAGATATAAGTGGGCATCTACTGAGGGTGGTTCTGGGAAAGTTTTTTTCTTTCTGAATGCAAGAGAAGACTGTCAGCTGCCACGGTCCTCTATCCTTTCTTTCTGCCTGGAATGTAGATCTGACATGTAGAGCTAAAACCATGAAGGCAAAGGCCATTGTAACTTATTTTGTTCATGGAGCAGAAAGAGATGAAGAATGGGTGTTTGATGATATCATTCAGCCAAGGTTATCTGCCTTTGAGCAGCTTGTCATAAAAAAATAAACCCCTATTTGCTTCAGCAACTGTAAGTTGAATTTCATGTTGTTTACTGTTGAATGCAATCCCAAGTGACACCCCCTCCCTGGGATAAGCCTCACCACCCCCAATAATGTTTTAATATGATAACCTGATGGACCAAAGGGAAAAAATATTGTACTTGTCAGCAAAGTGATAGAAAGTGAAGCCTTGTAATACATGTAATCAACTTTGTAAATTATGAAGCATAAGTCATGCCTGCAAATTGTGAAACATAAGTTTGTATTTGTCTACATTGGTATAAGGAGGATAAATGTATAGAAACAGACAAAAAGAAACCAAAAACAACCTGTAGATTAGACTACTATTTAACATATATTCATTCTTTATACCCCATTTCCACAAAACTTCATGGGAGGAGTGTATTTCCCTTCCCCGCTAGTGTTGTGCTTGGCCATGCTACTTGTTTTGGCCAATGGGATATGGGCAGAAGTGATAGCCATAGTCTAGGCTTTGAGAGATATCATGTATTTCTGTTCTACGCTCTTGCACTTTTGCCATAGCCATAAAAAGAGCATGCCTCAGGTAAAGAGGCATGGGCTAAAGAGGATGGGAGATGTGTGAAGCAGAGATGAACTGAACCCATAGCCTGGAGCCATACCCATCCAAGATCAGCCAAACTGTAGCTGACCCCAGGACGCATGAGTAAGAAATAAATATTTGTTATTGTACATCACTGGGTTTTGAGGTGGTTTGTTATGCAGCATTAGTGTGACAATAGCTAGCTGATACACACCTTGACAGCTTAATCTTACAAAACAAACTGGTTATTTTCATTCTTTAACAAAAATTAGGATTGTAATGTCCAATAATAACATTCTAAGTAGAAAAAGCCAAGATTTACAAAGATACATTTTTATCCATTAAATCAAGTATATATTTGCTTAATCCCATTATTTCAGGAATTAGGCATCTTCCTCGACATAGCCAGTTGAAGTAGGCTTTCTGTTTCTTCCTAACAAGAATTTTAGTTGATCTGCTTCAATCCTTCTTTTGTTACACTATGATCAATAGTACTCTACTGGGGCGCCTGGGTGGCGCAGTCAGTTAAGCGTCCGACTTCAGCCAGGTCACGATCACGCGGTCTGTGAGTTCGAGCCCTGCGTCAGGCTCTGGGCTGATGGCTCAGAGCCTGGAGCCTGTTTCCGATTCTGTGTCTCCCTCTCTCTCTGCCCCTCCCCCATTCATGCTCTGTCTCTCTCTGTCCCAAAAATAAATAAACGTTGAAAAAAAAATAAAAAAAAAAAATAGTACTCTACTTTTTAAATTTTTGTTTAGACCAAAGAAAGCCTCTCTGATTAAAAAACACAAACTAGGGGCGCCTGGGTGGCGCAGTCGGTTAAGCGTCCGACTTCAGCCAGGTCATGATCTTGCGGTCCGTGAGTTCGAGCCCCGCGTCGGGCTCTGGGCTGATGGCTCAGAGCCTGGAGCCTGTTTCTGATTCTGTGTCTCCCTCTCTCTCTGCCCCTCCCCTGTTCATGCTCTGTCTCTCTCTGTCCCAAAAATAAATAAACGTTGAAAAAAAAATTAAAAAAAAAAAAAACACAAACTATTGGACAGAGAAAGATTTTTTTTGTTTGAAATTGCTATGTGTTCTAAATTCTATTCATTATCTATTACTGTGTAAAAAATTGCCCCAAAACTTCAAGGGCTGCAATGACAATAAACAGTAACAAACAATAAGCTGTTCCTGTATATTAGGAGTTCAGCGGTGGTTTGCTGAGTGCTTCCAACTCAGGGCATGTCATAAAGTTGCGGTCAAGATGCTGTCCAGTTATGTAGTCATGTCATGGCTTGACAGAGGCTGGAGGATCCACTTCCAAGGTGACTTACTCATGAGGCTCTTGCCATGTAGACCTCTCCATAGGGCCGCTGAGGATCCCTACGACATGGCAGCAAGGTTCCCCAGAGCAAGTTATCTAAGAAAGCAATGTTTCTTATGACCTAACTTAAAAGATCACACTCTATTAGTTTCACAGTATTCAATTAGTTACGATGGTCCATTCTATTCAGTGTGGGACAGGATCCCTAAGGGTATGAATACCTAAGGATATGAATAGCAGGATCGCTGGAAAACATCTTGGAGGCTGGCTACCACACTTTCTAATATATATTTTCTTTCTTTTTTTTTTTTTTTTTTAATTTTTTTTTTTCAACGTTTATTTATTTTTGGGACAGAGAGAGACAGAGCATGAACGGGGGAGAGGCAGAGAGAGAGGGAGACACAGAATCGGAAACAGGCTCCAGGCTCTGAGCCATCAGCCCAGAGCCTGACGCGGGGCTCGAACTCACGGACCGCGAGATCGTGACCTGGCTGAAGTCGGACGCTTAACCGACTGCGCCACCCAGGCGCCCCTCTAATATATATTTTCAACACAATCTCTCTGACTGCTCCAAGCATCTTCTCAAAACGGATTTACAATTTAAATGGTGGTTCTTTTTTTTTTTTTTTTAATTATGTTTATTTTTTATTTTTGAGAGAGAGAGAGAATGAGCAAGGGAGAGGCAGAGAGAGAGGGAGACACAGAATCCAAAGCAGGTTCCAGGCCCTGAGCTGTCAGCACAGAGCCCAGTGTCTGGTTCGGAACTACAAACCGTGAGATCATGACTTGAGCTGAAGTCAGATGCTTAACCGACTGAGCCACCCAGGTGCCCTTAAACTGTGGTTCTTAACCCCCACTCCCTGGGGACATTTGACGATGTCTAGAAATGTTTTTGGCTATCCCAAATGAGAGAGAAGAGTACTGTTGGCATCTAGTGAGTGGAAGCCAAGAGTGCTGCTACACATTATATGACGTACAGGATATTCTCCCCACAACAAAGAATTATTCAGCCCCAAATGTCAACAGCGATAAGGCAAAGATACTCTGCATTTAAACTATTACAGTTGGCTAAAATTTTAAAGTTTCCTTTTACAGATCCTTCAATATATCATATAAATACTGCTTTTCGTTTTCAGTCAAGTATAGTCAGATTAAGCAAAATTGAGTTATTATGATGCATGATCAAGTTGCAGATGCACAACCAAAAGGGATTGAGCAGGAGAAATGAATTTGGCCAAGATAACACACACATCCCTCCCCAGAAGACCTGTGTGTGTGTGTGGGGGGGGGTCCCCTTTTATGTGATATTCTTGCTGAATTTGCAAAGGCAGCACCGAATAACTGCTATTTCATTGAGAACTCCCTGCCTACAACTAGAAACAGCCCTCGCTGGGTGACACTGTGAATTCTGAAAAAAAAATCAATTGGGGGTTTTAAAGACAAGCAGAAGAAGAATGAGAAAGTGAATTCAATAGAGTTTTATTGACAACTTAAAGCTTATAGAGCTTTCTCTGTAACCCCTGACAAGTCTTCTTTGCATCCAAGGTTTATTTGAGTGCTTAAAGGGGGCTAAGATAATAAATCCATAACACAGTAGCTGCTTGTGTCAGAGACTGATCTCCTCCTTTCTCAGAAGTGCTTAGAAGCCAAGGAGGAGTGATTATCAAGCAGACTGCCAGATTTGGGGACAGCCTCAGGACTCTCTGTGCTTTCTAATAATTAGGGAGATAAAGAAAATCAGCCTCACCTCTAATCTTCCTTGCACAAACCAGGAAGAACTGAATTGGCTTCTGGGCAGTGTTCAGAGCCACTGGGACAATGAGAAAAGTCAGATTACACTGGATTTCCTGAATGTCTTTAGGCTAGGGCATGGGTAATGGTTCCCCCCAAAAAGGAAAAGTGTAAATGTATCTTTGCATTGAAAGTTCCACTTGGTGAAGCACATGGGTGGCTCAGTCGGTTGAGTGTCCGACTTCCGCTCAGGTCATGAGCTCTCAGTTTGTGAGTTCAAGGCCTACATTGGACTTGCTGCTGTCAGTCCAGTGCAGAGCCCATTTCAGATCCTCTGTCCTGCTCTTTCTGCCCCTGCCCCACTTGTACTCTCCCAAAAATAAATAAATATTTTTTTAAAAAAAGGAAAGTTCCACTTGGTGATGAATATATATGCCTATATTGTTAAGCTTGTTTTAGAAAATAGGACTTCATAAATAACTATAATATGTAGATTATATATAAACTATATATATTATTCTCTATATAATATATATTATATAGATATATAAAAATCTCTTCCTGTAAGCAGCATGAGGTGATCTCTGAAAATGGTTCGTTATTCACTTGACCCAGAAAAGCCAACAAAATCATGCACATCAAGAGGTTCAAATCTTTGTGTTCACTTTAAGAACACAAGTGAAACTTCCCAGGCCATCCAGGGTATGCATCTCTGAAAAGCCGCCAAATATCTCAAAGATGTCACTTTGCAGAAGCAGTGTGTACAATTCCATTGCTACAATGATGGGATTGACAGGTGCACCCAGGCCAAACAGTAGGGCTGGACACAGGGTCGGTGGCCCAAAAAGAGTGTTGACTTTTTGCTGCACATGCTTAAAAATGCAGAGAGTAATGCTGAACTTAAGGGTTTAGATGGAGCTTCTCTGGTCATTGAGCACATCCAGGTGAAACAAGCCCACAAGACACAGCATAGAACTTACAAGGCTCATGGTTGGATTAGCCCAAACATGAGCTCTCCCTGCCACATTGAGATGATCCTTACTGAAAAAAGACCAAATTGTTCTTAAACCAGAAGAAGAAGTTGCACAGAAGAATAAGCTATCTCAGAAGAAACTGAAGAAACAAAAACTTATGGCCCAGAGGTAAATTCTGTATAAAATAAATGCAAATAAAAGCAAAAACAGAACAAAAATATAAATATATAAAATTATTTTTTTTCTTTCACAAGGAAAGCCATTGGAGGAATAAAACAATTCCTAGAGATCGGGGTACCTACAATGAGGAGAAGTCATTATCTCATTCCCCAGTTTAACATCTGCTTGGGCAGCAGAAGGTTGAGGTAGGGGAGAGAGAGAGAGATGTTACTTTATATGGAAGCAAGATCTTTGCAGATATGATTGACTTAAGGATCTTCACAGTATCACTAGGCTGAAATCAAGGCATCAGCAGGCCTGGGCTGCCTCAAGAGGTTCTAGGGGTGATCTATTCCTTGCCTCTTCCAGCTTCTGGTGGCTGCCAGCGTCCTTGGTTTGTGGCTGCATCACTCCAACGTCTGCCTCTATGGCCACGTTGCCTTCCCTTCTTTTGTCTGTCAAATTTCCCTCTACCTCTCTCTTATAAGGATATGTGTGATTGCATTCAGTGCCCACCCTGATAATCCTGGATAATCTCTCCATCCCAGGATTCTTAACCACATCTGCAAAGATCTTGTTTCTGTATAATGTAACATTTACAGGTTTCAGAGATTAGGACCTGATATATTTTGTGGGGACATTTTTCAGCCTACCACACCAATATCTTTTTCCACCCCTAGTCTTTCCAGGGTTCAGCCCTACACCCTATTTACCTATCTGTTGCACATCTGCATGCATGTGCCCACACGCACGCGCGCGCACACACACACACACACACACACACACACACACACACATCTTTCTCTCTCTCTTTTTTTCTTCAATAGAGCTTGGTGAACCAAATCTTTGCCACTTAAAACTTATTAGCCTGGAGGGCTCTATGTTTGCATTCTACCTCTAGAAGCAGTGTTGCTGGTGAAGTAGATATTTCTAATGCAGCAAAGAAAAGGAAGAAAAACAAAGGAGAAAGTTAACTTTCTATATAGAAAGAGGTTAAATACCGTTATTTTTCTCTTGAAGAAATAATATGGTATAGTCAAGAATTTGTTTTAAAAATTGAGTACAGAAATATGTTACCAGAGAGGAGGCTAATGATTGCTTGTCCCCAAAGGGAAAACTTGACTGAACTCTTTTGGTTGGAATTCTGTAAGCCAAAAATATAAATGCTTCCCAGGAGTCTGGCAGATGCTGAGTCTTCTTCTCCTCACACTTGTCTGTCCAGGAGACATACTTGTTTTCAGTCAATAAAGAAACAAGGAGCTCTTTCTGAAACTTTTACTTTGAAGGCCAGAAATTAAATGTATACTGTTTATCTGAGGCTCAATCTATGCACATTTCATGTGGCTCCTTAGCTATGGTTGAAAGACTTTCTATTGCCCAATGAGTTTCATTAATACAGAACTGACATGTCTAACCACAGGAGCAGCACTTCCTGAAATCAATGCACTTTACTAGTACAAGAAAAGACAAAAATATTCAGCTATATAGAAGTGAAAAGTAGTTTCTTTTGAAAAAAAGTTAAAGCTACAAGAGATCTGAGGTTATGTAGTAAGCTTATTCAGTTTACAGATGAAGAAATGGATGCTCCAGAAAGATCATCAGATGTATCAGTGAGCTATGGCTGCATAACAAACACCTGTAGTATCTTAGCAGCTTACAATAAACATGTATTTAGCTAATGCATTTCTGGGCATTTGTTGATTTGGGGTTTGGTTGATCTAGGTTTTTTGTGGCTAGAGGAGTTCTGTTTTCACATTTTATGTCCTTGGGTTTCCTCCAAATGGCTCTTATCTTCCTTGAACCAGTGGCTAACTGGAGGAGGTTTTCCTTTAGTAATGGCAGAGGCACAAGAAAGCAAGTAGAGGCACAGAAGGCCTTTTAAGTCCTGGACTTGGAACTGAAAGACTGTTATTTCCACCCACAAGTTATTGGCCAAAGTAAGTTCCATGGCCAAGCCCAAAGTCAAGGGGCAAAGAAATATTCTCTGCCCACGATGAGGCACTGCTGAGGGTATGGATTTAAGAAGGGATGAAGAGATAGCGTTAACCATTTAATCATGCATACAAAATTTGCCTATGGTCAAAGAGCTACTAGAATTCAGGTCTCCTGACCCACCCACCCCCACCAATCCAGGGCTTTTCCCATTAACCAGGCAGGCGCTCAGTGGAGCATATAATAGATATATTTAAAATATGCTCTGGAGATATAAACTATGAAGATGACACAACACTGCCCACTTTTATTTTATATAGATTTTTCTATTTATATATATTTATATTTATATATGTTTATATTTTTATATATTTATATTTTATTATATATATTATATATATTTATTATATATATTTTATATATGTTATATATATATTTATATATATAAATCTATTATATAGATTTTACATTTATTTTATATAGATTTTTCTATTTTCTGTTCACATAATTAAAAGCCATTCATACATTTCCACAATTATTATCTGGAAAGGCATATGACATTGATGCATGTGAAACATGGTACCGTTTTCATTCAGTATCAACCCAAGTTTCTCCAGCCTAGGGTACTAAAGTGGTCATGATAGAAAGAAAAGTTCAGACTTCACTGGTTTTGCAAAGTCCTTTCTGGTGACTCATGAGAAGCCTTCTTGTCTTCCCCTTGAACACCTCAAGAACATCTGCTACTTGGTGCTATTCATCATTACAGCCAGCCTCTCTGGGACACCCAGGTGCCCCAGAACTGTGAACCCTCAAGTTGCCAAAGAGACATTGTGTTCCCTGCAGTCTTCTTCCACAGTCCTCAGCAGAGCTATAGTACAATGCATCCTGGACCTACGTATTCAGAATTTCTCGTGAAAATGGGTTCCTAAGTGGTTCCTATTATCCTATTTCTCCAGAGAGTTCAAACATAAGTATACAGGCCCAGGCCAGAGACCTATATTCAAAAGACCATTTTTAACTCTTCCCTAGGTGATAGAGCAACTTCCTCTTCCTTCAGCCAAGTGTGTTCATGCAAATCAGTTTATAGATATATAAATTCACCAGACATATCTGAGCCACAGTTAAGGCCTAAAATAAGATTGTTTTCATATATTTTCTCTGAAGAATGAGCTCTCAGATTAGCATAAAAAAATATTGTTGCCCAAAATGGAATTCAGCAAAGGTGTGAGTCAGTCATTTCCATTAGGAAAAGGAAATTAATGATAAATAGCTGATTTTAGTGATTTGCTTTGTAGTTCCCTTCCCCCTTAGAGATTATTACTTGACATTTTTAAATGGTTTCTAAAATGCAATTTATAGAAAACTTCTTAGTTTCACAGGGCATAGCTAAGTTGAATTGGAACATGGCAAACCCATTTAATTTTGCTGAAAATGCATTTAGAAACTGAGTCTTTCTGCTAAATGCTTGTGCATAGTCCCAAAGGTCATTTTTTCTCTGTTGAGATAAACTCAACGTGGCCCTAACGATGTAGATGAAATGGGGATTTAAATCTCAGTTTTCCATTTCAGTTGAGATCTGTACCTTGTTTCCCTTTGGCTAGAAAGACAAAATGGAAAGCCCATATTAGCAAATGCTTTCCTCCTTAGGTACCGCTTTGCCATGAGGGATCTGGCTTAGCCCTTTTCAAACATTTTAAACACTTCTGAGACTCATCTATCTCAATGCTGTACTTTTATGCTGAACTCTCTTGAAAATTACTATCTTCTGTATATATTCACCAACCAAAGAGATAAAAGCAAAAAAATTTTTTCTTTTCTAAATATAAAATCATACTCTATTAAGTATGGTTTTACAAACTGTGCATGCCTCCCAGGTATTGTGATTCACCCATGTGGAAAAGCACTGCCCTTCCTCAGTCATTTTTTAAGCCCTGTCCCAGACTACCACTAAAGCGGTCACTGTCTGTGCCTCACCCATGTCTAGTTGGGTCTAAGCATTTTAGTGGATGGATCTGATTTCTAGCTGACAAGATCTCATCTCTTTTCCTGAGAACTGTCTCTGGCCACTGCAGCCCTCTCTGACAATTCACAAGGCAGGCCAAGAAATTATCACCCCTCCAGCTCCCCTAGCAGTCTTCAAGCAATGTCACATGGGAATTGGTGTGTAAATAACACAGCTCCCTTGCCCCTCCAGTAGGATAATTCTGAGCCATGTGTTCTACACTGGCTCCCAGACTTCCCAGTGTGATTGAGCTCGTCACCCACGGTGGAAAGTTGCTTGGTAGTGTACCCTTTATTCATTCCTTCCCTTCCCTGACACACTTCCCCACTCACCTGCCAGAACTTGCTTAATTATCTTACAAATAAATTATGTGCAGTAAAATTCACGTCTCAGGGCCTGCTCCTGGGGAAATTAAACCAATCAGGTAAGATCAAGAAACACATTACATCCTGATAACAGCATCGAGTAGGATATTCTGGACACTGGGAGTACAAAGATATATAGGATATGGTCCCTACTCTTATGTTGTTTAGAGTCAAGTTGGGGAAAGATTTGATATATATTAATAGAGGTGTTATATAGGGTCTAGGGACAGTTTCATCACTTTTCAGCCCTGTGACCTCAGTTTTGCCATCTGAAAAATGGGGCATTGTGAGGATTAAATGAAACAGTATATATAAAATGCCTAGGATGGTACCTGTCAAATGGTAATGATTAAATATTGAATTCCTAAGTCATGCACTGAGGTACCCTGGCACACTGCAGTAAATTCACGAGAGTACAGCAGGATAGTTTGTCTATTTGTTTCCAAGCTTATTGAGGATTCATTGACAAATATAATTGTATATATTTAAAGTGCACAATGTGATGATTTGATATACATATACATTGTAACATGATTACCAAGATCGAGAGAACTAACAGATTCATCACCTCACATAGTTAACTCTTTCACGTATGCTTGTGTGTGAGTGGTGAGAATGCCTTATATCTCTTTTCCACAACTTTCAAGTATACAATACCATTTATTAACTGTGGCCACCATGCTATACATTAGATCCTCCGAACTTACTCATCTTATAACTGGAAGTTTGTACTCTTTGACCAACATCTCTCCATTTGCCCCTTTCCTCGGCCCCTGACAACCACCACTCTATTATGTTTCTATGAAATTAGCCTCCTTTTTTTTTTTTTTTGGTTCTACATATAAGTGATACAGTATTTGTCTTTCACTGTCTGCCTTATTTCACTTAGCATAATCCCTCCCAGATTCATCCATGTTGTCACAAATAGCAGGCTTTCCTTCTGTTTGATGGCTGAATAATACTTTCGAGTGTGTGTGTGTGTGTGTGTGTAGTGTGTGTGTGTGTGTGTGTGTGTGTGTGGTATGTGTATACATTATATATAACCACATTTTGTTTATCCATTTATCTGCAAAAGGACTTTTAGATTGTTTCCAGAGCTTGACTGTTGTGAATGATGCTGCAGTGAACATGTGACTGCAGATATCTCTTTGAGATACTGATTTCTTTTCCATTGGATATATACCCAAGAGTGAGATTAGTAGGATATTTTAAATTTTTGAGGGAAACTCAGGGCTGTGCAACATCTTTTGGACACTATGCAAACTAGTACCTTGAGTTAGTTCACAGTTTCAACATTAGATCTGGTGACATCACTGTTGAAAACATGATGTCTTTGCAAACCTGGGTGTTCAACAGTTGTTGTGGTAAAAACCAAATAAATACCAAGTGAAAATCAATGTAGAGGGTGGTGATAGCCAATCCGATTCCAAAGTCTGAGATATTGTACAGTGCCCAGCAGGTGCACATATCCCATTTGGAAGTAATTGTGGTTACTTAAGACTGAAATTTTCAAAAAATTATTTATATGCATTATTTTTTTCCAAACAGCTGCTAAATTGTTAGGATACAAGTATTTAATAAGTTATTTGGACTTAACTACTTAACAAATGGAATTGTTAGGTGTTTCTTTTGGCCTAGAAATCCCATGAAAAATTACAGAGACACAGAGTACTGTGAACTGAAAATATTTTGGAACCTCCAGTGTATTATATTTTAGCTATTTAAATACCTAATTGAAAACTGAAGTGAATTAAAAATATTTGGCACATGTAACTCTAACTGTATCAGTCTACTACTTAAAAATCTCACTGTCTTGGGGCGCCTGGGTGGCGCAGTCGGTTAAGCGTCCGACTTCAGCCAGGTCACGATCTCGCGGTCTGTGAGTTCGAGCCCCGCGTCAGGCTCTGGGCTGATGGCTCAGAGCCTGGAGCCTGTTTCCGATTCTGTGTCTCCCTCTCTCTCTGCCCCTCCCCCGTTCATGCTCTGTCTCTCTCTGTCCCAAAAATAAATAAACGTTGAAAAAAAAAATTAAAAAAAAAAATCTCACTGTCTTTGCATGCTTACCAAGAAAACACCAAATTTCTCAGACCATTATTGTAGACCTCCCATGTTCCCCACCCCCCGATGTACCTTTTAGGTTTAATCTTCCATCAGTATCATCTGGCTAAACCAAAATATTCATCATTCCTGGAGTTATGACTTGCCCTCTCTACTACCTTCTTTGCCCAAAATGCACTCTCTTTTCTGCTTATGGTATTCTGCCAATTATTCAAGAATCTTCAAACCCAAAATAAATTCTGTCTCTTCCACTGAAGAAATTCATCTTTCTCTTCTGTCAGAAGAATTTCTCATGCTTAGAACATCTATAGTCATATTATACAGCTCTTGGGAACATTTATCTCATATTCCCTCTTATTTTCTTTTCTCCCTATTAAATGGAAAGTTCCCATATGGTAAGGACCATTTATTCCATGTGTTTCTATGCACTGTAATGTTACTACCTCTCAAGGTATCATTGGAATGTATTGGTGAATGGAAGGATGGATGCATGGGTAGATGAATGGCTGGATAATGAACTGATGGATGGATAAAAATATCGATGCGTAGATGGAAGATGGTGACTAGTAGATGGTAGATGAACAGGTAGGCGGATGAATGACTGGATATGTGAATAAATGTTACAGCAGTTTGAAAATCCATTTTTCCTAATATTTTAGTCCCTCATAGCCATAAATTACTGAGGGATTATAGTCAATTAACAATCCTTTTACCATTCCATGCCTTATTAGAACTCTAACATCTCTTCTCATCATATCATGAATTAGAACAAATCTCTCCTACTCACCAATAAGATTTACTTCTCCCAGTCGGATTTACACATCTCCCAGTCAGTTCCTTTATCAAATCATTTGATTTGTCTGTCCAAAAAATAAGTATATAGATTATACATATAATTTTTATTATATATAATGTATTTTGTATTATAGCCACATAAAGGCAGGGTGATTATAGAGAAAAATCAAGTCTCCCCCTAAAATGTGGGAATTAGCTAATTTCATACAAATATGGTTCAAGAGACTATAATGGAGTGGACGATAAATATCAAACACAAAATTTGACAATGATCTTGGAAAAGGGAACCACTGTTTATTGAGCCTCACTATGTGTTATTTCATTCTCACAACTATCTTGTGAATTAGAGGTTATTATTCCTATTTTCTAAATGATAAAATAGAAATATAGAGAAGTTGTGAATCTAGCGCAATGTCACACATTTTACATATGGGGGAAACAGTTTTGAGAGTTGCACAGTTATTACCAATTTAACATGGCTTAGACCCATGCTTTTGACCCCTCGCCATGTCGGGGTGCATACATGGATACCCAACAGTGAGAACTAGGAAGAAAGCTTTAAACAGAGAAAAATTGGTATAGATTTGTCCTCTATTCCCCAGTCTGTACACCCTAATAACATCGACAGCTTGAACCCAGGAGCCATAACAATTATAGTTTTCCACTTTGCATTTCAGAGAATCAAGGAGTAGAAAGGGGAGCAAACTGAGGAGAGAGGAAAATGAAGAGAATGGAAGACAAGAGGGTCCTGGGAAATCTGCAGAATTAATGTTACCAATGGCAGAAGCAAAGAATCATTCCCTGTCACCTTTCCCCCACCAGGCCTGTTGAGTATATTGATCAGACTTTATTCCATGGCCTCAGCTCAAAAGTTAAAGTGGATCTTGAAGGCACTTAACAGCTGGAGGTTCTCGGCTAACCATACTCCTTGTAGCTGAACAACACATCTGAGAAGTTCATTTCCATGGATACCATAGTTCTTCTGATGAAATGTCTCCTAGGAAAATGTCACGGTTGGGAAATGGAAGAAGAGAAATAGGTAAGCTCATAGGAGACCTGATTTCTGACTGAACCCCAGTCAACATTAGTTTACTGTGACCATCTCTTAACCTCTCTGGGTCTCAGTTTTGTCAGCTAAAAAAGGGCGGGATTCTATTTTAAATCTAAGAAATATTTGATTCCAGGTAGCACGAATTCTCATCAGGAAATCCCATGGAACTAACATGGTATTAAGAGCCTGGACTCTAAGGCAGATTGCCTGTGTTTGAAATCTGGTCATAGCACTAATCTTGGGTGAATTATGAAAATCCCTCTGGGCTTTGGTTTCCTCCTCTTTAAAATGGGACTAATAATAGTGCATACCTACCTAATAGGAGTGAAAATCAAGAGAAGGAAGCATTTAGAATAGTGCCTGGCACATAGTGACTACTCAGCAAATGCTAGTTATAACTCCCATCCCCTAGCTGCACATGTACCCACATACAAAATCCTCATAAGAGGACCCGAAGCTTAGGGACGCCTGGGTGGTTCAGTTGGTTGAGTGTCTGACTTCGGCTCAGGTCATGGTCTCATGGTTGACGGGTTCGAGCCCTGCATCGGGCTCTGTGCTGACAGCTCAGAGCCTGGAGCCTGCGTTGGATTCTATGTGTCTCTCTCTCTGCCCCTCCCCAGCTCGCACTCTGTCTCTCTCCGTCTCAAAAATAAAATAAACATTAAAAAAAAAAAAAAAGGACCCAAAGCTTAGAGTGAGAATTTAAGGAGCAAATGGTTCCAGGTTAGGCCCAGCAGCAGCTGCATCCAAGGAAGAACTTTAGCCCTGCTTTTTGTATATCCTTGTTTCTGAGAAAGGATAGAAAGCATTTTTCTCCCAGAGTACAGTTGGTGTTGCTTCTGGATTGCCTAGTAACAAAAGCTTCTCCTCATTCGTTCTCTGATCTGATTGTTTTCACCTCAGTGATTTTTTTAATTGAAGGTTTTTAAAAATTGTTAATTGAGTTCTGCTCCTCTAACCATCTGAAGTCACTGAATCTCAAAGAAAATGCTTCAGAAGCCCGTAAACGTCATCATCTGCTACAACCTGCTCAGAGTTATTAAATTTCTATTCTTTTATTTTTTGGATGCATGACAAGCAGGCTTGCTGTGGCCATAATGAGGTATCACCAGTAAGTCAGCCTCACAACCTGGCAGGGGTCGGGGGAGGGGAGCGGGGAATCTGGCCAATCTTTTATCAAAGGTGAGTCCCCATATTTTTAGGCCTTTGATTAACGACAGAGAATGTGCTTCGGAAATTGAGTCCCGTGATCCAGACCCCAAAGAGCAAGTCTATTGTCCATCATAATCATCAAACGTGGAGTTTACAAGTGAATGAATAGTAGTGCATGTTTGGATGACTGGAGTGAGGTGTTTCTAATCCCAATAGAACAGCCGAGCTGTTCCTTTTGAAAGGTGGCATCCCCCCTGTTGGCAAAGGGAGGCAGAAGTGGAATTAGGACAGGAAGGAGGATGTGTGAGGAGGAAATAGAAAACAACACATCAAGCCTTGCTCTGAGCCTACAAGTAGCCTCTTTGCCATGATCAGAAATGGGAAATGTTTGTTGTTGTTAAGAGTCAAATAGAAGGCACCTGCCTGGCTCAGTCAGTAGAGCTTGTGACTCTGGATCTCAGGGTTATTAGTTCGAGCCACACATTGAGTATAGAGCTTACTTAAAAATACAACCTTTCAAAAGAGAAAGAGAGTCACCAGGAAGCATGGCAGTGCTTTCAGCAAAATGGTGCATAATTTGCTTTCTGTTTCCATGAAGATGTTTCATCTTGCTTATTGAAAGAGGAAGCACAGTTGAGGTCCTGATATTAAAGAAATGTGACTGTAGACATGAGACAGGAACTGAGCATCCTGTTTGTTTCCCTCGAGGCAAAAAATGAAAAACCCCAAAACAGAAAAACAAAATACAGGATGCCATTGCTGAGGAAGAAATAGAAACCATAGCTGCTGGACTCCGTGTTTTTTCCCCTTCATGTTTCAGCTCCCTAATTATTTATCCCTGGTTTCTACTGAGTGGTGTTTCAGCACACTTTTCCCCCTTCCTATGTGTCCTTTCACCTCCCAGGAGAACTCTGAGGTCTCTTTGGTTCTATCCTTTGTCCCCCCAAATGCATGCAGTCTTGTGAAGTACCCAGTTACCAGAACACACTTCCTAGCCATGTAAGTTCAGGCAAACTGTTCCCCCTCCTTGTTTCCTCATCTGTAAAAAGGATGTAAACAGCCCTATATCATAGAGTGGTTGTAAGCACTTCTTGGGGGGCACACACACATAAGGCATCTTAATGACTATTAGCTCTTTCTATTAGATATCCCCTGTCCTCACTCCCTCCCATAAATCTGGAATCATTCATTAAGCAGCAATTTAGAGGAAAAGGAAGGGAAAACTGGAACAGAACAGAACAGAAAATTGAGTGCTGGTAGTAGTTTTCAAGCAGGGGGGAAATGGGAGTGTTTAGCTGTCACTGAAGTATGAGAAAGCCCTCTCTAGAATTTTTGCATAACGGTGTAGAACAACCATTTGAGCCTATATATGTCATATAAGAAAAGAGGGATATAGGCAAAGCCATTTCTAGGTTCTCTGAGCCCATGATAGAGAGCCGTGTTTAGCACACCTCGTCTTAGAATTTGGATGAAACATTGATCTCACTCTTTTGGCTTCTGTAGGACACAAGCAGAATTTAAAATACACTAATACAGCTTCAGGAAGGAATGGTAAAGGATGAGACAGAGAAGATAGTAAACAAAGCAAATCGGTCCATCTCCCCACCACATCTAAGAGACATTCTCCTAGGCTGACAATCCACTGAAATCAATTCCACCCCAAATCATGCGCGCCCCTTGGCACTTCAATCTCGGGCCTCCAGATTGATGCAGAACAGAAAAAAGGCGTATGTGAATGGCCAGAATCATGCTGCCAGCCTCCCAGGAAGCTCCAGTTTGTGCCACACAACCGAGGCCTTAAAGATACGTGCGGAGTTACTTGCTTGGCGTCACGAATCCTGTTAATACTAGATTCAATTGTAGACATTGTACAAGCTTTTAATAGTGGAAGATTTAAGACATACAAAATAGACACATGCAAAACATGAACAGCCACATACCCTTTCTCTGTCTTCTGCAATTATCAGCTCAGGACCGATTCTGTTCCATTTTTACCCCTACCCACTTCTCCACATTCCATAGGATTTTCTAGCAAATCCTGGCTATCATATCGTTTCATCAACTTATTTCAGTAATTTTCTCTGAAACAGAATTTGGCAAACTCTGGCCCATGGATCAGCCTCCTGTTTTATCAATAAGGTTTATTGGAATGCAGCCATGCCCACTGATTTGCCTATTGTCCACTGCCTGCTTTCCCAGAGACCCGATGGGCCATGAAGCCAAAAATATTTACTATTTGACTCTTTAAGAAAAAGTTTGATGACCCCCCCCACCCTCCCACTCTAAAACATAAAGACTTTCGGGGGCGCCTGGGTGGCTCAGTCGGTTGAGCGGCCGACTTCGGCTCAGGTCATGATCTTGCGGTCCGTGAGTTCAAGCCCCGCGTTGGGCTCTGTGCTGACAGCTCAGAGCCTGGAGCCTGTTTCGGATTCTGTGTCTCCCTCTTTCTGACCCTCCCCCGTTCATGCTCTCTCTCTCTGTCTCAAAAATAAATAAACGTTAAAAAAAATTTTTTTAAACATAAAGACTTTCAAAAACATAAGTAGGATACTGTTATCACACCTCAAATAGTAATAGTAATTTACAACACAGTGACTTAAAATTATCGAGAACTTTATACCTTTGAAATGCCTTCATATTTGCTATCATTTGAATCTGCAACAACTCTGTAAGATAAAGATGGCAAACTTTAATGTCATTTAACCTTTTATATATGAAGAAAAATGTAAGCATAGAGAATTTTAAAGTGATCTCATCGAGGGGCACCTGGGTGGCTCAGTCAATTAAGCGTCTAACTCGGTTTCGGCTCAGGTCATGATCTCACGGCTTCGTGGGTTCAAGCCCCACATCGGGCTCTGAGCTGGCAGCATGGAGCCTGCTTGGGATTCTCCCTCTCTCCCTCTCTCTGCCTCCCCCCCAATCACGCTGTCTCTGTCTCTCTCTCTCAAAATAAATAAATAAGCTTTAAAAAAGTGATTTCATCGAAGGCAGGCAGCTAATAAGCAGTTTGAAGAGGATTCTGCCTCTGATACATTGGAGTAGACACAAGGGGAAGTGTGATTTGTGCAATACGTGAATGATAAATCCCCTGTGTATTTCTCAGTTGTTCTATTTGAGCAAGCATATACTTGAAGAACCTGCTGTGGAATATATATTTCAGACGTGACTTGGAGTTAATTTAAGGTGAACCTCCTTCAAGCAGTAGAAATAACAGAGTTTTTATGCCGAGTGTGAGTTCCCATGGAACCACTCTGAGTTTGAAGTGCTCCAGTGGCGTCTGGAGAAAAATCTACGGGTAATCCTGTTTCCTAGCATCTTCCTTAGAGAAGAACATGGTGTATTATTTTACAGGCCAAAGAAAAAGGGCGAAATGGGAGGTGTGGAAATCCACTTTCGTTACACAAGCACCCAGTGTCTGGGGGTGCTTCTCAGCTTCTTCTGTCCCATAAAACTAGCTGGAAACAAAATAAAAGCCAGACTTTCTCATGAGAAACCTGATGCTGTATTTATTGATTTGCCCGTGAGATAATACTCCACCTTTGGGAAGAAAATCCAAGAGAGCGTATAATAGTGGAAAATAGTCACAGAAAAGTCCAATTATACTTCAAATTGTTTTCCATTTTCACATGACCTGAAACTCTCTATATAATCAAAGGTCATCACTCAAGCACTGTCCAGATTATTTAAAATGAAAGCTGGTTTATGTTTATAAACTCACTTTATTTAAGAAATCAAAAATGTTGTCCTAGTTAGGCAATTAGCTCCTTAAGAGTAGGGACCATTACACTGCCTAGAACTGGGTCTGGCACCTAATGTAAGTGCTGTTGAATGACTACACAATGTCAACATCATTACATTATGAGCACTTCTGCTCATACTTCTGGTCGTTAAAAGGAACCTATTCCCCCAAATAATAACTTTACGGTGGAGACTCCTGGTAGATACCACCTTAACCAAGCAATCAAGGTTAACATCACCACTGATAAATCATGTGGATATCATATAGCCTGTGGTAGGCCAAATAATGGCCCCCAGTGATATCCAGGTCTTGATCCCTGGATCCTGTGACTATGTTCTATGGCAAACCTTATGTGACAAAAGGGACTTTGCAGTTGCAATTGAGATGGCGAAATTATCCTGGATTACCTGGGTGAGGCCAGTGTAATCATAAAAGTCCTTATAAGAGGAAGGCAGAGAGAGGTTTGACTATGGAAGAAGACAAGGCAATGTGATGACAGAAGCAGAGATTGGAGTGCTGTAGCCGACTGCCAAGGAATGCTGGGAGCCTCCAGAAGCTGGAAGAAGCAAGGAACAATTCTCCCTGGAGCCTCCCAAAGGAACCAGACCTGTCAACTTTGATTTTAGCCCTGTAAGACTCATTTCAGACTCCTGGCCTTCAGAATCATAAGAGAATAAATTTCTGTCATTTTAAGCCTCTAAATTCATGGTAATTTATTACAGCAGCAACTAAGACATACTCTTAGATATGATGCGATGAGAAGAGCACCTCACCTCCATAAGTTTCTCTCCCCTGCCTTATAATGAAAAGACATCAGACAAACCAGAATGGAGGGATGCTCTATAAAATGCCTGACTAGTACCCTTCAAAAGTGTCAAGGTCGGGCGCCTGGGTGGCGCAGTCGGTTAAGCGTCTGACTTCAGCCAGGTCACGATCTCGCGGTCCGTGAGTTCGAGCCCCGCGTCGGGCTCTGGGCTGATGGCTCAGAGCCTGGAGCCTGTTTCCGATTCTGTGTCTCCCTCTCTCTCTGCCCCTCCCCCGTTCATGCTCTGTCTCTCTCTGTCCCAAAAATAAATAAACGTTGAAAAAAAAAAATTAAAAAAAAAAAAAGTGTCAAGGTCATGAAAAACAGGAAAGTCTGAGAAACTGTCACAGATAAGAGGAAACTAAGGGATCATAATGACTGAATGGAGTGTGGTATCTTGGACTGGAGCCTGGAACAGAGAATGACAGTAATGAAAGACTGGTGATATCTGAATAAAGTCTGTAGTTCAAATAGTAGAATTGTATCCATGCTAATTGTCTTCATTTTATAGATGCTGACAAGAGGAAGCTAGGGGAAGGGTATATGAGAACTGGTTTTTTTTAATATTTTTTTTAAGTTTATTTATTTATTATTGAGGAGAGAGAACATGAACTGGGGAGAGGCAGAGAGAGAGAGACAGAATTCGAATCAGGCTCCAAGTCCTGAGCTGTCAGCACAGAGCCTGATGCAGGGCTCAAACCCACAGACCCACAGACCACGAGACCATGACCTGAGCCAAAGTCAGACACTCAACCGACCGAGCCACCCAGGTGCCCCATTTATTTCAAAATAAAATGTTTAAAAAGGAATCCATCCCAGTAACATTTATCATGTCAGATCTGCTATTGGAGGGATAGTACAGGGATGTGTTTTAAGGAGTCTAGGGTTATGCTGATTGGATTCTCCTGGAAGAAAGGAAGAAATAACAGGAAAGAGAGATGACTGAGGGTAGCGCGAAGCTGCCACTCTCCATTGCATTAGGTGCCACTGGGTGGTACTAATACCTCAGGTTTTCCTGGAGCACAGGCAAGGGGAAAGTGCCCCTGTATTTTACGGAGGGAGAGTTAATGACACAGAACAGTTCAGTGGCATATAATGTTCATTGAATTAACTTGACTTGCCCAAGCTCACTGAGCAAATAGGAAATGAAATATAAATTGTCTGATTTCCAGGTATATGGTGGCTAGATAAGAAAGTACAGTTCATTTACAACATTTAAAAAATACATATATTTTATCCAGATAAGAAGCTTTGGTGTTACCAAATAACAAACGGATTTTAGTCTCCATAACTTTTTTTAATTTGACCATAATTTCTTTTTCCCTCATACCCTGTCTGACCACTCAAGGTTCAATTCAGGTTTATAGCACTTGCCTTTTCTGGTATTTCTTTTCTGTTTTATTTTGTCTTTTTGGTGGTTTTCTTTTCTCACCTTCTCTATCCATTCTGCTTACCAGGTGTTTCCTATTACTACATAACAAATTACCATAAAACAGTGGATTAAAATGAAAAAATTTATTAATTCACTGTCTGCATAGGTCAGGAATTTGGGTGTGGCTTGACTGGGCGGTTCTGGCTCACAGTGTCTCATGAGGTTGCAATCAAGATGTCGGCCAGGGCTGCAGTCATCTGAAGGCTCGACTGAGGCTGGAGGATCCACTTCCAAGAGAGTACACTCACCTAGCCCTAGACAGGAGGCCTCAGTTCCTCACCATATGCACCTATCCATAGGGCCACTTGACACATCCTCACGACATGGTGGCTTCCTTCAGAACAAGTGATTAAAAGAGAGTGAACAGAGGAAGCTGCAACATCCTTTGTCATCTAATTTTGGAAGTTACACACTATGACTGCTGTTTCGTTCTGTTTCCTAGAAGCTAGTCACTAAGTACAGCTCACACTCAAGGGGAGGGAAATTGATCTTCACCTCTTGAGGGAAAGAGTACCAAGAACCAAGGATATATTTTCAAACCACCACACCAGGTATTGCCTTGGCTCTGAGTTGGAGTTTGATATTCTCTGCTAGGCTTTCTCTGGGTTAACTGTGTTTCCTTCTGCAGCTTTGTGTGGATCAAAATGAAATTTGACTCCTTTCAGTAGACCCCCCCCCCCATCTCCTAGGTTTCCAAGCCCCATGAAAAGTCACAGAATGCTAAGAAAAGAGAAGGGAACTTGAAATGATCCCAACCTTTCAGGATCTGGATATAGTCATCTGTCTCTCTGGTCCTTGCTGTAGCACTAAAATGTGACATCTCTGATTCTTCTCAAGCAAGGGTTGCTGCAGCCTTCATCAGCTTCTCAATGGTGCTGCCACTGCGTAACATTGAAGTTGTGTTCAGTACCCACTGACTTTCACCATGTGACCTTGTCCTTGAAGCCTAAGTTCACTTGATTCTTGGCAAGTCTTTTTCTATACACTTATACTATTTGGCATTCAGCGTGTTAGTTCTCAGGAAATCCTCTTAATTATTTAACTCTTTGACTTCAACCTTCAGCTCTCATTTCTGTTGATGTCCTTACTTTCCCTTGTTCAAATAGTGAATTCAGTATACCTAAAACCAGATTCAGCATTTCTCTCCACAGTGGCTTCTCCCTGACCCTTGCTCTTTATTCCCAGAGTCACAAGACTAAAAAGAAAAATTCACCATCTTGGGCTTCTCCATTGCCTATATTCCCTGTATTTGTGATGAGATTCTTGCCCTTGTATTGTGGCAAAAAGAGCTTATCTGCCATGAAGTCTGGGACAGTTCCTAGCCATCCTCAGCGATATCAGAAATCCTCAATTCAGTGGTTCTTCATTCAGCTTCAGATTGGTCTCATTGCTGGTTCCATTCTGAACTTGAGATTCCAGTTTCCTATCTGTTACCACCTCCTGCCCTGATTTCTTAACCTTTTCTGCCAGATCTCCCTAACACCTAGATTAGCACTTCTCAGACTACTATAATGTGCACGTGAATCCCTGGGGTTCTTGTTAAAATTTAGATTATGATTCATGAGGTCTGGGGTGGTGCCTGAGATTCTGTATTTATTTTTTTTTTATTTTTTAATATTTATTTTTGAGAGAGAGAGAGAGAGAGAGCACAAGCAGGAGAATGGCAGAGAGAGAGGGAAACACAGAATCCAAAGCAGGCTTCAGGCTCTGGGCTGTCAGCAGAGAGCCTGATGTGGGGCTCAAACTCACAAGCCATGAGATCATGACCTGAGCTGAAGTCGGACACTTAACCGACTGAGCCACCCAGGTGCCCCTGAGATTCTGTATTTCTAACAAACTCTTGGGTGATACTCATGCTGCTGGCTCAAGGACCACACTTGGTAGCAAGGGCTCATGGCAAAAATCTCCTGAATGTGCTTCCTCACTCACCTTCTCCCTCCACAAAGTGGAAAACACAAGTGTTGTCATGTTGCCAGCCTTTCTGGATCTCACACTACCAGCATCATTGGTCCCCAGCATAGGAGAGTGTTCAGATCCCCTGGAGACCTCATACTGATTCTTAATTTTTCCCCCTGGAGATTCTTACTCAGTAGGTCTAGGGTAGGGGCTCAGAATCTCTATTTTTTGAGAAGTGCCCCAAGTAGTCCTGATGAAGACCAGTGTCTTATAGGCTAAAGTCCAATCTGCAGCCTTAAATACAAAGTCTTCCCCAGCAGATCCAGCTCCTTTATTTCTCATTTATTACTCCCCTCCAAACCTTTGTTCCAGGCAGGCTGTCTCTTAAAAAGACTCAAAGCATTCCCTTCTCTTTACTCTGACTCCACCTACAAATTCTACCCACTCTATAATTACTTTATCTTGTCTGTGTATGTTCATTGTCACTCCACCAAGAATACCAGCTACTGGAAGACAAAGTGCCATGCACATAGCTGGTAGGAAGACTTTGTCTCCACTCTCTTTAGCCCTGTCAAGTCCATCCATCCTCCCGAATTCTACCAAGTCACTACTCCTACTCCCACTTGACATAGTCAAGTCCCATGGGAAACCCACTTTTCTGGAAGAATGGAAAATATGACTCTCTTGACTTAAATAGAAGTGACACCCTGCCCTGACACATACAAAGGATGCTGAGTCACACTCCAATTCTATCTGGAAACAAGTGTCTGAGGACAGGGACTTTGTATTATATTTGTTCTGTGTCCTTTTCCTAAGTCAAAAGCATCTCATGTTTGCCATTAAATGAAATGCTAAGTAAATGTCTGAGTATGTTTGGTAATCTGCCAGAAGGTGACAGATAATGGTAGGGATGGAAAGAGTCATTATGGATAATTAGTTGAAATGACATACAAATTCTCTAATTAGCTTTTTAAAAATCCTTGCTCCCAGAGAATATTAGGTGTTGAACCTCAATATATCTTTACTCCTATAATATCATTAGAACAGCCTGTAGTGCCATGGAACACATAAGGCTACCATCAGCCATGCGAAATTGTATCTATCAACATCAGCTTAACTTATATGGGAAGAAACACTAACACCTCAGTTGGAATTAAGAAGTGAGGCTAACTCAGCACCCAGGGGTGTCTAAAGAAAGAAAGAGAAACAACACCCAGGAGTCCTCCTTGTGAACCAAAAATATGTTCTCTGCACCAAACTTATCAAGAATATACAATTTATCATGTTGCCACCCAAAGTTGCCTCTAGCTCATTCCCCAGCCCCTCTCTTCTGATCCAGGAGACCTTTCTGGACCTAAAGCTGTCTCCTGCTCATTGCCGTGCTCCTTCTTTTATACCTTTATTCTAGGCACATTGTAATTTCTTTGTTCAAAATACCCTGCCACACACTCACTCCACCTTTAAGATCAGATGTCACCTCTGGAGAAAAGGTAGTTGCTTCATTCTAGGGAGGGAACGGGGTCTAAACGGATTTGACTTTTTTTTTTTTAAGAAGCCAGAGTTTATTTCTATTTAAACAATACTCAAGCAATTTTCAGAAGGTAAAAGGCCCCAAAGATAAGGTTTAGTATAATATTACAGTCAGGCACTGACTGTTGCTGCCTGTTTAGAAATCTTCAGGACAACTCAGCACTAAGGTCTGACTAATTCTCCCAGTCAAAAAGTGGTGAATTCCTCTGAATTTTGCATAGTTCAAGGCTATCCCTCCAGTAATGATGACCAAAACCAATGCCAAAAGTAATCATTGGCATCGAGAGAAAGAAAGGTAAAGGATGAGAAAAGAAACCCACCATAGCAATTTCAAGAAGAAAAATTATTTTTTATAGTATAATTTATTGTCAAATTGGCTTCCATAAAACACCCAGTGCTCATCCTAACAGGTGCCCTCCTCAATGCCCATCCCCTATTTCCTCATCTTCCCCACCCCTCATCAACCCTCAGTTTGTTCTCAGTACCCAAAGTCTCTTATGGTTTGCCTCCCTCCCTCTCTGTAACTTATTTTCCCCCTTCCCCTCCCCCATGGTCTTCTGTTAAGTTTCTCAAGATCCACATATGAGTAAAAACATATGGTATCTTTCTCTGCCTGACTTACTTCATTTAGCATAATAGCCTCCAGTTCCATCCACATTGCTGCAAATGGCCAGGTTTCATTCTCTCTGATTGCCAAGTAGTATTCCATTGTATATATAAACCACATTTTCTTTATCCATTTATCAGTTGATGGACATTTAGACTCTTCCCATAATTTGGCTATTGTTGAAAGTGCTGATCTAAACATTGGGGTACAAGTGCCCCTGTGCATTAGCACTCCTGTATCCCTTGGGTAAATTCCTAGCAGTGCTATTGCTGGGTCATAGGGTAGTTCTATTTTCATTTTTTGAGGAACCTCCATACTATTTTCCAAGGTGGCTGCAGCAGTTTGCATTCCCACAAACAATGCAAAAGAGTTCCCCTTTCTCTGCATCTTTGCCAACATCTGTTGTTGCCTGAGTTGTTAATTTTAGCCATTCTGACAGGTGTGAGGCGGTATCTCATTGTGGTTTTGGTTTGTATTTCCCTGATGATGAGTGACATTGAACATCTTTTCATGTGTCAGTTGGCCATCTGGATGTCTTCTTTGGAAAAGTGTCTATTCATGTCTTCTGCCCATTTCTTCACTGGATTATTTGTTTTTTGGGTGTGGAGTTTGGTGAGCTCTTTATAGATTTTGGATACTAGCCCTTTGTCCGATATGTCATTTGCAAATATCTTTTCCCATTCCGTCGGTTGCCTTTTAGTTTTGTTGATTGTTTCCTTTGCAGTGCAGAAGCTTTTTATCTTGATGAGGTCCCAATAGTTCATTCTTGCTTTTAATTCCCTTGCCTTTGGAGCTGTGTTGAGTAAGAAATTGCTGCAGCTGAGGTCAGAGAGGGTTTTTCCTGCTTTCTCCTCTAGGGTTTTGATGGCTTCCTGTCTCACATTCAAGTCCTTTATCCATTTTGAGTTTGTTTTTGTGAATGGTGTAAGAGAGTGGTCTAGTTTCAATCTTCTGCATGTTGCTGTCCAGTTCTCCCAGCACCATTTGTTAAAGAGACTGTCTTTTTTCCATTGGATATTCTTTCCTGCTTCGTCAAAGATTAGTTGACCATACTTTTGTGGGTTTAATTCTGGGGTTTCTATTCTATTCCATTGGTCTATGTGTCTGTTTTTGTGCCAATACCATGCTGTCTTGATGATTACAGCTTTGTAGTAGAGGCTAAAGTCTGGGATTGTGATGCCTCCCGCTTTGGTCTTCTTCTTCAAAATTACTTTGGCTATTCGGGGCCTTTTGTGGTTCCATACAAATTTTAGGGTTGCTTGTTCTAGCTTCGAGAAGAATGCTGGTGCAATTCTGATTGGGATTGCATTGAATGTGTAGATTGCTTTGGGTAATATTGACATTTTGACAATATTTATTCTTCCAATCCATGAGCACAGAATGTTTTTCCATTTCTTTGTGTCTTCTTCAATTTCCTTCATAAGCTTTCTATAGTTTTCAGCATGCAGATCTTTGACATCTTTGGTTAGGTTTATTCCTAGGTATTTTATGATTCTTGGTGCAATTGTGAATAGGATCAGTTTATTTCTCTTTCTGTCGCTTCATTATTGGTGTATAAAAATACAACCCATTTGTGTACATTGATTTTGTACTGCAACTTTGCTGAATTCATGTATCAGTTCTAGCAGACTTTTGGTGGAGTCTGTCGGGTCTTCCATGTAGAGTATGATGTTGTCTGTGAAAAGTGAAAGTTTGACTTCATCTTTACCAACTTTGATGCCTTTTATTTCATTTTGCTGTCTTATTGCTGATGCTGGGACTTTCAACACTATGTTAAACAACAGCAGTGAGAGTGGACATCTCTGTCGTGTTCCTGATCTCAGGGAGAAAGCTCTCAGTTTTTCCCCATTGAGGATGATATTAGCTGTGGGCTTTTCATAAATGGCTTTTATGATGTTTAAGTATGTTCCTTCTATCCCGACTTTCTCGAGGGTTTTTATTAAGAAAGGATGCTGAATTTTGCGAAATGCTTTTTCTGCATCGATTGACAGGATCATATGGTTCTTATCTTTTCTTTTATTAATGTGACGTATCACATTGATTGATTTGTGAATGTTGAACCTGCCCTGAAGCCCAGGAATGAATCCCACTTGATCGCGGTGAATAATTTTTATATGCTGTTGAATTCGATTTGCTAGTATCTTATTGAGGATTTTTGCATCCATATTCATCAGGGATATTGGCCTATAGTTCTCTTTTTTTTTTGCTGGGTGTCTGTCTGGTTTGGAAATCAAAGTAATGCTGGCTTCATAGAATGAGTCTGAAAGTTTTCCTTCCATTTCTATTTTTTGGAACAGCTTGAGAAGGATAGGTATTATCTCTGCTTTAAACGTCTGGTAGAATTCCCCAGGGAAGCTATCTGGTCCTGGACTCTTATTTGTTGGGAGATTTTTGATAACTGATTCAATTTCTTCACTAGTTACGGGTCCGCTCAAATTTTCTATTTCTTCCCATTTGAGTTTTGGTAGTGTGTGGGTGTTTAGGAATTTGTCCATTTCTTCCAGGTTGTCCAGTTTGTTGGCATACAATTTTTCATAGTATTCCCTGATAATTGCTTGTATTTCTGAGAGATTGGTTGTAATAAATCCATTTTCATTCATTTTTTTTTATCTATTTGGGTCCTCTCTCTTTTCTTTTTAAGAGGCCTGGCTAGAGGTTTATCAATTTTGTTTATTTTTTCAAAAATCCAATTCTTGGTTTCATTGATCTGTTCTAGTGGGTTTTTTTATTCTATATTGTTTATTTCTGCTCTGATCTGTATTATTTCTCTTCTTGTGCTGGGTTTGGGGTGTCTTTGCTGTTCTGCTTCTAGTTCCTTTAGGTATGCTGTTAGATTTTGTACTTGGGATGTTTCTTGTTTCTTAAGATAGGCCTGGATTACAATATATTTTCCTCTCAGGACTGCCTTTGCTGCATCCCAAAGGGTTTGGATTATTGTATTTTCATTTTCATTTGTTTCCATATATTTTTAAATTTCTTCTCTAATTGCCTGGTTGACCCATTCATTCTTTAGTAGGATGTTCTTTAACCTCCATGCTTTTGGAGGTTTTCCAGACTTTTTCCTGTGGTTGATTTCAAGCTTCATAGCATTGTGGTCTGAAAGTGTGCGTGGTATGATCTCAGTTCTTTTATATTTATCAAGGGCTGTTTTGTGACCCAGTATGTGATCTCTCTTGGAGAATGTTCCATACGCACTCAAGAAGAAAGTATATTCTGCTGCTTTGGGATGCAGAGTTCTAAACATATCTGTCAAATCCATCTGGTCCAATGTATCGTTCAGGGCCCTTGTTTCTATATTTATTCTCTATCTAGATGATCTGTCCATTGTTGTAAGTGGAGTATTAAAGTCCCCTGCAGTTACCACATTCTTGTCAATAAGATTGCTTATGTTTGTGATTAATTGTTTTATATTTTTGGGTGCTCCTGAATTCAGTGCATAGACATTTATAATTGTTAGCTCTTCCTGATGGATAGACCCTGTAATTGTTATATAATGCTCTTCATCATCTCTTGTTACAGCCTTTAATTTAAAGTCTAGTTTGTCTAATATAAGTATGGCTACTCCAGCTTTCTTTTGACTTCCAGTAGCATGATAGATAGTTCTCCATCCCCTCACTTTCAATCTGAAGGTGTCCTCAGGTCTAAAATGAGTCTCTTGTTGACAACAAATAGACGGGTCTTGTTTTTTTATCCATTCTGATACCCTATGTCTTTTGATTGACGCATTCAGTCCATTTACATCCAGTGTTATTATTGAAAGATATGGGTTTAGAGTCATTGTGATGTCTGTAGGTTTCATGCTTGTAGTGGTGTCTCTGGTACTTTGTGGTCCTTGCAACATTTCACTCACAGAGTCCCCCTTAGGATCTCTTGTAGGGCTGGTTTAGTGGTGATGAATTCCAAGAAGAAAAATGATTAATCAGGATAAAACAAACAGAAGCATTTGCAGAATCTATATGAAAACACTTCTTGCATTATTCTTTGAAACCAGGTGCTCTGACTATGAGCTAGAGTACCTGGGATCGTGAAGGATCTTGCAATAACATGTATCTTCATATTCTTTTTCTCAGGCTCTTGCACAATGCCTGAAAACTGGCAGATGTGTGCTCAATGTCTTTCAAGTAAATGGAAGGGTTGCTGATTCACCTGTATGAATAGGACCTTTTGCCAGTTGATCCGAGGTCGATCACTCTTCTGGCTTTATTGGCCTTTTCCAAAGGAAAACCACAACAATCATCTCTCTCAATCACCACAGTAATAACAGTTATAGTACTAGCAGCTGGTATTAATTGAGCACTTACTGTGTGCCAAATACTATGGAATCTTAACATGGATAATTTCAGTTAACTTCACAAATTATCCCCACTTTACAGATTAGGAACTTGAAGTTTAAGACACCCAGTAACTTGCCTACATAACTTGTTAAAGCATTACCTGAGGGAGCCAAGATGGAAGCACAGAAACCATATACTACATAAGGTATACTGCTAGCAACTAATCAACACCACTAGGCTCATGGTCATTGACTCATTACTGGTGACACTGATGTCCACCGAGTAGCTCTTCCTACTCCAGGCACGCAGCAGCAGATTCCGACTGCTGGCTGAGAGGAACGCCAGCCCTTTGGATTGTGGAGGAGCATGGCAGGCATCTCAATGTTGTCACCTGCCCCTGGAAGTCACCATGACAACGTGCTTGGAGTCTTTCTTGGTGCACTCCGGCCTGGTGTTAAGTACAAGCTTCTTTACTCCTTATGGATCCCAAAAAACCAAACCTTCAATGACAGTGCCTGTTGGTAACTGGCTTCCTGTAATGTACCTGGAGAGCAGGCTCCACCTAAGTCTTAAAGATAAACCCTTGTGATGGATTTGTAAGTTGTTGGCTAAAGGTCTAAACTCAAATCTAGTTGTACCTCCTCAGTAAAGCCTTTTCTGGCCCCCCACCAAGTCTAAGTTATTTCTTTCCACTCCCCAATTCCTTGGTACTCTATCTGTAAGTCCTTTTCAGTTAATTTCCTACTCAGGACTTAAGAGGAAAGTTGCTATTAAACATGGCAAGCATTCAAATAAAAAAAACTTCAAATAACTGCATCAAAACGCCAGTTCATGTAATTTTTAGATCCAGTGAGAAAAATCCCGTTTTTCTGGAAAAGGCTACTGATATTTAATAATGCAGCTGGCTCCTGATCTTATTTCCCCCTGGTAAAGGGAACAATAACGGCTTGCGAAAGCAATGGGAAAGGGCGCGTGTGTGTTCTGCTTCTGCTTTTCCCAGATGTCAGTTACTGAAGGTTTAAGGCACAAATCCTATGCCGACTGTTCCTTAGTGGCAGTCCCCATTCAAAGAGGCATTGGGAAGGCTGGTGGGACAGCTCACACGGGGACATCCTGTGCATCTGTGTGCATTTCATTCAGATACTGACCTCATTTTATAGCAACCCTAACATGTCATTCTAATGTATTGGTAAAGATGAGAAAATGGGATGTGAGTTTTATCTAGATAAACGGGCATGGATAGTATCAGCAAGATTTGCAGGGCCCTGCAGAGGGCTAGCAATGCTTATTAAATAACTGCCGTAGGTGCTGTATCATAAATGAGAAGCCAAGGGTGTCCGTTAAAGTCTGCAGGTGGATTCTCATCTGGGGAGCGCAGGCTACTGGGCAGTGATTGAAGTGTCCAGCAGGGGGCTGGCATTCTCTGTCTGTACTTAGCCCTGGTTCCTCTTCAGAGCCTCAGCTCAGCAGAGCTGCTGTTTGCTGGTTAAGTCAGTGACGTGCACAGCATCCTGCCTATAGGATTTGAGGCTTTCTCTGTGCAGTTTTTTTTCTACCCACTTTAAACCTTCAGGTTCTAAATATCAGGAAAGATAGGAAATGCCGTATGAAAATAGCCGGCCAAAAGTTCTTTGTAAACTGCAGCCAGGGAGACTCAGACTAGAATGGAGGTAGAAAGGGTTGGTACAGAGTGGGTTTAATTCTGAGCCCTTTCTGGCCGAATTTTTGTTGTTGTTTTGTTGTTAACTTACTGAATAGAAACATGTAGTACATTGGTCAAGTGAAGACCACGGCAGCACCAGCGTCAAAATAGTGCCAGACAGTTCTGAATGCTATAGTGTATATGTACTCTATTTTTATTAAAGAAGATAAAGAGCCCAGCATAGATTTTTATCCTCATCTTCACCCAACTGCAAAATCAAAGTTAAGCAACAGCATCTAAGAGCACTTTTCAGGTGGGAAAGAATCTAGAGGATGGCTCTAAGTGATTGTTTGCTTTTGAACTTGGAAGTGGACCACTTCTTGCACTGCAACATCTCCAGTCACAGTGCAGATGTCCCTATGAACGACGACTGGTTCCACCCGGGGATCCTGTATGTCATCCCTGCAATCTATGGGGTCATCATTCTGATAGGCCTCATCGGCAACATCACGCTGATCAAGATCTTCTGTACTGTGAAGGCCATGCGAAATGTGCCGAACCTGTTCATCTCCAGTCTGGCGTTGGGAGATCTGCTCCTCTTGGTGACATGTGCTCCCGTGGATGCCAGCAGGTACCTGGCCGACAGATGGCTGTTTGGCAGGATTGGCTGCAAGCTGATCCCTTTTATACAGCTCACCTCGGTGGGGGTGTCTGTCTTCACCCTCACGGCTCTCTCGGCGGACAGGTAAGTTCTGGAGGAAAGTCACATTCTCTCTGAGGGTGATAGATGCCTTGGTAAATGAGCCACCACCTTGGGGCAGACAGAGCTGCTTGCACAAAGGGAAGTTCTACTCACACTCCGATTCCCTCCCAGGAATGTTTTTCTTCTGGAGATTACTTCTTGAGTTTGACATACTGGTTTAAGAAAGAAAAGTGAGTGAGTGGTGGGACAGAAGGGGACAAATGAGAAAAAAAATATTCTGAGCATAAGATTGACGTTCATTTTCAGGAGACAAATCGATTTAGTGTCGCTTTTTCCTAATTTCTCCCTCCCTGCAAAATTAATTGAGTGGTGAGAAGAAAAAAAAAAGTCACACCTAATAGAGTTTACACCCCAGGCAAATGTTTCTTAGAAGCAATTCAACGTCATCAGAGAACAGAAAAGTCTCACTGAATTTCTTCCTCAAAATAGGCTTTCAGAAATAAACAAGAGGAGAAAATAAGCAGCATTTCCTTGAAATTTATTTTCCTCAGACTATTTAACTTTTCTCAGAGCTGATTTTGTATTTGGCTCTCTTTGTAACCAGAGAGCTGGTTTTTCTAAGTATCTCTTTAGTGAAATAAGCATGATGTGGATTTTTTTTCTCCTTGAGAAAGCTCCATTCAAGTCTGATTTTGAATTTTAATATCTTTAGTGATGTACTTCCATATACGGTGCCTTTGGGGGTTTTATTCAGTGGGGGGAGGGAGTCCAGTGTTTTATTCTGGGAAATACTCATATCTGTGAACTGCATTTCTTGTGTGCACATGTTGCTTTCAAATTCACATGTATTCATTCTTAAAGATTCATCATCAGTCTTTGAACATTTACCGAGCATCTATTCTGTAAACATCTCTTGCTTGAATGAACCAGTCAGGAAATATCTGCAGGTTGTTCACACGTGTGGCTGCATATATCTTACATACCTCTGAGCTCTAGAAATCGGACCCAGTGATGGATAGACTCCAGAAACATCATGGAGCATATGGTCAAATGAAGAAAAACCGGAACATTGAGCCAGAGCCTATACATTTTTATTTTAAAATCCACGGGATGCTATGGTGTTAAAGATACACACGGATTTGAGAGTGTACCAGGAAAGACAGAGAAGCAGCTCTTGAAAGTTTATACTCTGAAGAGAATGTCCTACATTTTAATACATACGATAGTGGATTCTCATTTTGTAGAGGAACAAACAGTCCCCAGGTGATCTGGCTTTGTCAAGTAATGGACAAATAAAGATAGGGTTATCAGTATTTGTAGACATGTGTTTAGACTTAGCTGCCTGAAGTACACTGTTCATTTTCAAAGGTGGAAAAATAACAGCCCAGAGACAAGGTTTGTACATCGGGCTGGCCAGACAGGGTTTCTCCGTTCCCGCAGCTCACGTCCAGCTTGCTCTAACCTGAGCGTTTGCCCACCAGGTGCTAATGGCCACAGGCAATTTCACACGTTGATCCAGGGGCAGGCAAACTCCCCAGCCGGCAGAAGGTCTGTCTGTGGCTCATGACCAATGGCCCAGGGCACCTCGGGATGAGGACCATTTTCTTGACGGAAAGAGGAGATTTTGCATTCTGGGTTGGTGGGTGTGGAGGTGTTGCGGGGGGGGGGGGGTGGGCAGGGAGAAAAGTGAGGGCGTGGAATGTACAAATGCAGCTGCAGGGAGCTTTCGAAGCAGACCATCGGCAGAAAGGCTCTTTCAAAAGCCGGTTTGCACCCTTTGGCAGCTCTAGTGTGCTCTCAGCAACTTTATAGTTACTGTGTGTCCAAGTTCGGAAATTTCCAATTTCCAAGTTCAGAAATTACTATAAACTTCCGTGTAAGTAACTTTTTGTGCTTTGGTAAAGGCTTGAGAAAGCTGATGGCTCACCTGAATCACAGGTACTGCATCTAACCAATTTCAACAAGAATAAGTATTGAGCTAGTTAAATAATATAAAACTATACTTGTCTATCTCGTTTTAAAAAGCTATTGGAGTCTTATAATAACGTCATGAGTTTGGCAGGGCAAACACACACACACAATCTCTATTTTTTCTCAACAAGGTATGATCTATATACAGTAAAGTGAACAAGTGTATAGCTCAGTGTATTTGCACTGTCTTCATAGCGACGTAACCACCACCCGGCTGGAGATATAGGATATCTGGCACCCCAGGAGTTTCTTTTCTGTCTCTTTCCAGTTAATACCCACCCCCAGAGAGAGGCAATCACTATTCTGAGTTCAGTGAACATAGATTATTTTTGCTGGTTCGTTAATCTCATATAAATAGAATCATACTTCTTATGCTTCTCATGTCTGTGAGAGTCATCTATGTTGGTGCACATAGCAATGGTTTGTTCTTTTGAATTCTTGTGTGGTATTCCACCGTATGAATATATCTCGGTTTGTGTATCCATTCTAATACTGATGGACATTGGGTTGTTTCCAGTTGGGGGCTGCTAATAGCCTACTCTGGATATTCTTATTCATGCCTTTTGGGGTACATGTGTGTTTCTTTCTCTTGGGTCTCAGCCTGGGAATGGAGTCACTGGATCACTGGTGGCATATGTTTAGTAAATATCATCAAAGAGTTTTCTAAAGTGCTAGTCTGTATTTGACAGGTTGGTAAAAGGATGAACCAGAGGACCCTCCACACTGGATGATCATCACCAATCATTGGGGAGCTCAAAAAACATACAGCTTCTTGGCTGCTACCCTAAATCTACCCAATCAGGGTTTCTGAGGTGTGAATGGGCATAGTGATAATCATCCGTCCCCGCCCCCTGTAGGCTCACCAGCAGTGCCAGCACTCGTTCCAATCTCCCTTCTACAGTCCTCCCTTCCCCCAGGCAAACTGGAATCTTTGTTAATATGAAAGGAATAACAGTTTTCTGGAAAAGTTGATACTGCTGCCACTGTGTCAAAGGGAGACTTCAAGGCAGTCCCAGAAACCAGAATTCTGGGTTTCACACAGCTGACCGTTTGCAGATTTGCCTTCAGGCCCCTTTACTTTTGGTCCCTGCCCTACCTCTCCTTTCATGGTTTTTTCCCCTTACACATGCACCTGGTGGTTAAACTGACGAGTTCCTGGCTCTGCTTCCTTGCTTATGGTTTTGTGCACATTCTCCAGAATGCTTTCTCCTTTCCTACATAGAAGATTCTACTCCCCGTGTGATGTATGGGCTGGGAATGGGTGTCAACAGTCCTGCCTTTTAGGCTTTTTGCTGCCATTACTGCCCATTTCAGGGAGTCGGACCAAGTCACTAACACTCTGACCTTAGTTGAATCATCTGTAAAGTAATAGAGTTGAGCTAGATTATTTCTAAGGTCTCTCCAAAGTTTTTCAATTCTGTCATCTTGCCTATCACTTGGAATTTGGCAAGCTTCCCCCTTAAAGCCCTAAGTGGGACCATTCTAGCCCAAAGTTCCTGACCCTAAACACAAAGTTCATCATCTGAGACATGAACTATCTTGTGACTTCTTTCATCTTCCTCTTTTGAAGTATTTCACTCATTTGTCTTTTTTTAGCCTCTTATATATTCATTGCTTTAACTTTTCAAGTAGATTATTAAGGATGCTGAGGGCAGAGATTTCTTACACATCCTTATATCTTCCACAGTACCTCACATGGTTCTTTGCACCAGATGTATGATCAGTAACTATTGGTTAATTAAAATTATGGTTAATTAATGCACACTTTTCTTCTCATTCTTATTATTCTTGTCTTTTGGAATTCATCTGAAAGCATACTCCTTAAAATGTTTAAAAACACGGTCACCGGCTTCTTACCTCTTCCTCTCTACTAAGCTGTCATTGTTTGAGTAAATGAGAGAAAAACCTTTCTTTCTGATTCTATAAATAGATTTGGGGGATGAAGAGATGGGTGGATGGATGGACAGATGAACAGACAGGTGAATGGCTGAGTGGATGGGCAGATGGATGGACAGTGGTTGGATGGATGGATGTATTTTTCTGCATACTGCTCTTTCCTATCAGATGCCCATTTCTGTACTAGGCACGCCAGTATTATGTACATGGAATTTAAGACCTGAATTGGACCCTCAACAGGAGAAGGATGAGGAGAGTTCGTGTTTTCTTTTCCAGTAAATGTAAAGTTTAAAGCTATATTTAATGTTGACAGCATATAATGCCCACGTTATATTGTGCCTGCTTCAGTATTATTTTTCAGTGCTATTTCTGCTAGAATGGAGCTGGCAGAATGAATCCTAAGGGTAGATGTATACAGGAGTTCCAGTGTAATTGTGATCCTTCTTTGATCCCATGGAAAAGACCGTTCATAAGTTTTCCCCTCCCTTGTGATTTGGAATGTGGAAAGAAACAGGAAAGTGTTGCATTTATGCAAACGTCTTGAAGTACAGATTCTTTGCATTCATTGCAAGGAATTTATGAGGTAATGTAGTTTTCAACCTTTCCTGATATCTCAAGTCACATGGTCGAACATGTTAGCCACTAATCACAGTGGTTATTTAAATTTAAATCTAATTTAAATAAAACTAAAAATTCAGCTCCCTAGTCACACCAGCCACGTGTGAAAGGCTCAGTAGCCACATGTGACTCTACTGGACAGTGCAGATACAGAACATTTCCGTCACTGCAGAAAGTTCTCTTGGAAAGAAGAGAGTTTGCTCTATGTCTTGGGGTCCAAATCTCCTTTCCAAGATCCATGCTAGCTGATCTCTCTCATTGAGAGTATCAGGGATTCCTCAGATGGGCAATTATCAAATGCCTCCTAGCTAGCTTACTAGCTCCTCTAGTAAGAGGACACTAACCACAGCTTGGGTGATGTTTGAGCAGTTAACAAGTAGAAGTCATCTTGAAGTTCAAACCCTTGTTTGACAGAGACCGAAAGATGGAATTTGGCCTTGTCACAACAGGTTCAGAGTACAGTCAGACTATAATCCTGGCTTTCCTCGTTCTAAGTCCCAGTTCCTTCGGGGAAAATGGAACCTTTTCTTCAGAAACCATCAAAACACAGAGTCTGATTCCATTTCCCTTCCCTGGACAGCGGGAGCTACTGATCTCAAACCCTACTATTCTGAGGGAAGATAACCTGAGTGACTCCATGGTGGTGCCCTTCTAAGGGGATCCAAACGCTCCACTAATGTTCTAGAGGCCCAGCCTCACGGATTCCAGGGACATTGGCCTTTTTTTGCACAAGAGAAGAAAATTTAATTTCTTGCAAAGCATCTTTTCCAGAAAGTCCCTCTGTTGGGGTTTACATGAGCCAGCAGTCCATAACTTCTCCACAGTATGACTTTTCTGAAGCATACACTGCCTCTCTGGAAAGGAGACTCAACTTGTGTGTTCGCACAGTGACAGATCTGTGGCGGCTCCTGGCAGACTCTGGAGTGCCCGGGGCAGATGCAAGGCTCTTTCAACTGGAGTGCTGCAGATAGAAGGGCAAAAAAGAATTTTGACCTTGTCTCTTACATGTTATCTTTTAAAGTGTTAGACTTTTGTGTGATTAATTATTATTTCTGGCAACTCAATATGAATGGAGGCAAAAAAAAAAAAAAAAAAAAAAAGCACAAACTTGATCATGAAACATACTGCATAGCCTGAAAGGCTTCCTGGTGAGGTTTTTTGAACTGTACTTGTCAATAACATCCTTTGAAAATAGACTAAATTAGCATTTTTGCACTTGTAAATCCTCCTGGTATGTAGGGTTTGCATAAATTCTCTCTTAATTAAAACACATGTTTTGCAGAATAAAAGAAAAAAATTTCTCCATTCCTCTCTTTCTACCTTCCAGTAATGGAACAAGGGATTTTGTTTACTACAGTCAACTTTGAAATTCTGCTGATTAGTATCTGATATTTGCTGCTACTTGAAAAGATCTGATTTGCCTAGGAACCTCTAAGAGGCTGCTGGTTCATTTTACACATTAAACATCAGTTTCTATAGGAGGTCTTCATTGGTCACTCAGTCTAAAGGAATGACCAATGCTATTCCATCATCCAGTTTCCTTTTTGGGGTTGACTGAGGTGTAACTCACAAACAGTAAACTTTTAGGTGTACATTTCTCTGAATTTTGACAAACTTACACACCACCAGCACTACAGTCTAGATGTAGAACATTTCCATCACACCCAGATACTCTCCTGTATCTGTGTGGTCAACCCCCTTCCTTCCTCCACCCTCAGCTCCTGGAAATGACTGATCTTTTCCAAAATATCATATAAATGACATTATACAGTGTATAGTTGTTTAAGTCTGGCTTCTTGCAACTCATGTTGTTGCATGTATCAGTAGTTCATCCCTTTTTTTTTTAAGTTTATTTATTTATTTTGAGAGAGAGAGCAGGAGAGAAGGAGAGAGAGAGAGAGAGAGAGAGAGAGAGAGAGAGAGAGAGAAAGAAAGAATCCCAAGTAGGCTCTGTGGTGTCAGCGTGGAGGCTGACATGGGCTTGAACCCATGAACTGTGAGATCATGACCTAAGCTGAAACCAAGAGTCAGACACTCAACAGACTGGGCCACCCAGGCACCCCCATTCCTTTTTATTGCTGAGGTAGTATTAAACTGCATGGATATACCACAGTTTGTTTATCCCTTCTTCAGTCAATGGGCATTAGGATTGTTTTCAGTTTTGGGTGGTTATGAATTAAGGTATGTCTTCATTTCTCTTAGGTAAATATCATCCAGTATTATTTTCTTGAGAATTATTTTGTTCATTTATTTGCTTACTTGTTTATTGTCTATCTTCTACCACTAGAAATATAACCCCCCACACAAAATGGGAGGCTATCTCATTCACTGGCATATTCTCTGATACTAAAACAGTCCCTAACCTGTAGTAGATGCTTGATAAGTGTTTGTTGAATACCTGAGTGGATGGAAAATGAAGGAAGGAATAAAGAAATGAATGAATTCTGGTAGGTCTTACTCAGAGGACCAGAAATGCTGGATTATGGTTTGTGAATCATGTTCATTCCCTTTGATGGTTAACAAATGACTGCAGTAGAATAGTTATTCTAACTCTAGATGACAAGACCTTATCCAGGTTTTATGGAACTGTTTGGAGGATGGTTTTTAAGAAAAAACAAGTAAAGTTATGAACAAAAAGTTAAGTAGAGCAGTGAATGTTTGAAAATATTTAGAAACATGTTAGATTTGGAAATCACAGTGTTACAAATTTAAATAAGTTGATAAACTCAACAAACATCACAAAATCCAGAAAACATAATATCTATTAATTAACTGCCTGATACATGTCCATCACACTTCTTTTCTCAGATATTTTGACTTCATCCTCATTTGTCTCCTTTTAAAATCACAATGGTTTGGTGATATTCTTTCCTTTTTTTTTTTTTTTAAGTCTGTTTGTCTATTTTGAGAGAGAGAGAGAGCATGCACGCATGAGCAGGGGAATGGCAGAGAGAGAGGGAGAGAATCCCAAGCAGGCCCCATGTTGTCAGCACAGAGCTCCACCTGGGGCTCAATCCCACGAACCGTGAGATCATCACCTGAGCTGAAACCAACGAGTTGGACACTTAACTGACTGATCCACCCAGGCGCCCCAGTGATAATCTTTTCTATAGAGAAATTAGAAAGACAAGTCAGACTTGTCACATGGTTGATTAAAATTGACTTTTAAAAAAAATTTTTTTGTAATGTTTTTATTTTATTTTTGAGAGAGAGAGCACTAGCTGTGTAAGGGCAGAGAGAGAGGGAGACACAGAATCCAAAGCAGGCTCCAGGCTCTGAAATGTCAGCACAGAGCCTGACGTGGGGCTCAAGCTCACGAACTGCGAGATCATGACCTGAGCCAAAGTTGTCCACTCAACTGACTGAGCCACCCAGGCACCCTGTAAAATTGACTTACTATTAATGAGAGGTTAGAAAAGTTTCTGGGTGCCTCGGTGGCTCAGTCAGTTGAGCATCTGACTCTTGATTTTGGCTCAGGTCATGATTTCATGGTTTGTGGGTTTAAGCCCCACAGTGGGCTCTGCGCTGACCCTGCGGAGCCTGCTCGGGATTCTTGCTCTCCTTCTCTCTCTGCCCCTCTCCCCTTTTCTCAAAATAAATAAGCAAACATTAAAAAAAGATAAAAGTTTATTTCAGCTCCATAACTCATTACTGGTTATGTCATGTATGTTTAGATTATTATAAAATGTTTAAAACTATTTGAGAAAGCCAGTATCAAATTTCTTTCCTATATGGGCCATACAATTTCACAGTATTTAACGTTTTGTGCCTTGAGTAATCTTATATACTCATTTAGTTGATGATCCCCATTAACCTATTTGCCATGGATGCCTTTGTATTATGTTTTAAATTTTCTTCATCCATGTTGGTATTTTGTGGGTATGCATAACATGTGTGACTTTAAACAAATGTCTTTGCTCTTTGTAATTTGGCTACAGGTTTCTGTTCTATGAACACAGACACTCTGATAAATTTGACTTTGCTGATGTATCAGGATTTAAATCTACCTTGTTATTTGTTTTTTATTGGTCTCACCTGTTTCATTATCCTTTTTCCCTTCTTGCCTTCTTTTAAATTAATGAAATATTTTAATTATTCTACCCCTCCCCATAAGTTGAATTATATAAACTCTTCTTAGCATTCTTTTAGGAGCTACCCTACAGTTTACAACATGTATCCTTGACTTATTCGAATTTGCTATAAATTAGTACTTTCCCACTTCCTGGAGAATTCAGGGATCGCAACCCAGGGACACTTTATTTTAATTCCCTCCTGCCTTTTTGGGGGGGGTGGGAGGGACTATTTCTATTTTATATTTTAATTCTCTTTGTATTTTAAAACCCACAACTCATTATGTTTACTGTTTTACAAACTTTTTGTTAGTTTTTTTACATTTACTCACATATTTATCTTTAAATTTAAATTTATTCCTTTTCTGTTAAATTTACCTTTTCTGTTGCTATTTCTTCCTGCATCTCTGTGACTTCATCTGAGATCATTTTACTTCGGTCCAAAGAATGCCTTTCAATGTTTCACTCAGTGTTAAGTCTAATGGGGATACATTTTCTATTTTTGTGTGTGAAAATGCCTTTATTTGATGTAATCTGGGGAGGATATTTTCACTGGGCATAGAATTCTAAGCCGGCAGTTCTCTTTCACACTTTGAAGTTGCCATTTATTGTATTCTGATTTCTACTGTGATGACAGATGTCAGCTTTGTTGTTGCTTTTCAAAATTATTGATTTTTCTTTGACTGATTTTAAGATTTTTTCCCGTATCTTTGGTTTTCAGCAGCATTGCTGTGATGCACTTAAGTGGTTTTCTTTGTATTTTTCCTGCTTGAGATTCATAGCTTTACTTAAATCTGTGGCTTGAAGTTTTAGCCAGTTTTGTAAAGTTCTCAACCATTACAACTTCAAATATTGCTTCTGTCTCATTCTCTTTTTCCTCTCCTTTTTTATGCTGTCTTCATATAAATAGGATACTGTAGGTTAACTTCAAGCTTTTCGAGTTTTCTTCCTCCTTCAGTTGTTTTTGCTTTTATTGAGGCAGAAAATTTCATACTAGGGTCAGGCCTCAGTTACTGGGAACTATTTTAATCACATTTTCCTTTCACCGTCTCACCATGTCCCATAAATTTCCTTCTCCTTTTTCCTTATTTTCCAGCCTTTTTTCTCACTGTACTTCAGTCTGGCCATTTTCAGCTCACAAATCCTCTCTTCAGCTGTGTCTAGTCTGCTTCTGAAGCTTCCATTTAATTATTAACTTCAGTTTGGGTATATTGCAATTCTAGAATTTCCATTTTAATTTCTTGAATTAGTCCCAGTATATTTTGAAATCCCTCTCTGGTAACTCTATAAGCCTGTTTCTGTTATTGATTTTCTTCTCCTGTGTTTTGGCCATCTTGTTTTGCCTCCTGGTATATGAGGCAATTTTGTTTGACCACCTGATTTTGTATATAATGAATTGTACATAATTTGAGGCTCTGGATGTTATTATCATCCAGAAAAGATTAGCTCTTGCTTCTTGCAGGCAGTTAGGTGGCAGTATACCTGACCCAACTGGGGACCGTGCAGATTGGAGGCTGAGCTTTGGTCTTTGTGAGAATTGGTTCATCCCTCCTCCTGGGGTCTATCCCTTTGGGAATCTGAACTGAAAGCCTGGGGTGTTTACCTGGCCTCCTCTCCTTGGTGGCCCTTGTACTCCATTTATTGACCTCCTTCCTTCTAAAACTGCTGGAAGCTCCACTCAGCTTTATGTCTCTGCTGCTGATTGAAACTTAACAAATGCTTTAAGGGGAAAATGATGCTGAACAATAGCTTCATTCCTTTACCCTCCTCTCCAGGATTTTGGCCCCTTGAATCCTTACTGCCTTGGTAATTCTCTGATGTTTTCAAAGAGATTTTCTAACTTTTATGTTAGGAGAGTTGCTCAGCAACAAGCTAGTCTGCTATCAGAGGTGGAAAATCCCATACCACCTCTCTTAAAGACCTGGTCTGCTGCCCTCAAAACTCTCCATATCCCAGTTCCTCTAAAGAAGAGTACAGAACTCCCTAGCCAGACCTGTAGGATCAGCATTCATAGCCTCAAATTAACTCAGCAATTTAGATTCAGAGAAGTGAGCTCTGGCTAACTTCAAAGTGAGTAAGTGAGGAGTCTCAGCTGAGGCCTGCAGCAGTGGGCCCTGCCAAATATTGTAGGGACATCAAAGCCTCTGGGATCTTTCAACCAAGCCAGGACTCTTAGCCCCAATATGCAGGAGCTAGAGCCAACATTTAGTTATGCAGTGATTGAGAACAGCTAAAATTTCGTGGGAAGGCAAGAGCCAAAATGTTCCTAGGTACATTTCTTTAAACTTCACTTCTTTATTACTTTTTCTTTTTCTTTCTTTTTTCTTTTCTTTTTTTTTTTTTTTTTTTTTTCTTTTTTGGTATTGTACTCAGACCAATTGGCCAGTGGTAATAGGAAAGAGGTAGGGAGAAAATGCGAAGTGCAGCACATAAAGACATTTATTTCCAGTGTGAGAAGAACTTATTGTGACAATAATAATATGTCCATGTGACTCACTTATTTCTTTATGTTGTGTACATATAAATAGAATAACTACAGGTTAACTTCAAGCTTTTCACGATTTCTTTTTTTCCCATTGGTGGTGTTCTTTGTTTGTTTTGTGTTGTTTTGTTTGATTATCAGGCAGTTTCATACCAGGGTCAGGCCTCTGTTATGAGAAATACGTTAAACACACAAAAAACAATACAAAATTGATGTAAAAACAAAATTATGGTTGTTTCTCCATGAGAGCATATGGGAAATGCTTATTTCTTTCGAAAGTAATGGCAATCAAAACAGATTTTTAAGAATTTCATTATTTTCTTTTCCCTTTCCACGTTAAATGATGGGCAACACCACAGGAGAACAGAAAAATCAGAATTTGGCATCTTTTCTTTCCTAGCTTGTCAGCAGAGGTGAAATTAAAGGTTAAAATGATGGTTTGAGGAAAACATGTCATATGGGATGAAGAGAAGTGTAGTAAATATTTAGTTTTAAACATCCTTTACTGGTGCTTTAAAAAGACCTGAGACTCTGAAGTGCTATCGTCAAGTATAACTAACTTGGGGATCCAGAGACCCAGGTTCTAGTCTTGGTTCTCAGCTAACCAACCATGGGACCTCTCTGGGCACTAGTTTCCTCTTCCATATGTGAAGGAAATGGGACTTGATGACTCCTAAGTTTTCTATTCCATAATTATATAGAAAACAGCTTCGTCCTTAAACATGTACTCATATGTCTGACCATGATAAAAGCACTTCATAGACTGACCCAGCATCGTCTATTCTGAGAGTGCCTCACAAAGGGGAATGTAATAGGTAAATATCATTCTATTGTTCTTTGAGGGCTTTACCTGGGTATAGCCTGCTTCCCCAACCAGAATTTTAAATCCTTAATGGTCACGGACTTTTATATCCATAGTGTCAGGCAGAGCCTGAGATACTAAATTCGTACTTACCTTGCTGATAAGGTCACTAAGCATCCTAAACAATGAGTGTTTGATACTGGAAAACCAACAGCAAAGGTCAGTGGCCTATTGTCTTCATTATCACAAATTAATAAGCCTAACAGGCAGAGTGCCATGCGAAATGGAAGACAGGCTCTCTCCTCCATTTAAAGAAGGAACCAACAATTTTGGTATGAACAGGCAAGAGAACAACAGAATGCTAGCCATGTTCACACATTCAGTGCACATAGGCCAGGTGCCGGTAAACATTTTTTGTCAAGGGCCAGATAATATTTTCAGCTTTGTGGGCCATAAGGTCTCTGTTGGAACCACTCAACCGGCCATTATAGCATGAAAGCAGCCATAGGTATTATGTAAGTAAATGGGCATAGCTGTGTTCCAGTAAAAATCTATTTATTGACACTGAAATTTGAATTTCATGTACTTTTCACATGTCACAAAATGTGATTCTTCTTTCTTTTTCAAGTGTATTTATTTATTTTGAGAGAGAGAGAGACAGAGAGAGAGCAGGTGGTGGAGGGGCAGAGAGAGAGGGGCAGAGACAATCTCAAGCAGGCTCCGCACAGGTAGCACAGATGTGGGGCTCAAAATCACCAACTGTGAGATCCTGACCTGAGCTGAAACCAAGAGTGGGATGCTCAACCAACTGAGCTACTCACTCACTCCTGATTTTTCTTTTGATTTTTTCCCCAACCATTTAAAATATAAAAACTAGGGCGCCTGGGTGGCTCAGTCAGTTAAGTGTCCAAATCTTGGTTTCGGCTCGGGTCAGGATCTCACAGTTCGTGAGATCAAGCCCTGCATTGGGCTCTGTACTGACAGGGCAGAGCCCGCTTGGGGTTCTCTCTCTCTCTCTCTCTCTCTCTCTCTCTCCCCCCCTCTCTCTGCTCCTCCCCTGCTCACGTGCTCTCTTGCTCTATCAAAATAAATAAATAAACTTTATAAATAAAATGTAAAAAGTATGCTTAGCTCATGGACCATATGAAAACAAGCAAGCAGAGGGACAGATGTGGGCAGTAGATCCTTAGTTTGCTGTCCCTGACGTAGAAGTGTGTGGGTGTTTGCTGAGGCAGTCACTCAGCAGTGGGTGTTTACTATTTTTTTTTACTTGAGTAGAGTTGGCACACAATGTTACCTTAGTTTCAGGTGTACAGCCTACTGATTTGACAAGTTTAAACATTATGCTGTGTTCACCACAAGTACAGCTACCCTCTGTCCCATTACATCACTATTACAATATCAAAGTAGGACCTAGGGGAATCCATGACCCCTGTCCAGTCAGCCAGGACAGATTTCCAAGGGGATTTAATCAAGACAATATAATAAGAATCAGACAGCTGTGTGGTGCTTTAAAGTATGAGGCATTGTCATATCATGCACATTTGCTTTCAGATCAAAAATTGATCAAGATATGTGGTCAAACCAACCACATATCTTTAAGATATGTGTCTTTTCCAGTGTGTCCTGGGTCCTCTGTGATACTAACAGTTGTGTAAATGAAGAAAATGAGAGAGTTTAAAATCAAGGCTGAGCTGGATTCCAGCTCACATGGATAGTGGGCATGGGGGCAGAGGCTTCCCGCTGCTCACGGGGGAGTAAAGATGTGACCAGGCTCTGCTCTTCTCCCTACCTCCTCCGAATGTTTCACCGTCGCGCCTGGTGCTGCCTCCTCTAAGGTCTTTTCATGTAAGCAAGTGACTTCATGTTAAGCCAGTCCCTTTAAAAGTATTCAAAAGGGGAGTTGTGCTCAGGGAGAATCATCTCCTCAGTACCTCCAGCAACTCTTCTGGGCTTGAAATGGTTAGAGAAATAGGAAGTGTTTGGGCCATAAGAGATCTCTTGGGAAAAGGCTGTTAGCACTTTTCTACTAAAATGTTTAACTGAAAAAAGTCATTCAAATGAACTGTCTAGACCACCTTCCTTGATGATATCTTTGCTGACTCAAAGCAAACTTTTTCAGTTGATTAAGATGCCCCCAAAGTTGCATGGTGACAAACTTACAAATTTTTCTTCCCTCCTTCCGTCCCTCCCCCCTCCTTTTGCCTTCCTTCCTTCTGCTTGTTGTGGAAAAATATACATAAAATTTACTACTTTGATCATTTTGAAGTGTACAGTTCTGTGACATTAAGTACATTCACATGCCTTCACCACCATCCATCCCCAGAATTTGTTTCATCTTCCCAATCTGGAACTCCCTACCGATTAAACAGCAACTGTCCTCCCTCCCTCCCTTCCTTCTTTCTTTCATTGTATTTTTTTCTCTTTCTTTTATTAATTTTTGAAGGTCACATTTAGTGGAGCACTATTCATAGTGAAGACAAATTCAAAAGCATTGAATTTGAAAAGATGTCTGAGGGGCACCTGGCTGGCTCAGTCAGTAAGCTTCTGACTTCAGCTCAGGTCATGATCTCACGGTTTGTGAGTTCGAGCCCTGCATTGGACTCTGCACTGACAGCTCAGAGCCTGGAGTCTGCTTTGGATTCTGTGTCTCCCTCTCTCTCTGCCCTTCCCCCACTCACACTCTGTCTCTCTCTCAAAATAAAATAAACATTAAAAAAAAATTTGGAAAGATGTCTGAGTTTGAGCCCTGGCTCTTCTAATTGTCAACTGTGTGACTTTGGGCAAATCACTCTATAGGTCTCAGTTTTCTGATCTGTAAAATGGGGATAAGGGTATTTACTTTTAAGCTATCATATAGGACTATTGTAACTTTTGAAATGGTGAAATGAAATAATGTGTTGACTTCTTTTTGAAATGTTAGAATTCCTAGTCAAAAGACTGAACGTAATTAGCATGACTGTTATTTAAAGTTCATAAGGTTGCTGAGAGGATGTTGTTGAAATCTCAACCCGTTGATAATCAGTGGACAGTCCTTTCGTTTCATGAAATGCAGTAGCCTTTCATTTAGATAGTGCTTCTGGTTTTCAAAGTGCTTTTGAAACACCTCATTTAGCCCCTCCTTACAGCGAGCAAGGTTGATATCATTAGTTCCATTTCACAGATGAAGTAAACAGAGATCTGAAAATCTCATAGTTTAAGATCTGGACTCAGGACCTCTGTTCAAACCCTGGCTCTGTCACTTGGTAGCTATGTCGCCTCGGGTGACTTCACTTTTTGTGCCTCAGTTTCTCCACCTGTAAGTAGAGGATGACAGCAGTAGTACCTACTTCCTTACACTGATATAAGAGATTCAGAAAGTTAATCCGCGATAAGTATTCAGAGCTATACCCCGAACATAGTGCTGTATAAGTTTTTCTTACATAAAAATAAATAACATTAAAGTAAAGAAAAGGAAACTGAGACAGCACGCTATGCAAAAATAGCTAATTATCAAAGTGGATGTAGAATGCAGGGCTCCCAGTCTCCATCCCGTCCCTCTCTCTCTCTGTGGTGGGCTCCTTCACCACACGGGTATAACTCTCTAACACTGCCAGGATCAACCTTCTGGGCCAGGGGACCCAATAAGCTACAAAGCTGAGTCAACATTTCACCATGTACAAAGCCTCTCACAAAAGGTTATTTAAATATAGTGCTGTTAAATTTTTATAATTAGACACAATGACTCATGTGCCATGATGGTATTTTTGAGCTTTAATAATTCTTTTTTTTTTTCAACGTTTATTTATTTTTGGGACAGAGAGAGACAGAGCATGAACGGGGGAGGGGCAGAGAGAGAGGGAGACACAGAATCAGAAACAGGCTCCAGGTTCCGAGCCATCAGCCCAGAGCCCGACGCGGGGCTCGAGCTCACGGACCGCGAGATCGTGGCCTGGCTGAAGTCGGACGCTTAACCGACTGCGCCACCCAGGCGCCCCGAGCTTTAATAATTCTTATTTAAAAAAAAAAGAGGGGTGCCTGGGTGGCTCGGTTGGTTGAGTGTCTGACTCTTCATTTCGGCTCAGATCATGATCTCATAGTTCCTGAATCTGAGCCCCACATCAGGCTCTGTGCTGACAGCACAGAGCCTGCTTGGGATCTTCTCTTCCTCTCTCTGTTCCTCCCCCACTTGTGCTCTCTCTCTCTCTTTCTCAAAATAAATAAATAAACTTAATACAAAATTTTTTTCATTAAAAAATGTTTTTAAAATTTTTTAAATTCTATTTTTATCTCCAATAATTTGAAGTATATTTAAAAACTAATAATGTCCCTGATATTTCATTTTTTGTATATGTGTTTGAGAAACTGACAGGACCGGGAGAAGAATTTACATATCGGTCACTATTGGTGGCGTACCCATATCCCTCGCACTCCCTGGAGGTCACTTACACTGCTGGGTTGGCTGTTTCTCTCTGAGTGAGAGTGATATCTGGCCATGGGAAGGTTTGGGGCAGGGGGAGCACTCCAGAGTTAACACTAGAAGACCATCCTCAGCCAGAGAGGGATGGGAATCAATGGGAAACACCTCAGCTTCCTCACCCCTTGGTGGCACAGTTCTGGAATGTGCTCACCAGTCTCTCAAGGGGTCCCCAGCAGGCCTGTGCTCCAGTTGCCCGGAGTGGTACTCGTTATTGGCTTCCATTCCCTCCCTGTCCCACTTCCCTATTCCCTCCCTGTGCTTCCTGGGATCCCCTCCCAAACAAACTACTTGCACCTAAATCCCCATCTCGGGGTCTGTTTGGGGGTGAATGACAATTTAGGAAGACAATTTATTACCCCGAGTCTACTTTACCTTCTACCCTAGAGCATGGGTGATTTTTCTCTGGCTTTGTGATTTTTCCCCACTCTCTGCTCTCTTTTGTGTTACTCAGTAGAGTAAATGCAGGTTATGTCTAACTGCAGCTTGCAAGTGAGATTTATAAACATTCTTCAAACTTTTTGGCTCATAAATTGCTGAAAAAGTCTAACAAGTTATAAATATATGTTCTTCCATCCATAACATTTTTGAGGAATGGCCTCCGAACAACTTGTGCCAGGATGTTTGCACACCTGCTGAAATCTAACTGGGTTACTGCTCCTTGGTCAGTTTAAACATATCCACTGGCAACTGTAATATTTCATCCTGCTTCCACCCCTTCTGACGGATTCCCTTCCAGGATTAGCCCTGAGCTTCGGAATTGGTCATCCTGCTGAAACCCGCTTTGGGCCCAAGGGTCAATAGTTGCCCAACTGCTTCTGCCAGAGAAGTCCAATAATTGTCTGCTTCTCTCTTTCATTTTATACTTCAGCTTCTCCATCCCCTATATGCCAACAGTACCTGCCCTTCCGAACCTTTCCCACGACAGCGCCTCTTCCCCAGCCTAGTGCCAGCCTCTGGATTGTAGAGCTTCCCTGACGCCGTTTTCAGCTTGGTTCCAAAGTCTCATTCGGATGGCCTCTTTAGGCCCTGAGGTCTCTGAGTTTATGAGAGAGCTCGGACCTCACTCTAGGCGCAGGCCACAGGGAATGTCAGGGTGTGTATACGGCAGTGAAAGAGTCCCGAGATTCAGTGTAACAGACTCAAGGAAGAAAGGACTTTTGTGCCTGTCTGGAAACACGGTGCTTTCACCATGGACGCAGTAGGTAGGGAACAGACATTCTAATCATTTCTTTGCTTTTCTCCCTTAATTTCAATGCCAGCAAAAAAGGAGAAGAATTTGCTACCCCAAAATGTGCCTCTTTGGCATGAGGATTATTTTAGGCAGATTATTTAAGAAACAGCAGGCACAGGACAAGCTCTGAAAACCCTAATCAAAGTTATCCTTTTGGTAAGAGACATTTCCATTTATAAGGGAAATCTCCATCTGTAAGGGTGTCTCTGTCTTTGTACCAGGGAGAGGATGACTCTAAATCTCTAGGAGCTCCTATCTCCTATGGAGAAGGCCAAGATTTAGATCTGCACGACAATCTTACTCTTGTTTACTATACTTTTCCTGGTTAACCTCCCACACCTGTCCCCCCATCTTCTTTTGCCTTTAACTGGAAATGGTACTTAAGATGGAGGCTTGGGTCATTTGGGGGAGTTACTCCGTTTTCCTGGGCCTCTCCTATGGGTATAGGAAGTATATAGGATATTAAACTTCTATTTGTTTTTCTCCTATTAAATTGTCTTTTGTTATGGGGGAGTGGGTGGGTCTCGGCCAAGAACCTAGAACAGCAGAGAGAAAATTATTTTTCCTCCTCTACACCAGAAAGCCCAGGCTGCCTGGTCAACCACAGGATGATCATGATAGGAAGAAGCCTGCGTGGGCTCAAATCTTGTCTCCAATGCTTGGCACTAATGGCCTTGGAAAAGCTACTTTGCCTCAGTTTCTTCATCTGTAAAAGAACAATAATATTAGTACCTACTATAGAGAATTGTTATGAAGATAAAACAGTGATAATTTAAACAAAGCTCATAACATAGTTACCTGATCCATAGTAAGTCTCCCACAAGTTTTAGCTACTGTTGTTGTTAACAGAATCAATCTAATTGAAACCCAGGTACACAATACTCTTCCTCTTCAATCTGTTGCAAGAAAGAACTTCCCACATGGTAGTTGCAAAGTAAGCCTTTGAAGAAGTAAATAGAAGTGTGGCCGCCTGCAGCCCTTGCCCCTCCAGTGGCTCCTCCATCTGCTGGAGGAATAAACAAAACTTGTTTACTGGAATAAACAAAAGAGATCCTTCTTTCTACCATCAGAGGTCGGCCTTTCCATGCGGGGAAAGTGATCGCATTGACGTCAAGCCAAACTACAGAGGCAACGACTGCTATGCACGCCCCTCCCCAAAGCAGGGTTTGCTCTCAGGGAAACCATATGTGCCTACAAGGAAAGAACACAATAGAGGGGGAATTGCAGTTCACAAACTTCAGGACTTTACTCAGAGATGGACCTGTGTGGATCCACGATCTGTGTCTTGATCTGTCTCTGAAGAAAATGAGAAAAAGAAAAAGTATGACTACAATTTATAATATGGATCATGACCCTCTGCCTTCAACCTGAGTTTAAAGCTCGCTTCCTCCCAGGGCAAGGAGAGAAGTCTCAGCTGCTGACTCTTAGAAAACTCCCTGAAACATTTGCTAAATTTTCCGGAAAGTATCTTATTGGATAACGGACCACAAAGTGGGGTTCATGCCCTCTAGGAGAGGTGCAACCTGATCTAACAGGTAAGGAGGAAAGCTTCAAAACTTATATTTATGTTGATTTTTTATTTAAAAGAAAAGATGAACTAAATATTGGTAATATGTAGTGTCCAAACTGAGGCTCACTCTCTCCCCGAGTCCACATCAGAGGATCCCTTATCACGTGCAGCTCGGGTGGCAGGAGAACAGGTCCCACCATATAGAAGGCTCAACAATGGCACCCTATTCTTCCCTGCACTTTCAGGTTTCGGAGAGGTTTGGCAGATTGCTGTGTATTTTGTTTTGTTTTGTTTTTTTTGTACGATCTAGTTTTAATTAAACTAACCTCCCCAAATGGACAAGAGACCTAAAAATATTCCTACAGAACAAAACAGAGCAAAACAAAACCCCACAGATTATAGATGATACTAAAATTGCAAGCCCAAGAGAACAATATGAATATAACAAAAAAGACAATTCCCTCATTCCTAGTATAGGCACTAATCAGACATGACACATTCAGTCACATTATAATTATAATAAAGTTTTTCTGATGACAAAAGGGCTTATAGTCAATAAAATATATAACACATTGTTTTAAAATTGTTATTTTACTCTTTTATCTTTTTTAAAATTCTGTATTTTAGCATGTTTTCTCCCTTGTTTATGAACTTCTGTATAATACCCACCCACATTCAACAATTAGCATTCCCTAGACATTGTTCTTGCTCTCCAGTGTGAGACATACACATATTTGTTTGTTTTGTTTTATTTTGTTGAATTCTGGAAAGTAAGGTACAAATATCCTGACCTTTCACTCCTATTTCGGTGTGTTTCCTAAGAACACGGACACTCTTCTGCACAACCCCAATTCCATTATCACACCTACTGAAATTAACAATAATTCATTAATAGAATCTAATATGTAATCATATTTCCCACATTTTCCAAAAAAAAAAATGTAATTTATTACCTTTTTTAAAAAAATCCAGGATCAAATTACGGTATATACATTGCATTGGGTTGTTATATTTTGTTTTTCTGGTGTCGTTGAGATATAATTGACACATAACATTGTATAAGTTTAAGAGGCATAAGATAATGATTTGCTGTATGTATATATTGTGAAAAGGATTACTTATTATACCTCTTTAATCTCCTTTGAGGTATAACAATAACTCCCCTATATTCTTCTAAAAAATGATGTGGACTGTTTTGATGACTCTAAGCCAGTTATCTTGTAGAATGTGCCAGAATTGGATTTGTCTGATTGTTTCTTCATATACAGATTCAGATTAAAAATTTGGAGCAAGACAACTGCATTGGCAATGTTGTGTTTATCCCATTGCATTATATCAGGAGGCACATGATCTCAGATGGTCCCATTATTGGTGATGCTAAATTAAATCAGGGCCAAATTATGAATTTCATGGGCCCTTGGTATTTTTACCTTTATAGGACCCTTTCTCTGCAAAAAAATATTAAGATTTCTATTTTATAATTATTTCATCATAAAGATAAATATAATCCAAGATGCATTGTATTCATTTTTTTCTTCTGGTTTTTAAAAGAAATTAAAACACTTTTCTAAACTCCTGCAAGTATCATGGGCCCTAGACCTTGTGCCTACTTGGACTATCAGAGAAGCTCACTCTGGATTTGACCACTTGGTTAAAGGGGTGACTTTTGGAGCTCCCCAACATAAAGGTACATTTTCCTCTTTGCGGGTAGATAGTAGTCTATAGGGAGACTCTTTGAGACTATGTGAACATCCTATTCCCCTAAAACCTCTTCCTCAGCAGTTTAATCACTTTTGCCAGAATCATTGAAGGTTGTGGTTATGATCTTCTTTTAAGGGATGAGAATATTGAAGTGCAAAGAGCCCATGATTTGTCCAAGACCGTAAATCTAGTTGGTAGAATCACCATTAGGAAGCCCTGCTCCCAAGTCCACATTAGAGCCCAGAGAAGACTGGAGTATATTAAGAAGGAGTGAAAAGAGCATGGGAGTTATTTGGCCTGGAGAGAAGAACAGGAAAGAATAACTATAACCTGTTACACACTTAAAGATAATGGCTGGATGGGCACCAAGGATCAGTAAGTTCTCCATTTGCAAAAATGCTCAAAGAGAGAGAAGATTCCATGACTCTGGATTATAGTCATTCTACAAGTCAGCTAATAATTGCCTCACATTTCTTCAGAAAAGTCCCTGGTGTTATTCTCAGGAGAAAATAGAACCAATGTTTAATACTCTTGTCAAATATGATTAGGTATTAGGATTCTAATTTAAATGCTGACGATGTGCCAATTACCTAGAGACCGTTTAGTTACTTTAGTTTTCTCTTCACCTCAGTCTGCCACAGGTAGTGTGCATCAGGAGAGTTGAAAATAGTGTTGTTCAACAACTCCTACAGACCTCAATAGGTAATTACCAATGAAGGCTGAAATGCTGGGTCCCTAAAAATAAACAAAGTGCCCATATTTGAATAAAAGACATACTTTTCTGTGGGCAAAGGTTTCCAACCTGGATGTGGGAGCTGGCTACTTCTACTTACCAAAAATCTCTTTGAGACATTACTCTCATTCCACAGAATGTTTTTGACCTTTCCAATGTTTGCATAGGAAAAATGGTGCACAGATGTTTTCAGGAGTGGGAAGCAATTGTCTTGAGGCCCATGGTATCAGGAGTGAATCTGTCAGTCTGTGGAAGAATGAATTTTACTAAGTATGTAAAAGTGAATCTACTCTCATTTTTGAGAAGTTGGAAATAAGAGACACACCTGCAAGACACATATTATTATCAATTAATTAGCAAGTATGCACTGAGCCTCTGCTTTGAAGTAAGTGGCATGCAGAACAAGGGACCTGGAACATTTTTAGTGACACGGAAGGAAGAGAAGAGAAAAAGATGTTCTAACCTCAGGACATTTATTAGAAAGTCAGGTAGAAAAGACATACCCACGGAAAGCTAGCAAACAATTCAAGATGGTGCATAGCAAGCATTATGTGAAAGGAATCAATAATCCTGTCATGAAATTAGACAGGTTAGGAGAAAGAACAGGAATCATGGAAGCCTAGATTGGGCAGCAAAATCTTTATCAAGATGATACTTATCAACTGGAATTTGAAAGGACAGGATTCAGATGTATGGAGACTCTGGGATTGGGCAGAAAGAAAGGAGGAAGGCAGGAAAGCAGTGGAGACTTTAGGAACAGACCATGGACTAGTCTATCTCTTGGGTACAATTAAAGTTGACAGCTCATTCTCTCAGAGGGCAGCAAGTAGGGGGTGATGTATGCGAAACGATACTGGAAATAAATCTGATGATAACTTTATTTTTTTTTAATTTTTTGTTTATGTTTATTCATCTTTGAAAGACAGAGACAGAGCACAAGCAGGGGTGGGATGGAGAGAGAGGGGGACAAAGATTCTGAAACAGGCTCCAGGCTCTGAGCTGTCAGCACAGAGCCCGACGTGGGGCTCGAACTCACAAACTGCGAGATCATGACCTGAGCCGAAGTCAGACGCTCAACCGACTGAGCCACCCAGGCGCCCCTGATGATAACTTTAAATGTCCGTCATGTCTAACTGTTCTAGATAAGGCTCTTTTGTTGACCAAGAACAGAAGCCACTCAGACTAACTCAGGTGAAAAGGGAATGGGAGAATTGTAAGATTGTAACAGGAGACCTCTTGTACATTCCAAAGCAGTTCATGTGCCAGAAACCAAGGACCCTCTCTTTGACTTAGGGCCACATCATCTCAGCTTCTGCTTTTATGTCTGGCTCTTTCTTTCTCTTTCTCTCAGTCTACCTATGCTGCTCGTTCATCTTGCACATGGTTAAAATATGCCCAATCCCTTCCCTGGCATCAAAATCTTTTATTTCCAGCATCTGTTATTGACTACATGACTACATCCTCTCATTTTTTTCAGTTTAAATGCTCAAGAGAAAGAGAGGCTCTTTAGTAGCTGGACAGGCAGTTCACTGGCTGCTTTAGATTAAGTAGCCACCCCAGTCCAACCAGCCATCACTCCTAAACAAGAACCCCCCCTCCCCCCGCCCCCGTGGTGTCTCCTGTCTAAACCAGAAGAAGAAATAGACTGATATGTTCCATGTTCTAGAAAACCATTAGACTTCCAGGGAACATTTGGTGTGTTCCAGACGCATTAGGGAAACCTCTGCTGTTTCTCTGCTTCTAAGAAGGATTTACCCAAAGCTTTCTCCTAAAAGAGCTGTGACCCTGAAAGGAGTTGGTCCTCAATTGAATGCTGATTCCACCACCTCTAACAGTGAACTTCGGTTTGTCCCCTGTAGAATGAGGATAATAGCACCTATCTGTTGTCTGGAATATAAGTGAGATAATGTAGATGGTATTCTCTGCTTGGCACATAGCAAGAGCTTAGTAAATGGGATTTCTTTAATTACTGTGATAATTTATGAATATTCTAAAACCGAAAATTGTTTGCGGTGCATTTTTACTTATTTAAAAAAATTGTTTTTAGGTTTATTTATTTATTTTGAGAGAGACAGAGACAGTGTGAATCAGAGAGGGGCAGAGAGAGAGGGAGACCGAGGATCCCAAGCAGGCTCCAGGCTCCGTGCTGCCCGCACAGAGCCCTACGCAGGGCTTGAACTCACAAAACCATGAGATCATGACCTGAGCTGAAACCAACTGAGCCACCCAGGCACCCCTTTACTTATTTTTTCCCCCTGATAATGATTTATTTTTTCTACCTGGATACAAGAACTCTTTTTATAACCTTGAAGTTTATAAATTTGCCACAGTATATCTCAGTGTGGAGCTTTCTTTTTTTTTTTTTTTAATATAATTTGTTGTCAAATTGGCTAACATACAGCATATACAGTGTGCTCCTGGTTTTGGGGGTAGATTCCCGTGATTCATCGCTTACATACAACACCCAGTGCTCATTGCAACAAGTGCCCTTCTCAATGCCCGTCACCCATTTTCCCCTCTCCCCCACCCCCCCATCAGCCCTCAGTTTGTTCTATGTATTTAAGAGTCTCTTATGGTGTGCCTCCCTCCCTCTCTGTAACTATTTTTTCCCCTTCCCTTCCCCCATGGTCTTCTGTTAAGTCCATTTACTTGTTTTTTAATTGTACAAGTGAAATATGAACGTATCTGAATATTTAAAAGCAATTCCTCGGGGCGCCTGGGTGGCGCAGTCGGTTGGGCGTCCGACTTCAGCCAGGTCACGATCTCGCGGTCCGTGAGTTCGAGCCCCGCGTCAGGCTCTGGGCTGATGGCTCGGAGCCTGGAGCCTGTTTCCGATTCTGTGTCTCTCTCTCTCTCTCTCTCTCTGCCCCTCCCCCGTTCATGCTCTGTCTCTCTCTGTCCCAAAAATAAATAAACGTTGAAAAAAAAAAAAATTTAAAAAAAAAAATAAATAAATAAAAGCAATTCCTCGACATTATAGTATTTCACTGTAAATATACTCATGGTAAATATTTTAAGGCATGTTTTTAATAAATACAGTCTTTTGAAAACCACAGAACTGCAATGCCATTATTGCACCCAGTATATTAAAAATAACTCCTTAATATCACCAGTACTAAATCTGAATGATTTTCTGATTTGATTTTCCTCAATAGTCTCAAAAATATCTTTTTATGGTTGTTTGGTTTGAATCAAAATCTAAAAGGGGTCTACACTTTGCACTGAATTGATATGTATGACACATCTCAGTAAGTCTATAACCATTTTCCCTCCTTTTTTTAAAACTTTTTTCTCCCTCCCTTTTTATGCCATATATTTGTTGAAAAAAAAATGGAGTCATTCCTACAGAATTTTCCAATTCAGGATTGGACTGTATCTTCATGGCATCATTTAGCAGATTCTTTTATCTTCATATTTCCTGAAAACTGGTACATAGATCTAGAAGCTTATTTAGATTTAGATTCAAACTATTTTTCTGGCAAAACTATAAAAGTAATGCTTTTATACTATCTTTTATGTTTAAAAGTTATGAATTTGAAATAGCAGCTCAACAGTTCCCATGGCATTTTGTACTTAGGAGTACAAGATTCTCAAGAGGGAAAGAGGTAAGCCATTCACTCTGTTTTCTGCCTCATGCAGGAGTGAATCAGCTTCACTTCACTTGGAGTAACTTAGATTACTACTTTATCTCTAATTGATTTATTAGAGATATCTTTGGCTAGAGATGTTCATGTACCTTTAAAGATATTAATTCCTTACCTACATACTAGGAATAAAAATGTTTGAGATGAACAGTAACTAGAGAAAGTGCCAGAAGAAAATTGAACTTCCTTTGAAGTTTTTATGTTAGTGTGTTGTTTACAATGAACTAATTTATGGATGGAAAAGCAAACCCAGGTACACTAAAGTGGGGCTATAGTATTGTTCTAGAATGCTGGGGATGTCCATTAAGTAAGAGCCCTCTCTTTTCTACCTGAGCTGGGAAGAGAGAGCTAGATAAAGAAATAGAGAATGATAAAAATAATTGCTTCTATGCCGGATAAAGCTGTTTGGAGATTGTATTGTGACTTAGGTCCACAGCAATAATGAACTTGCAAACACCTGATCTCCTATATTACATGTGCCATTTCCCTAGTCAGGGGCAATTAGACAACCATGGGCCTCTCTGAGCCCAGAGTACATGCCAGGTTCTTTTTCTCAAACTCACCTCTTAATAACTCACTCCCCTTTCCCTGGAGGGAGGCAGAAAGTGAATGAGGAATCAGGGTGCAGCAAAGAGTGGTAACCCAACGGGAGCTTAATCAACATGGAAGCAAGTGGAAATAAGTGTTTCCCCCATCACCGAAGTCTATCATATAATAGAGTATCAGTGGCAGAACCAGTTTTAACACAGCATTTTCAGCAGTGAACACCCTCACATTTAGTTGGTCCCAATTCACATCAACTTCCACACTATAGCAGCTCACGTGCTAGGTGTTGTGTTGTATGGGGAGTTGTGGCAGATATTGAGTTGCTCTGCTCAGACCTCCCTTGAACAAAAGATTCACTACTCAGCTGCAGGGACAGTAGTTATCTGATAGCCAGTGGCTGTCAGTCCCTTCAGGGTCCACTTCAGCTTTCAAGCTATGGTCATGCTCTTCGTGGACAGTTCCCACCCAGTGACTATACCAGAGAGTAACTGAGGTCACACTCCTTTTGGGTGGCCCCAGCCCATGACTAGGCAAGGTGGTGATACAAGGGCCTGGCAATTTCCACCCAAGACAGGACTTCTCCACTGGACAATCTTTGGTACCATTAGGCTGGCATAGGGTGACCAGCTGTCACGGTTTGCTGGGACTGAGAGATTTCCTAGGATGTAGGATGTTCAATGCTAAAGCTGGGAAATTTCCAGACAAATTAGGATGGTTGGTCACTTTCACTGGTGTAGACCTTGTCAGGTCTGCATTGGGGTCTGACAGCTACCCTCCATCTAATCTTGCTTCCTTCCCTTTTGCCTTTCACAGGTAAGACTCCCCACTAAACCTCTTATCCTTCTGGTTTCCTCTCAATGTCTGCTTCCCAGAGCATTCAGCCCAAGTCCGGGGCACATATAGCACAGAAACCAGGAGGAACCTAAATACTGCAAGAGGGCAGGGGAAAGATTAATTTGACACTTACAGGGATGCTTCTGGTATAACATTTTCAGTGGGCTATTTGTTCTGCACCCTTTGAAAAAGAGAAGAGGCATGTGTACATACTCAATGACTTCAGGTTCCCTGAACTGCACTCGAATACTCAAAATGAAGGCTTTGCCAAAAAAGGACTCAAACTCCTTGTCCCTGTGTCCTTCTTTAAACATGCCTGCTATTAATTTCTGTGAGTTAAGAAGAAAAATGAAAGGAGTTTCAGCTTTTCTGAGAAGTGTTCTTAAAATCAAGAGAGATTGTGGGTGAAGAAACAAGAACGCATCCTTCAGAGCCAGGACTAGGATAAGGAAAGCAATGTGCTCAGGGTATAACATTTAGGGAGGCACTCACTGTCATGGTAGTATGAGTTCAGAGTCAGCACTTGCAGGAACCTGAGCGTGAGCGCTTCCTTAAATATTGCACCCAGTTGCCTGGCTTGCCCCATCCTTGGGGCATCCATAATAATATTAGACAACTTACACAGAACATTCCATCTTTCCTGCCCCAGGTACAAAGCCATCGTCCGGCCGATGGATATCCAGGCCTCTCATGCTCTGATGAAGATCTGCCTCAAAGCTGCATTGATCTGGGTTATCTCCATGCTTCTGGCAATCCCGGAGGCTGTGTTTTCTGATCTACATCCCTTTCATGAGGAAAGCACCAACCAGACCTTCATTAGCTGTGCTCCGTACCCACATTCTAATGAGCTGCACCCCAAAATTCACTCCATGGCTTCCTTCCTGGTCTTCTACATCATCCCACTGTCGATTATCTCTGTCTACTACTACTTCATTGCTAAAAATCTGATCCAGAGCGCTTACAATCTGCCTGTGGAAGGGAATATACATGTCAAGAAGCAGGTGGGTGCTGAGGATTGATTCGTTTCCTCCTTAGGGATCTGATCCCTTTTGGACTCCACTGACAAGCACACCTGATTCTGCAATTAGAGGAGGTGGGTGATCTGCGGCCAGATGGTAAATGGAAACTCCTAGCCACAGAAGCCCAGGTTTTCAGGTGTTTTTTATAATCTTGTTCTCTTATTAAAGACCTAAGCTAGGGAGGTATTGAGAATCTGGAAGATTTGAAGTATGGGTTTCCTTTTGAGGAATATCTGAAGAAGTGTTGTTGGTAACAAAATAAAGTGTTGAGGCCCATAGAGATGTGACTTCTTTAAATTCCAATCACATTGTTTGGATAGGAAGAGTGTCACCACATGGGGACAAAGCGGGGGGGGGGGGGGGGGGGAGGAGCTGGTTGAAGAAAAAGAAGTCGTTGGACTAAGATAGGCTCACATTGATTTGGGTTCTTATCCAGACTTCATGACTTAACTCACTTACTTTCTCTGAGCCTCAGTTCCCTTACCCATGATACAGGGTGATAACCCACATATTGTAAGGCTGGAAGATTAAAAGACAGAGCATATATATGACCTAGAGTGCCCAGAATGCAGAATGCCCTCCACATGTGTTAGATTCCCTTCCCTGTCCCCCATAATCCTACAGAATTTCAGATTTGAGGTATGAATAGTAGAAACCAGGGACTCTGGCTTTACCCTCTTTGTCAGTTCTTGCTTTCTAGTCCAAATGTAGATCTTGTGGCATTTATGATGCAAAAGCAGAAAGACTCCCCATCCATTTAAATGTACCGCTGACTCGGTGGCTTCACCCTTTAAAGTGTTGTTGTTGTTGTTGTTGTTTTGCCTCAATTATGAGGAGAGAGTGGCCGTTCTCAGTGAAACTGTCTCCATATTTGAAAGGCCTCCCAATAGTGAACATCCATTGTACCTCTAGTTCTTTAATGAGAACGACGTTTCCCCCTGCAGTGGTACCAGAGGGTGTTGGGAGCAAACGATCCTCAGCCCCCTTTGTCTAAGAACCTCCCTATATTAGTATAGCCCAGAAATAAGTTGAGACTAAAAATAATAATAATAGGAAGTTATTTTGATTTGGCCAACGAGGAAGAACAAAGCTGGCTGCTCTTTTGAGCATCAGGGGGAATAAGAAATTATTAACTGTGGAGCCCAGAAAGACATGAAGTCATATGGCCGATAAACGGCACCAGAGCTCTCTGGAGGAAAAAGAGGTCACTTACTAGAATTTCATTGAGCAATCCATTCAAGCATGTAATCAACTTTGTTTAAAGATCTGTTCTCAGTGGCACGTTCTAACTATATTCTACCTCATGGATTTCTGCTTCCTGGCTTTTTCATGTCTGTGTTTCTGACTCCCCCCTCCCCACACACACCCTTTTTCCATCTGTTTCTGTTGCTTTTCTCCCATTTTATTGGATTCTCTCTTGTCCCCTTTCTCCCACTGAACCCTTTTTCTGTGGCTTTGTGAGCTCATCTATTCCCACAATTCTTTTTCCCTGTTTTTTTCTTTTCTCTGTCCGAATCTTTGTCACTCTGCATCCATCCAACACTGTCCCTTGGTCCCTCTGGCTCTGTGCGTGACTCTCTCCTTAGATCGAATCCCGGAAGCGCCTCGCCAAGACAGTGCTGGTGTTTGTGGGCCTCTTTGCCTTCTGCTGGCTCCCCAACCACATCATCTACCTGTACCGCTCCTACCACTACTCGGAGGTGGACACCTCCATGCTCCACTTCATCACCAGCATCTGTGCCCGCCTCCTGGCCTTCACCAACTCCTGTGTGAACCCTTTTGCCCTCTACCTGCTGAGCAAGAGTTTCAGGAAACAATTCAACACCCAGCTCCTCTGTTGCCGCCCTGGCCTGTTGACCCGCTCTCACAGCACCGGCAGAAGTACCACCTGCATGACCTCCTTCAAGAGTACCAACCCCTCCGTGGCCACCTTCAGTCTCATCAACGGAAACATCTGTCATGAAGGGTATGTTTAGGCTGATCCTTGACCCTGTCCCCCTAGGGGCCCCTAGTTGTGCTTTATGGCTAGGAAAGGACCCTCACACCTGTTGTTGTCTCTGTACCCTCCAAAGACCCTTTGGAAGGCTCATGACTGGTATAGGCAGGTTGCAGAGAGGCCCAAATGGATTGCTCTTACGTTTGAAAGGCCCGTCAAGATTTGTATTTTCCATTTCAACTTGTGAATGCTTCTTCTGATGTAGAGCAAACTTTCTGTATTTTAGAAAAGGGAACAAGGGGTGCCTGGGTGGCGCAGTCGGTTAAGCGTCCGACTTCAGCCAGGTCACGATCTCGCGGTCCGTGGGTTCGAGCCCCGCGTCGGGCTCTGGGCTGATGGCTCGGAGCCTGGAGCCTCTTTCCGATTCTGTGTCTCCCTCCCTCTCTGCCCCTCCCCCGTTCATGCTCTGTCTCTCTCTGTCCCAAAAATAAATAAACGTTGGAAAAAAAAAAAAAAGGGAACAAATAAGAAAGTATTATTTTAAGCATCAAGCCCTGATATACAGTTATGGCCAATTAAGTCACAGAAACTACATGAACAAATAGATTTATATAGCAGAAAAATTACACGTTAAATGTCTACTTTGTGAAAGACTTCACCTTGTCATTTCTTTAAGCAGAAACTAGTGCTTTAAAAATATGATTTGAGTGATTTTTCAGGAACGTTTATGATCACAAACCAAGGAACTATTTTTTTACACTTGTAACCTGAAAGTCAGCCCTATGAAAAATTCCCATGTATGATGGACCATCCCCAAATTGATAACACTGGAGGCCAGTTTAGGACGAATCCCTGAGTGTTGATTATTTTTAAAAGATGTTACTGGGGACACAGGAGAAACACTCGACACATCATTTTAAGGCAAAAACACAGCCAGACACATAGACACGTATACAAAGATCCACACGAGGCTGTGGATTGGTATCTCGTGCTCTGAATTCTAACTCAATGGAGATTCTTTTTGCTGTTACCCCATTTCAATCATCTATGGTACACTCCTACCATAGAAGAGAAATCCTTTTGGGGGAAAACTGATCTTGCTCGCAATTCATCATTTATAAGTGCATAAAGTATAGTATTTATTTTTGGTATACAGGTTTTCAGCCAAACATATTTACTTAGATTTGGCTCTTTGCTCCAGTGAAGCAGTTAGTTCATATGAAAGAAAAAAAAAAGATCACACCTGAGTGGAAAGAGAAACATGTTTACGTTTAACATATGCTTACCTAAAGTCTGTGAGAGGAAATGAATAAAATTTCAGTAATATATATTTCTGTTTGAATATGCATAAATAATTTGCAGGGGGCTTAGCATTAAGAACGGATTATAAAACAGCCACAGGTTCATTAACTTTCTATGTAAGAGGAGTATTTATGAAACAGCCCACGTGCAGAAAAGAACTGGACTGAAATATTTTTATTTTCCTGAGTAAAGAGACTTGACTATCCTACTTTAGAAGCCCTGAATCAAGTTTTTCTTGACTCCACGATAGGCCAATTCTGCTGGACTGCAAACATGTTAACCCACTTTCAGATAAATCCATATTCCGCAAATGTGCCGTAATATGTATCCCTTACATCTGAAGACGATTTTCATTCCGGTTTTCTCTGTCCAAGCGAGAAAGAACCGTTGGCTCTCTTTCCCACATGGCACGTACTGAAAGATTTTCATCTCTTGTTACAAGGAAGTGCTCACCGTCTGCAGAGCTTGAGAAGTTAGGACCCAGACGGTTGTGAACATCTGTGTTTACAGTTGTATTAGCTGGAGTGAGACCTCTTCACTTCCTTCCGTGAGCCGCATGCCCTTCTGTACTGTTCCCACCTGCTCTCCTGGGAGCCCATAATGACACTGGACAGTTTGAAGAGCAAGTGTAGCAGAAAGAATGAAGATTTTGAGCCGGTCATCCCAGCTTAGTCTCTAGCTATGTAAGCTTGGCTGTCAACCCTTCTCTAGACTCATTTTCTCATCCCTAGAATGAGAGGACAGTGCTAAGATCCCTCTCTTGCTGAAATCCTCTGAGTCCTGTCATTGCTTCCAGTTTGGTTTCTAAAGCATTTGTACAGCCAGCCTGCTCACAGGTGCCCCACTTCTGTTACCTTTGCAGCAACTCGTCTGGGGAAGTCCTTCAACCAACATCCTACACTCATGTTCATGTTAGTGGAATGGAAGGAGACAGACTAGTCTATTGCTTTCAGGGGCTCCCTGGAATAATTCGTATGAATGGTGTCCCATTAGCTTGTTATGCTGTGGGATTAAAGCTGAAAAACACATAAGAAAACATATTGCTCAATCTCCTCATTATACGAAGGGTACTTTCCCTACTCGTAACCTCTGACCTCCATGCACCTGTTATCTCCAACTACTGCTCCACAACTTCACCCTTGGGTTTCTTCAAAACTCTTGAGTATAAGTGACTTCGTACCTCGTTAGGGGCTACATTGTGTAGCATTCTGGGTACTTCTGTGACTTGTTCAAGCATCTCTGAACTACCTGCCTTCAAAGACATTTTGGGGGTAGGAATCATCTTAATGTCTCCTTCAGGTAACATCATGGCATGGATTTCAGGAGACTGAAATCTAGGTCCAGCTGTGTGTCCTGAGGCAAATCCTGTCACCTCTTTGAGACTTCTAAACAGAAGGGCTGCAGAAGGCGTGTGCCAGCCAACGGCCCAGGACTGGTAAAACTGGGAATCAACAGATGGACGGACGCGAACCTGCTTATTGGGACGGACTTACCTGGGCCCTTCTCCAGGGAGGCCAACTTCTTCTTCCACCTCAAGACCCTAAAATTCCGGTGAGAGAGACCCAAGCCCCCATGTGGTATCACCTCTCTGCTAGGGCAGAGTGTGGCAGGGGCTGGAGCTAAGACATTTCACGCCTGGCTTCCAAAGATAATCACGTTTAGCGCTTATGTCTTTGGTGAGGGGGGAAAAAAATCAATTTTTTTCTGTGGAAAACCATCTGTGTTTATTCAATTGACAGACACTACCTTTCAATCTATCTTAAATTGAGCCTCCCTGAGGCAGGCAGCTCAACAGTGATAGATTAAGCAATAAACAAGGCAGCCTGCCCACCATCGGCCGCCGCTGGCAGGGAGGGCGCAGCTGCTGTTAGGAGTGATATTCCACAGCAAGATGGTCCTCCCTGCTTGGCGCAGGCGAGGCCCCTCCCTGTCGGTGATGATTCCCCATAAATGTGGATGGCTAAACCCCTTCTTCTGGCTGCCCTCACCCCCCCACTGACCCTGGCCTTCTGCCTCATTAACAAGCCCTCTTGTTTCCCTCTTTGCCACACAAACAATTTGGTTTCATCTTGAAGAATGGAGAAGTGGGGAAGGATGGTAAATACACAGTTTAGAGGCTGCTTCAGATGAACCCGAGCTCAGCTTGTTATGAAAAGGCTCACTGAACAGAAATAAATGAACTTGTCCAAAGGACACGTGCACATTGAAGTTGTAAAGTCTTTGTTTATGCCAAAAGTAGCAGTTGGTTATTGGTTTCAGAGTCAGTGCATGTACCAAATGTCTTCTGGTAAGAGAGATGAGCTTTGCTTGGGAACTACGAGTTGAATGACATCCTCAACCTGTGGACTAAAAGGTGGCTAAGTCACTTTCCTGAAAGCTAGATAGGAATGATCGCCCTGGAAACCTGACCACGTGAGAAGTGAGTGAATAGTACACACTTCTGTGGAGGTGAGATGCGAGAGAGGCCAACTTTCTGGACATTTCCACCCTTCACATCCAGGCCCCGAAGCAGCTGTTGTTAGAGAGTGCCATTGCTAACCCTGGCTTGCTGGGAGGAATGGGGCACATTTTGCACATTTGTCTATGTTTGGCTGCGTTTTCATAAAACAGATGAACAGCTGAAAACAAGACATTCTATTCACTCTCCTGGGTCCAGGCTTTGTGTGAGCTATTCAAAGAAACCAAGCCCTAGTTTATCCTGTATGTGATGGTCATTCCTCTCAGCACCCACCTTGACAAACCTCCGGCAGCCCTCCACCCCCAACACAAACACAACAACTTTAATATCCAGCAACCTCTTACTATAATTTTGGCCTTCAAAGACACCCTTCCTTTAGGTAGGGGCCAAGCGTGAACTCCAGCTCAATATATCCAGAGCAATCAACAAATCACAGAGAACAGACTTTTCTTTTGTGAGACCACGTTAGAAATGCACTCAGTGGAATTTATCTAATTTTTTAAAAAGTTTAACAGCCCCTGGGTTCAAATATTATGTGTCCACGATTAATTTAAAAAAATAATTTGCATTTACCCAGTGTTCGTGGTCTATAAAGCATTTTTATACTCACTGCCTCGTCTAATCTAAGCCGTCCCTGCTGGCCAAAGAGCTGCTTAGCCTCCTTTACTATGGAAATTAGTAAATGACATTTATTGGTGACCATGTGTGATTAAATTAAAAGACCCAGGGAACTATGAAGCCGAAGCATGAAACTACAGCTATTGGACCATACTTGACCTACAAAAAGGTGATTTCATATGGTTCAGTGAACTCTGATTTCATTTATACTCATGGACGTTCCCAGTTTACGGGATAGTCTGTGCCTGCAAAGTGAGTCTGTTTAACTTGGCCCGAGGCAGGGAATGATGCCATTGTTGGTTGCACCAGGGAGGCATTTTAGCCAGAACAGCATTCCATGTCACACGGAAGTGGAAGCCTAAGATAAGAAGGGACGGGATCATGGGGAGCAAAACCACAAGTCATAGATCACACATTTGTGGGAAACCTTAGTGGAGTTCTATGACTCTAGAAGTGCTGGAAGGGGGCACCTGGGTCGCTCAGTCAGTTAAGCGTCCGACTTTTGATTTCAGCTCAGGTCATGATCTCATGGTTTGTGAGTTTGAACCCCGTGTCGGGCCCCGCGCTGACGGTGTGGCACCTACTTGGGGTTCTGTCTCTCCCAATCTCTCTGCCCTTCCCCCTCAAAATAAATACACTTAAAAAAATGTTATTAGAAGTGCCGGAAAGGAAGGTGCTCGATTTCACCAAGCAGCAATGATGTGCCAAATGCAGTGCTGCGCACATTTCTATTCTTCCTCACAAGCACCTTGACAAGTATTCGGATGATGAAGCTGAAGCTCAGGGAGATCACTTCACCATCCCAAGGTCACACGCCGCAGATGAATGGCAGAGTATCAATGTGGACCTGGATCCCTCTTAAGACAATCCTCCGGCAGCCCTCCACCCCCAACACAAACACAACTTTAATACACAAACATAACTTTGGCCTTCGAAGACACCCTTTCTGTAGGTAGGGGCCAAGCATGAATTCCAGCTCAATATATCCCATTCCACTGCTCAGCATTGCTTCCCAAATCCAGCCCCATGTGAGAAATTAAGTTCACAGTGACTGATAGATAATCCCATTCCCTACTCTAGCTTTTGTCCAAAGGCCTGAACCACTGATGAAGTCGAGGACTGTACACCAAGGGCATGGAAGATGTGTCTAAGCACCTAAGTTAAGGACTCACTGCAGGCAGAGGCTGAAATGTAGCACAGAGTAGGTGGACAAGGAAGTCCCTTAGTTCACTTGCCCCCAGAGACACAATTCGGTGGCAAATGGAAGCCCCGGGAAGAATTTCCCACCTAGTTCTGTGACCGAGTAGAGAAAACCCTTGGCGAAGGGCCATATACAGAGGATCCAAGTGAGAACAGTCAATCCAGGCACCTTTCTTTGAATTGGGATTAGTTGGAGAACAGGTATCAGGAAGGGGTGGAACCCCTTCCCCACCACCCTGCCTTCCCCCCCCTCCCCCAAAAAACCCAGTAAGACATGATAGCAGATGATTTCCCTGAGCCTGGAGACCCAGGCTATGTGAATAGCCTTTAACAGAAAAATGTCTCCTGGACTAAAATCCGAGTTCAGGTATGGACTTAGTGCCCTGTTACAAACCCAGAAACCACTGTCTGCCCATTCAGAGCTCACATTCTGGAAGATAAGATTATTTCTCTTTTGTTCCCTAAATTTAAAATTCATTCCCAGAGCCATAGAATGACATGGAAGGACTCACATAATTTTATGGTCTTTCAAAAGGATCATTTTAATGGACAGTAAAACTTCACACATTCAACACCTCCTTAATTCCCAGATGAGTTTGAAAATTTTGGTATAACTCGAGATTTTAGTGTGCAAGGTACACAAATAATTTGGGACTGTTTTGAATCCAAATTTTTCATCAATTTGCTTCAGTTTTAGCTAGTGCTATTGACATATTGATATTGATAATGAATAATATTAAGAAAGTAAAATTGATTTAAAAACAATTTTTTCCCCTCTGTAATCTGGCCTTGACTGATTCAAACATAACCTTTCTTGCATCCAAGTTGGCAGAGTTTGGGGTAATAAAATTTGTTGAAAGGGTTGATTCGTGAGTTGTAAAAATACATGGCACAAACTTCTTTATGTCATTTTCTGTTTTGTTTTAAATATTAGACTTATATTTTGTAAATTATAATTGTACTTGTTACTATTAACTGTAAATATTTATTGCATCAAAAATGTGCTCTGTGTTAAAAAAGTCAGAACAAATTCCAGGTGTGGTACTTAGTATAAATAATGTCATGGCTTGGCTTTGCCCAGACTCCTTAGACTAATGAATTATTTATAAGAAATTCACAATATTAATATGAATGATTCAGGTCCTTTTAAATGTGCAAACTGTGTGACCATGTAAAATTCTGTGAAGTGTGCTCATTGATTGTATTCTTATTTTTCAAGAAATGTTTCCAATGCTTCTATTACATTGTACATGGTCTGCATGACATTAACTCAAAGCCAGTATAGTAAGCTGAATATTTAAGTCATAGAATGTAAGAAATGTGTTTTATTTCTTAATACAATAAAGCATAATTTATGAAATGGACACATGCATGTAGTCAATGTTCAGTAAAAAGAAAGCTGTTGCATGGATGTAGTCTATGGCCATATGCCACACAGTTGTTCAATTCTGGAACCATCTATGTCAGAATCACCCAGGCTGCTGGCTGCAAAATGCAGGTTCTCCAATTTCCAATTGACTCAGAACATCTGGGGATTTGGCCTAAAAATCTGCATTTTAAAACAAGTTCCCCACGTGATTCCTCAGGACACAGGGGTTTCGTTTCATTAAACTTTTAAAAGATGTATTTAACTTTTGAATAAGGAAGCTTTTCCCATGAGTCAAAATCGAAAGCATAAGAAAGGCATTCAGGGGCGCCTGGGTGGCTCAGTCGGTTAAGCTACCCATTCTTGATTTCGGCTCAGGTCATGATCCCACGGTTCGTGGGATCAAGCCCGGCGTCCATCTCTGTGCTGACAGCGTGGAGCCTGCTTAGGATTCTCTCCCTCTCTCTCTGGCCCTGCCCTGTTCATGTGCATGTGCTCGCTCTCGCTCTCTCTCTTAAAATAAACTTTTTTTAAAAAAAAGGCATTCAGTGAAAAGTCACTATACTACCTCAGAGTTCTCAGCATCCATCACCACTCCCTCCAGTGAGTGACCATCGCTGTTAGATTCTTACATGTACATGCTTCTGGACATTTCTTATGCACTGGCAAATAAATATGAATGTGTGTTTTCCTGCAGTCCACCAGCATTTTACAGATATGGTAGCATATTATATGCATTGTTTTGCCCCTTGCTTGCTTCACTACACACTATATCTTGGAGATCTGTCCATATCATTATAAAAAATTCTTCTTCACTCTTTCTTATACCTGCATAGTACTTTATTTATTCAGTCCCCCACTGATGAACATTTAGGTGGTTTCCAGTGTTTTGCTATTATGAATCATGTTGCAATGAATAACATATATAATCTCATACATGAGCAAGTGTTGCTGTTGGAAAACATCTTAAATGTGGAATTGCAGACCATATACTTTTATAATTTGACAGCTATTGCCAATTGTTCTCTTTAGGGCTTAAATACCAAAGTTTGAGAGTTTCTGCTTTCTGGGGTAACCCTAGCCATCAGAGACCAGGAAAGCACCGAAGAAATAACACATTTGGTCACAAACAGGAGCCGTCTAAGCTCCCCGCACTCCAGATGAAAAGAGGCAACCAAGCGTGACTTTCAGATACAGTGAACAAATTCTTTGAGAGGCACACAGACAGCCATGCCAAGGAGGCCCCAGAGTGTGGGGTTGTATATGAGCACTACCATGTGGTTACCTTGGGAGAAGGTTCTCTGGTCTCAGTATATCTCACCACATCCCCTGCCATGCACCCCAGCCCTGTGATGTATGGCATGTAGAGCCCACCATGAGACTGCAAATGCTCTCTCAAAGTGTCAATGCTTTAAATAGCTAAAAGTGGTGATTCCTAATTGTGCATCTCTAGTTCTCCTGGATTAGATGGGAAGATGAGCAGACTAAAATCTCTGAGACACCCAGGGTATACAAATCCAATTGACATGTAAGGTTGGTCTGTGTTAATTGCTGAGAGCTCTACCCAAAGCCCGGGTCAATTTGCCTATCAGAAACTCTAAACTCTGGGGTGCCTGGGTGGCTCAGTCGGTTGATCATCCGACTTCGGCTCAGGTCATGATCTCACAGTTTGTGGGTTCAAGCTCCGCATCAGGCTCTATGCTGACTGCTTGCTCAGAGCCTGGAGCCTGCTTCAGATTCTGTCTCTTCTCTCTGCCCCTCCCCCACTCACGCTTTGTCTCACTCTGTTTCTCAAAAATAAATAAAATGTAAAAAAAAAAAAATGTAAAAAAAAAACAAACAAAAAACTCTAAACTCTTTGCAAGCATGCTGCCTACCACATCAGAAAAAGATGTTTCATTGATACGTAGATTGTAATATTGAGAATTTAATAATCTCCTTTGACTCTTGGATTATTGAAGTTGAAAGATACCCCAGAGAATGCCCAGACACAACCCCACATCTCACAAATGAGGAAGTTAAAGGAAAGTGTTGTGATTTGGGTTTCCACATGGTCGTGAGACATTAGAAAAATGAAAACAATTGGCTTGGAGATGATGTGGATGAGGAGAGGTTCAACAGACCCTTTTGCTAGAGGGCAGGTAAATCTGTGCAGGGACATCTTGTAACACGTCAGGCAGAGAACCTTCCTGTTCACTGGGTGCAACATTGATAAACATTGGCTTCTGATACAAGAGATAATGGGTAACATTTTACCAAGAAGATGACACAAAAGCAGGCATCCCTTGAATATGGACTGGACTGTGTTCAATATTATAAAAGTGAATTTTATTTATTTATTTATTTTTTTAACGTTTATTTATTTTTGAGACAGAGAGAGACAGAGCACGAATGGGGGAGGGTCAGAGAGAGGGAGACACAGAATCTGAAACAGGCTCCGGGCTCCGAGCTGTCAGCACAGAGCCCGACGCGGGGCTCGAACTCACGGACCGCGAGATCGTGACCTGAGCCGAAGTCGGCCGCTTAACCGACTGAGCCACCCAGGCGCCCCTAAAAGTGAATTTTAAAGGCACATCTCCCCCTACTTCCCAGAACTAAGATCAGTGAAGTCAAGCATTTTGCTCTAGGTCACCTGTCAACTTTGACGCATACCCAGTGTGTTTCTCAGGGTCCCTTCCCACCTCCTATGACAGCCCAGTGCTCCTCAATGCCTCTCAGAGGGACCGGACTAGCTCTGACTCACCAAAGTGCTATTTGCTAGAACAGCCTATGTTCGTGGGTTCACTCTTGGGGAGCTTTCCAGGATATTACTACTTAAAGTATGGTCTGTGGACCAGCAATGTTGACATCACCTGGTCAAAAGTGCAGGGTCTTGGGCCCTGCCTTAGACCTTCTGCATTAGAATCTTAACAGATCCCCAAGGGAATCCTATGATATTAAATTTGTGACCACTGACAGAGGACGCCATTTACTGTGAAGAAATCCATAGTGGGCCTGATACTTTTTGCTATGCCATCTGGTGGCGTCTACACATTTCCCCCAACCTTCTTGCTTGAGAGTCTTGGAATCTCTTTTCTCATGTGGCCTATGTTTACCACCTTGGTCACTGGGACCTAAATTCTGTCTATACAGAGTGGCCAGATACCCCAGTGTCCCGTCTCTGCTCTCCAGGGACTGGGAGTAGATGAGTTCATGACATCAGTCTTGCGGGCCTAGAATCATCGTAGAACTCACCACACAGTTGATTATTTTTCCTTTCTTGTGGCACACTCGTGAGCTCAACCAACAGTGGCTGTTATCTGTTGTACTTATATCATGCCTTGTCCAGAAAGACTAATTTTACCTGACAGTAATTTTTTTTTTTTTAATTTTTTTTTTTAACGTTTATTTATTTTTGAGACAGAGAGAGACAGAGCATGAATGGGGAGGGTCAGAAAGAGGGAGACACAGAATCTGAAACAGGCTCCAGGCTCTGAGCTGTCAGCACAGAGCCCGACGCGGGGCCCGAACTCATGGACCGCGAGATCATGACCTGAGCTGAAGTCGGCCGCTTAACCAACTGAGCTACCCAGGCGCCCCTACCTGACAGTAATTAATGGGACACGCCATGCTCCCCAAATTCCTATGAATTTGTCCAAAAAAACCTTTTGGTTTTTTTTTTTTTTGTCCAAACTGTTGGACAAAACTTTCTTAAACTTCTGCCAAAAAAAAAAAAAAAAAAAAAAAAAAAAAAAAAAAAAATGGTGTCTGCTTGTCGCTTAGTGATTTAAAAAAAAAAAAAACAACCCGAAAACTATATGCCCATTAACCCACCTCAAAGAAGGTACTGGGTTTCTGATTAGATGTTCTAATTTTTTGTAAGTCAGAAGAGTGTACCTACCCTCTCAGAAGCAGAATCCAGACTTCAGGCAAAAACTTCTTTGCTCGATTTAAAGCCGAAAGGTGTGCTTTGCTTAGATTAATGAAAAAGGCTGGGGCGCCTGGGAGGCTCAGTCGGTTAAGCGTCCGACTTTGGCTCAGGTGATGATCTCACGGTTTGTGGGTTCAAGCCCTGCACTGGGCTCTGTGCTGACAGTGGGGAACCTGCTTGGGATTCTCTCTCTCTTCCTTTCTCTCTCTCTCTTTCTCAAAATAAATAAATAAACTTCAAACAAACAAACAAACAAAGGAAAACATCTCACAAGCCAAGGGTAAAAACTTCTTAGGTCCTACCTGAATTCTGTGAAGAGAGCAAAGGGGCATCAACTCCCCCCCTGGTCTCTAGCTCCCACGGGGTCTTGAAATTTCTGCTTTGTTGCGCATTTTAAGAGAACATAGAAAAGAGGTCATTCCAAATTGTGCAGGTGCCTAATAATAAAAGCCAGCCCCACTTAGATGCTAACTGGTTCTTTATCTTCAAAACCAAAATTGCTCTCTCCCAATATGCTTCACCTCTTTGTGTGTCCCCTTTGCCTTCGAAGGGTGGTCAAAATTCTCCCATTTGTCTAAACTCAAAACCTTACCATCACCTCTGGCTCCATCCTTTCAGCATCACCCACATCCAGCTGGACCTCAGCGTCTGCAAGTGTCCCTCTAAAATGTTTCAGGTACGGGCGCCCTGCTGGGCTCAGTCGGTTAGGTTAAGCATCCGACTCTTGATTTCTGCGCAGGTCATGATCTCACGGGTCGTGGTGAAGCCAGGCTCAGGTCATGACCTCAGAGCCTTCTTGAGATTCTCTCTCTCGAAATAAATAAGTAAATAAACTTTAAAATAAAGTAAAATGTTTCAGGTATGAGAATCCATCTCCCAAAGGCAATGTTTGCCCAGTGAAACACGACTTTCTCCCCCACAGGAAATCAGCGGCGGGTCTGAGGACCCAAGTGTCGCCCTGCAGCCTCAGCTTCTCCTCCAGGACCCCGTAATTCTCCATGATCCAGAAACTAAAGCGTTAAGCCTCCAGAGCAGAGGCCTCCTGGGCCAGATAGCGGACCCCATTCTGACGGTTGCCGCCCACGTCCTGCCCAAGTTGTTACCATTTCCGTCGTCACCGCTGCATCTGCCGAGCCACGCGTCACTGCCCTAGATAAGACATGCTCCTTGTGTTGCTAAACTCCTACAAATAGTCCCTAACAGGCTCTTATTTTTAGTTATTCCTCACATTTCCTTTAGATTATGCTTCCCTGTGTACCCGTCTGAGCGTGTTGCTCTCATGCCCACATTCTCTTACTGGTTTTTTTTTCCTATGACAAAACCCAATTTTCCCAGCCTGCATGTCAACTCCCTACTTCCTAAGCTTATGTCCCACTGACTGCCCCTTCCCCCTGCACCTAGACAGATTGCTCCTAAGCAATTGCTCACACCTTGCTCCTAAGTCTCCCCGACACCTTTTGGGCTCAGTGCTTCTTACCCTGAGCTGTCCTTAGAAACACCCAGGGAGCTTTAAAAACTCCTGATGGCCAGGCCCGGCCACAGAACAACTGAGTCAGAATCTCTGAGAGGGGAGAACCAGGCATCCCTATTCGAAGCTCTCCAAGTGACTGCAATGAGCCGACAAGGTTGAAGGCTACCTCACCTGAAATGTCCTCTTGTACGTCGGCTGGCCTGAACCCTACCCAACCCTCACAGTTCAGCTCCAGTGTCCTCTCTCCATGAAGCCGTCCTGCTCTCCTGTGCTCAAACAGCACTTTCTGCATGGGTCCTAGCTTTTCTCATAAACTGCCTTGAAATATATTTACTTGTGTGAATACTAGACTCTCCCACTAGATCAGGGATTGACAAACACTTTCTGTAAAGAGCCAAGTAGTAAGTATTTTAGGCATCGTGGGACAGTCTGTGTCAAGACTACCCAACTGTTGTTGTAGCATAAAAGCAGCCACAGATAACATGTGAGTGAATAAACGTGGCTGTGTTTTAACAAATCTGCATTTGCAAAACCTGACGGTGGGCTAGATTTGGCCTGAGAGCTGGAGTTGCTGATGTCCCAGCATGAGACTAATAGAGCACTTTAGGGGCAAGGATTTTTTTTTCTTTTTAAGAGAGAGAGAGAGAGAGAGAGAGAGAGAGAGAGAGAGAATCTTAAGCAGGCTCCACACTCGGTGCAGAGCCCAGCACAGGGCTCCATCCCACGACCCTGGGATCATGATCTGAGCTAAAATCAAAGGTTGGACACTCAACCGACTGAGCCACCAGGGGCCCCAGGGGCAAGGATCTTTCAGTCTCTCTCTCTCTTTCTCTATTTGTCTCCCTCTCTCTGTCGCCCTCTCTCTCCAGCCCTAGTGTCTATCCCAGTGCTCGAATCAGTGACAGAAACCCACAAAACTCCCTTTGTGAGGGTCAATGCAGTCAGACTCTCACAACCAAGCATAGGGCATGGGTAAGGCAAAGTAAAGCAGGAAGAGTCAGAATTTGTCAATCCTAACTTTTAGGCAAAGACATTAACATTTTACCTTACTTATCATTCCCGGCAGAACTGTCGAACAATCTCCATTTGCGGCACAGAGTCACTCGTGAACGGTGACCACGCATTCCCATGCAGGGACTAACTCTCCAGCTGCACAGATCCCCTTCTACCCTGCCGTAGGCTGGGGAGCACCTCGAGAAGACGAATGAGGTGCAAGCATCGGAGCAGAGGCCAGTGTCTGTAAGAGGTAGCTCTCTAAATTTGCAAACCCACGCTGTACGACGCTGATTAGCATCACCAACCAATGTTGACATAATTCACCATTACTGCAAAATTATGCCCGCTCCAGACATGAGTGAAAGGTACCAGGGCTCCTTGGCCTGTAACCACAGAAAGGTGAGCCTTCAAGTGGCCCTTCATGTACGTCACGGTGGGCAGTCAAATTTGTTTCAAGGTGTCTTAGTCCATTCGGGCTACTATAACAAAAATACTGTTGACTGGGTAGCTTACAAACCACAAAAATCTATTCCTCCAATAAATAAATAAATAAATAAATAAATAAATAAATAAGTAAGCAAATAAATAAATAAAACATATAAATGTTTAAAAAAAAAAATCTATTCCTCCCAGTTCTAAAAGCTCAGAAGTCCAAGATCCAGGTGCCAGCAGATTCGGTGTTTGTTGGGAGCCCACTTCCTGCTTCAGAGATGGTGCCTTCTTGCTGCGTCTCACACGGTGGAATAGGCAAGAGAGCTCTCCTGGGGTGCTTTTCCGAGAGGACTAATCCTACTCATGAGGACTCCACCCTCCTGACCTAATCACCTCCCCAAGGCCCCTCCTCCTTAATACCATCACCCTGGAGGGCTAAGATTACAGCATATGAATTGGGGGCGGGTGAGACGCAAACATTCAGTCCACGGCATAGGGGCTCATTTTCATTACGAAATATGTGGGTTAAAGGCATGTAGAGACAAAACAACTTTCTCATGCACAGTCCCCAAGTCTGGCTCGTCAAAAAGAAAACCATCCCCACGGTCTCCCACTCATGCCAGCCTGTTATCTCCTAATTCACGCGTCTTCTCCCTACTCCAAACTGTATCTCCGGCAGTAAGAAGAAAGGCTGTGTACAAACTCCTGGATTGGAATACACTGCCAGAGCAATAAGAATAATAAAATAAATGAAGAGTATGAATAAAGAAAGCAAAGAGATAATATTTGGCAATCCCATGCTCATTTACAAATGCAGTGTCACATCACCTCCGAAGAACAGGGGCTCAAAATCCTGAGGCTCTACCCCTTCCCTGTAGAAAGTTAACAGAACTGAAGTCACCTAAGAGACTAAGTCTGGTGACTGCACACCACCTGTCCTACGCCTCTCATCTTGAGTTACAGCTTCCTTGTCTCCATAACTATGGGGCAAAGAACCGTTTTCTGCAAAATTTATAGTCGGGAAACTGCTCGAGAGGTTGAAGGGATGTGGCATTTCCCAGGAAGCCTGTAATCAAGGAGACAGGAGCTGAAACGAGGATCCCTATGTAGGAGGACTGGGGAGATCAACATTCCAGAATATAGACAACCCCCAGAGACTGGCTTATGGCTGCTCAAAGACGTATAGGGTTGGAGGCAGGCCTGTGAGGTGAAGTATCCCAGTTACCCTTCAGGGCTGTCAGGAACATGAGAGCCTTGGTCTAAGAAGGGCGACCTCAGGTAGTAGAGGGAGGAATGTGAGCCTCTAACAGGCTTCAAGGGGAGGACCCAGCCAGAACAGTGGGGTCCCATCGAGTCCTGACCTGTCAGTCGTTGGAGGTGGGGAGCTGGCTCCCCTTGACTTCTAATTCTGTAGTCCCAGGAGAAAAGGGCCTCGATCTGAGGGGGGCAGTCCCAGGATTAGCCAGGGGTCAAAGTGATGACATTTAGGGAGGAATCAGGGAATTACCCACACTCTAACGGAGGAGACACCACAGACCCCCCTTCCCCACCCCACCCCACCCCCCGACTCCCGCAACCTGGGAGGCCCAGACTGAGGCAGAGTTGTCAGGCGGAGGAGCCCCCTCATTCCTGCCTGCAGGGTCCTGGAAAGAGGAAGACCTTGATCTAGTGGGATTGGGTCCCAATCCTACAGAGCGAGGAGACCCGGGAACTAGCAGGAGCCAAGGTGAGGACCTAGGATAAGAGAGAATCCCGGCCAGCAGAGAGGGTCACACATTCCCAGCGCCCTGTTCTTAATCGTGGGAAGCCAACCGCTCAGCTCAGGAGCTCCTCACTTCTGTCCGGGGCTCTCGTTCGGGAGGCCCTGGGAGAAAGGGAGCAGTGCCAATTACAGAGGAAGGGGTTCGGGTCCTAACTGGAGCTCAGGTGAGGACCCGGAATCCTAGCGAGGACCTCTCCCCAAAAGAGGAGGTGCCCAGAGCCCCGCCCCTGCTGCCCGGCCTGGCAGCCCGTGGCAGGGGTAGTTCTACATGGAGCATTCCGACTCCCCCCTTCTAGGGACTCAGGGAGCATCTGAGATTGGCGGACTCAAGTGGGTACAGGGAGGAGTCGCTGGCTCTGATTGAGATCTTTGGGTTGCCGTAGATCCTCCCCTGCTGACAGCCCTCAGAACCCCCTAACAGCGTTGGCCGTTTGTGGCTCACTCTGACTTCCGCCTTGGAAGTTTGGGAAGCGAGGGAGTTCGTCGGAGGGACAGGGCCTCGGATTAGTGGAGGGCGAAATTCCAGGCCTGCTCAGGTTTCAAGGTAAGGACTCTGAATGTGGACTGAGGCCACCACCACACCCAGGACCAAGGAAGCCCCACAGAGTGCTGCCCTAGCGTCCGCACCGGGAGCCCCGGCACACTTGGGTGTGGACGGCACCATGGAGCGGAGGGCCTAGGCCTAAGTGGGGAGGCCACGGTTTTGCCACGGGAAGAAGCCTGGGCCCTAACTGGAGTCCCGGTGAGACCTTGAGTGCTTATGAGGAGACCTTCCCCTGAAAGGGGGTGAGGGTCCGACCAGATCCAGGAGAAGCAGGCAGGGATGGCCAGATGCCGTGGGCCTGAGTTTCCTGTCTAGTGACGGAGGGAGGTGAGGACTTGGCCGTGAGGCTGATGGACCCCGATCAGTAGAGGGAGGAGTCCCAGGTTTTGTTGCATGTCAGTGGGGTCCCAAACAGCCCTTCCCCCACTCTTAGCTCCCGAAGGCCCCATACAGCCTCAGATGTACCGAGGGTCACCTGACTTCAGCCTTGTGGAACTCGGAAAGTGAGGACCTTGGCCCAAAGGGTGTGAATTTAAGCGGAGGATGGAGATCCTGAATATGGACTGACACAACCATCCAGTGGCCTTGCCCCCCGCCCCCCATTCTGGGAGGTTCCAGCAGAGCTGTGGGGCTGACCTGCTTGAAATGTTCCAGGGAGAGGAGGGTGTTGTCTAGGGGAGTGGCCCCAATTCTGCAGCAAGAGGAGACCAAAGCCCTAACGGGAGTCCAGAGTGAGAACCCTGAGTGCTAAGGAGATGTCTCGACTTCAGCCCAAAAGAGGGGGCAGACCAAAACTCTACCCATGCTCTCAGTTCCAGGAGGCTCTAGGTAGGTTTCCCCCATGTGGTTTGTCCCGGCTTCCCCTCCAGCGACTCAGAGTGTAGCAGGATTCTCGCACAGAGTCGTGACACCGAGGCTTTTCTTTCCAGGAAGCAACTTTATTCGTGCAGGCACCGCTCAGTTGGGTCGTACCAAAGAAATGAGCCCCGAACGCCACATGGCATAGTTTTTTTTATATATTTTCTACTTCTTTGTCTCTCATATATGGGAGCACACAAACATGCAGTGATTAAGTGGTCTCATGTTACAAGGTCGCGAGGGATGTTGTCACGTACCCATATAGCCAAGTTGCCTTGAGGTTTTTGTTTTGTTTTGTTTTGTTTTTCTCTCCTTAGGGAGGGGACCCTACTACAAGAGAAGTGAGGACCTTGATCTGGGTCTGGTTGACTCAGTTCATTAGAATGAGGAGTCAGAAGTCCTACCCTGAGCCAAAATCAGAACCCTGGGTGAGGACTGAGCTAATGAGCCAGTGGAGAACTGTGGGATCCCATAGGGTCCCCTCCTTGTTCTCAGGCTTTGTAGGCCCCCAGCAGCCTCGGTAGGATGTGGCTCACCCTGGCTTCTAACGCTGGGGTCCCATTTAAGCAAAGACCTTGGTGTAAAAGGTGTGGACTCAGGCCCACTGAAGGTGGAGGCCCAGGACCGGTCAGGTGGCAAAGTGAGGATACTGAGTGAGGAAATGGGGACCAGTTAACTCCCAGTGGTGACGGTTGCACCGAGCCTAACCCCTAGGAGGCCCAGGGCAGAGCTGACAGATTCAGATGGCCCCTGACTTCACCTTGCAGGATTTCAGTAAATGAGGGCCTTGGTTTAAGGACTGGCTGCCCCAGTCCGGCAGAGAGAGGAGTCCCAGGCGCTACAGGGAGTGAAGGTAAAAATCCCGTGTGAGCACTGGGGGAAAACCACTTCAGAACAGAGGAGGCTGCGCGAAGTCTTCCCTGTGGTGTCAGCCTGGACGGCTGTGTGCAGCGCTGTCGGGGGGGATGACTCATTTCTTAGGTGGCAGGGAGCTGTATCAGACAGGAGCAGAGAAGCAAGGGTCTTGGATGCAGGCAGGACTAGCAGGCTGTGGCCTACGGCAGCTCTGACTTCCTCCAGCAGGTCCTCAGGGGACAGATTGAGAGAACAGAAGCCCTGCGGAGTCCTACAGCAGCGCCCTCAAGGACACCAATGGTGGGGGGGGGGGGCATTCTTAAAGCCACAATGACATTTCCCTGCTGAAGGGACTCACACCCTTTTATCCTCGTCCTCCAGGTGCCCACAGCATGGGCCTTCCAGTGACACTTGGCCCGCCATTCCTAGGCATGGTCATGCCTCGAGGTCAGAAGAGTAAGCTCCGTGCCCGTGAGAAACGCCAAAAGGCCTGAAGTGAGAGCCAGGGTCTCGCGGGAGCTCAGGCCACTGCAACAGTGGTAGAGTCTCCCTCCTCCCCCTTGCCTGTTTCTGAGGGTGCTCCCTCGCGCCCCCCTGCAGCAGGTTCTCCCCAGAAGTCTCCCAGGGCCCGGTCCGCCAGCGGCCCTGCTGCAGCCATTTCGGGCTCCAGTTCTGATGAAGGTGCCAAGAGCCAAGGGGAGGAAAGCCCAGGTTTGTCCCACGCCCCGCCTTTCTCTGAAAGCACTCTCAGAGGTCATCTGAGCAAAGAGGCGGGCCTGTTGGTGCAATTTCTGCTGCACAAGTATAAAGTGAAAGAACCCATTACAAAGGCAGAAATGCTGCAGATTATCAGCGAAGAGCACCAGGAGCAATTCCCCGAGATCCTCCGGAAGACCACTGAGCGCATGGAGCTGGAGTCTGGCCTTGACCTGAAGGAGGTTGACCCCAACGGTCAGTCTTATGCGTTTGTTAGGAAAGGGGATCTTCCCGTCGAAGGGCGTCTGAGCGATGGCGTGGGCTTTCCCAAGAATGGGCTCCTGATGCCCCTCCTGAGTGTGATCTTCATGAATGACAACCGTGCCACCGAGGAGGAGATGTGGGAATTCCTGAATGTGTTGGGGGTCTATGCTGGGAGGAGGCACCCGCTCTTTGGGGAGCCCAGGAAGCTCATCACCAGAGATCTGGTGCAGGAAAAGTACCTGGAGTACCGCCAGGTGCCCAACAGTGATCCTCCTCGCTATGAGTTCCTGTGGGGTCCGAGGGCCCACGCTGAAACCAGCAAGATGAAGGTCCTAGAGTTTTTGGCCAAAGCCAGCGATACTGTCCCCAGTGCCTTCCAGGCCCATTATGAGGAGGCTCTGCGAGACGAGGAAGAGAGAGCCCAGGCCAGAGCTGCGGCCACAGCTGCCGCCGGGGCCTCGTCCAGCAGCACTTCTCAGCCCTAGCAAAGTCCAAGACAGGGCCTTCACTTGGTAGTCGGGAAGTGCTGTCAACCTTAAAGCAGCGGGGAGTCAGGTGGAGCTGGAGACAGCAGAGTATAGTTCTTCTTTGTGTTCCTGTTGTTTAGAAATAGCATACAGATTTACCTCTTTGTTTCTTAGCTTTCCAGTGTGTTGTTTTTTAAAAAGTTGATGTAAGTTCAGAATGTACGTTTATGAATGACGTGGCTCGCATATGTATTGCTGGTTACCACGTTTGAGAGTAACGGTTTTGTATTTTGTAAGACAAATTGAAAACCCTTGCATCTTCTATTGTGATCCAGTACAAGAAACACATAGCACTGGAATAGGGAGTTTCGGTAAAATGTAAGAGAACCCCACAGTGACACAGTTGAGGCAACAAGATAGTGAAATGAATAAAAAGTGGTTAATTCTGGGTTTTTCTTATTTCTTTCACTCTTTCTTTTGGTAAAATTAAAAGGCATATACCTGGATTTGCTTAGCTTTTCAAGAATGTGGGAGAAACCAAACTGTCGTAAATTAGAATTCTTGCTCACTATCCCTTTTGTTCACCAAGCATGAATGGAGCACCTGCTCTTTGGAAGGCTTCCTGTGAGTTCTAGGATGTGTGCGCCAGGCCCAAACCCTGCCAATGACATTTCAGAGTCCAAGAGAAGCTATCACATAAGGAACATGGTGAGATACATCCCTAATCCCGAAGGGCAGTGAACAGAAGGGAGAACAAGGGAGGAGATTCTACGTGGAAGCAGTCTGGGATACATACCCTGAGCCAAGGCAGGCTGGGAGCCTGGGAAGCTGCCGGTCCCTTTGTGGGAGGGAATGTTAAGTTTGGCTGCATGAATCGTTAGCTGAAGCTGTTGAAAGGGTGAGCGGGGACCAGAACCCCAGATGGCGGGTCTCTCAACGGACAGACTAGGTTGGCCATGGAAAATGGCTCCTAACAGTTCCTGAGGGATGTGGTGAACTAGAGACAAGTGCCCGCCCACCTGGGACAGGTGGAAGGACTGCTGTGCTGTTCCTGAGCAGGTGCACTAGCCAGGTGTTTTGTGCACTCAGTGTCCAGAGAGTTTCTTAGAATAAGGGTGATTGTGGGGGCATCTGGGTGGCTCAGTCAGTTAAGCATCCAAGTTCGGCTCAGGTCGTGATCTCACAGTTCGTGGGTTCAAGGCCCACATTGGGATCTGTGCTGATGGCTCAGAGCCTGGAGCCTGCTTCAGTTTCTGTGTCTCCCTCTCTCTCTGCCCCTCCCCAGCTCTCTCTCTCAAAAATGAATAAACATTTCTTAAAAATTAAAAAAAAAAAAAAAAAAAAGAATAAGGGTGATTGTCAGCCACTTTGCCCTGGCTGGTGTGGGGGTGGGGGTGGGGGTGGGGGGTAGGCGTCAATCACTCCATTAAAAAGAAACCTAAATTAGGCATTCTTCTGTGTAATATGGAATATTCCAAATGAGGTCTAGATTTTTGGTGGTGGTGAAATGAGTAAAAACAGAGATGGATCAGGGCACTTGGGTGGCTCAGTCGCTCAAGGGCCCGAACCTTGATTTCGACTCAGGTCATGATTCCAGGGTTGTGGGAGTGAGTCCCTCCGTGGCACCTACTTAGGATTCTCTTTCTCTCCCTCTGTCCCTCCCCTGCTCACACTCCCTCTCTGTCTCTCTAAACAAAAAAAAAATAGAGATGGATTAAATGCAAGCACAGTTGAGAGGGTAGCAAGTCACTGCCGTTTGCACACCTGTAGTAGTAGCTTCATGGCGTATCCAACTGGGAAGTCCCCTACGTGCCCACATCAGATGACTAAGCATTTTATGGAGAAATATTAGTTTTACTTAGTAAGTAGAATTTGGCTGATTTGGGTTTTTTGAGTTTTTTTTCTAGAATATTGCATATTCTTTGACTTCCTCCTCAATTAAAAAAAAAAAAGTCCCAGCGTGGTATGTGATATTGTCTGGGTCAAAATAATCATGGGAATAACCGCTCTTCAAAAAAATCTCAGTACTTGTCAGGCTCTGAGCTGGATTTGCCACATATATTCTGTACATCCATCAGTCTTGGGAGGCGGGGCTTCTCACACTTGCTCCGCAGATAAAGAACCAGGGGTTCAGAGAGTACGCTAACGTGAGTGAGGTCACGCTGCTGCTAGGTTGCAGGGCCAGTGTGGATCCATGGCCTGAATTCATCTAGAGCCCACGCTATGCTGCGCCTCTCAGCCAGACTCAGATATCATGTGTCATGATTCACGTTTCCTTTCACTACCCTGAGATATGTCTCAGGCGAGAAAAAGAGGGCTCTGTGCACAAGCTACTGGTGTGGAATACACAGCTAGAACAATAAACTATCAAGTGGTGCGAATAAAGAAAAAGACATTTGGTGACAATATGATCATCTACATATGCAACGCCAGATGACCTCAAAAGATAGGGGCTCACAAAATCATCTCCATCCCTGCCTCATAGAAAGTCAGTGTGTTAGAACCAAAGTCACAGAAGAGGCTAAGTCCAGTTGGTGAAGAGAAGGAATAAATCAGCCGGCTTTTGCTCTGACAGCCCTACAGCCGCCCTGGGCACGCCACCTTGAGCTACAGTTGCCCCGTGTTCCGCCGCCCCTGCCACACCGATTTCATCTGCAAGCTTCATCTCGAGTTTGCAGGGGCGTAGCATTTCCTAGGAAGGCTTTAAATTTTTTTTTTTTAAGTTTATTCGTTTTTGAGAGAGAGAGAGAGACAGAGCGTAAGCGGGGGAGGAGCAGAGAGTGAGGGAGACACGGAATCCGAAGCGGGCTCCAGGCTCTGAGCTGTGAGCTCACGAACCGAGAGATCATGCCCTGAGCTGAAGTCAGATGCCTAACCTACTGAGCCACCCAGGCGTCCCTAGGAAGCCTTTAATCCAGGGACAGGAGCCAAGATGTGGAACGCTCTGTAGGAGAATGGGAGATCAACACCCCAGGATATAGGTGGTCTCACACAGACTAACCTGTGGCTGCCCTCAGACCTATAGGCTTGTCAGGAACATTAGAGACTTGGTCTACGGAGGGTGACCTCAGGTCAGTAGAGGGAGTGGTATGAACCGCTGATAGACATCAAGGGGGTGGGGGGGGTACCTAGAAGGAAGAATGAGGAAAGGACTCAACCAGAACAGCGGGATCGCGTGAAGTTGTGCCCCAGCTGTCAGCTCTTGGGAGTCCAGAACAGTTGTGGCTGGATTTGGCTCACCCTGACTTCCAACTCAGTAGTGCCAGGAAGGTGAGATCTGAGGGCAGCAGACCAGGTCAGCTGAGGGTGGCATTCCAAGAACGGGCCAGACACCATAGTGCTTGGTGTCAAGGTGAGGGCAGTGGAGGGTTGAGGGCAACACCCACCTGAGAACATAAGAGACCCCCCAAATCTCCCCTGCTCCTGCCCGAGCTGGTAACCCTGGGAGGCCTAGAGGAGACTTGTTAGATTGGGGACCCCCCCCCGCCTTTTCTGCCTGCATGGTAGCAGGAAGAGAAGAGTCTAGTGGGGGTGGCCCCAGTTCTGCAGAGATGGGAGACTCAAGAACTAATGAATCAAGGTTAGGACTCAGTGATATGAGGGGACTCCCCTCAGCACAGAGGTTCCCACATGTTCTTATCCAGGGGTGCACAGTGCAGAGCCCTTCAGTTTTGCCTGGGGAGTCACGGGGACGGGAGGACCTCGGTGTAACGGGTGGCTCCAGTGTCACAGAGGTAGGAGTTTTGGCTCTAATTGGTGTCCAGGTGAGAACCCTGAGTAGTAATGAGAAGAACCCTCCCCAAACCATGGGGCTTCCCAGAGCCCCAGCCCTGCTCTTGGCATTGGGAGGCTGGACGCAGGGGTAAGCAGACTTATGCCCCATGTCCTAGGCACTCAAGGAGGTGAGGACTTGCGTGTGAGGCCGACAGACCCAGATCAATAGGTGCAGGAGTCCCAGGCTGTGATGCATGTCACTGGGGTCCCAAACAGCCCTTTAGCTGCTGTCAGCCCTCAGAGGTGCCGTACAGCTCTGGCCAGATGCAGCTCACCCTGACTTTCTCCTCGGGGAATCCAGAAGGTGAGGGTATTGGTCTGAGGGGCACAGACTCAGAAAAGCAGAGGATGAAGTTCCAGGACCTTGTCAGGTTTCCAGGCAGGGTCCCTGAATGTGGACTGAGGAACGCATTCTGTCCATAACCAAGGGCGCTAGCCAGTGATCCACGCTGCCCGTCCCTCCCCTCCCCCCCAGCGCTCTCTCCGTACTGGGAGGGTGGACAGAGCTGTGGGCTGACTTCTGCCTGGAAGGTCTCAGGAAAGGAAGGGCCCTGGTCTAATGAGATGGTCCCAATTCTGCTGAGACAGGAGACTGAGACTGGGTCCTAACTGGAATCCAGGTGAGGAACCCAACTACCAACCAGAGGACCTCTCTCACAACAGGGAGGCCACCCAGAGCTCCACTGGGAGTCCTGGGAGCCCCAGGCAGGGGTGGTTCAGTGGCCGCCCTGAACTCTCCCTCTAGGGTGGCAAGGGGTAAGGGCTTTGTTCAGAGGCTGGTGGGCTCATGTCAGCAGAGAGACTTCCAGTGAGCCCAGGCCAGAGAAGGCTCTCGCTGAGCTGTCAGCCCCAGCTGCCCCCTGGGAGGGATGGTGGCTGAGGTGTCCCTTCGCCTCCTCCTAGGGATCCCAGGGAGGGGAGGGCCAGGTTTTAGGCGTCAACTTCAGCAGAGCAGAAGGGAGGGGCTCAGGCCCTGCCAACAGTTGATATGATGGTGCTGACTGTATACTGAGAGGATCCTCACTACCAGCCCCTGCTGTCACCCCAGGCAAGGCCGGCAGGCTGTGGCCTAAGGTGAGTTTGTAAGGGTTAAATTGTAGTGTAGGGCTAACGCTTAGCTTGAAAAATAACAACTTTGTTCTGACACTGAAGGTCAAAAGATAATAGCCTTGCTTTTACTCTTGTAAATCATACTTCATACTCTCGTGAATCAGGCTTTACCAATGAAGGAAACAAAAGCTCAAAAAAAGAGCATCAGAGACAAGGTCAAGGAGATCCACTGGTTGCAACTTAGCGGCAGAAAGTCTAAAATAATCACCTCATTCGATAACTGTTTCTGACTCATCTGGCAACTGTTTCTAACTCATCTGGGAACTGTTTCTCTGTTCTGTTCCCAAATAATGATAAAACGATGTGATCGGCTTTAAAAACTCTGTACCCCGGCTGTTCGGAGCCACACTCTTATCAAGAGTGTTGGTCCCGATGGGTCGGCCTTGCCTCTCATTGTAATAAACTTTGTTGCGACTGTCACTGGTGCCTGTAGCATTCTGTTTCAGGAGTCGTGTGGATGCAACAAGTTCTAACTTCCCCAGGGAACCTCGAGGGACAGGCTGAGCAGGAGAACCAGGAAGACTGTCGGGTCCAACAGCAGTGCCCTGGTGAAGGGGCTCACAGCCTCTCGCCCTTCTCCTCCAGGAGCCACGCAATGCGCCCTCCCGACACACTCCTTTCTGCTGTTCTTAGCGACAGTCACCAAGTCACGAGGTCACAAGAATAAGTGCTACGCCCATGGGAAAAGCCACCAGGCCTGAGATGAGTCCCAGAGTCTCGGGTGCTCATGCTACTACGACAGTGGAAGGACAGTCCGTGTCCTCTCCCTCTTGTGGGCACATTCCCCGGGGAGAAGGGCAACGTCAAGTCAGATAACATTCTCCATGAGCCTCAGAGAGCTCCAACCCACCACTGATTCCTGTGGCTGTTTTACGCACAGAATCTTATGAAGGTGCTAAGAGCAAAACCGAGGAAAGCACAAGTTCCTGCCAGGAAAATGTAAATATTTTTTTAATGTTTAAATGGGGGAGGGGCAGAGGGAGAGGAAGAGAGAGAATCCCAAGCAGGCTCCCGCTATCAGTGCAGAGCCCAACACAGGGCTCCATCTCACGACTGTGAGATCATGACCTGAGCTGAAATCAAGAGTCGGACACTTAACCGACTGAGCCACCCAGGTGCCCCTAATGTGAATTAAAAAAAAAAAAAAAAATATATATATATATATATATATATATATACATATATATATATATATATAGTTTATTTATTTTTGAAAGACAGACAGAGCTTGAGCAGGGGAGGGGCAGAGAAAGAGGGAAACACAGAACTCAAAGCAGGCTCCAGGCTCTGTGCTGTCAGCACAGAGCCCAACGCGGGGCTTGAACTCACAAGCTGTGAGATCATGACCTGAGCCAAAGTCGGATGCTTAACCAACCAGGCCACCCAGGCACCCCAATATATTTGTATCATTGTTCACTAGAGAGGAGTCCCCTAAGTCAGCTATATGGGACCAGGAAAACCAGACACAGTATGAAATGGCTTTTCTTTTCCAATGAGATACCCATCGTACCACTCCTTAAATCAATCAAATATGCATACAAAAAAGTGGCAAAGATAAGTGGGCTTGGTCAACATCCCCGCAAATAGTCAAGAATGGGCAAAATGAAAACTGAGAAACAAGAATGTGAGGAGAACAGGGGAGGAAGTGTTGGCCTCAAACTAAGCTCTGAGAAGAACTCATAGAACGGTGAGGCTATGAGCAAGCACTTGAAGGATGGGCAGATGTGCAGTCTGGAGGTGGGGAGGACTGAGAAGGACCTCTAGGGTACAAGGAGTCTCTCGCCACACATCCCCACTGAACCCTTTATTCAATTCTCTGTGCAATTATTGGGGAGCCAGGGGGTTCCAGGCTGCCCAAGAGGAGAGCTAGCCTTGGCTTTGTGCACGACAATGGACAGGTGAACAAGACAGTCCCCCTTTCTTGTGGGCCAACAGACTAGGGATAAAAGATCTTAGTATGCTTTGACATTTAGATTCTCCGAAGTGTGAGAACCCTCGGTCACAAGCTAGCAGGAAAAAACAAGAGCTTGACAAAATCAGGAGTGCCTTTCTTTTCTGGGTTAAAGTTAATATTCATTCTTTTACAATGAGTCAGAAATTTCAGGACATCAATGCATTCAGCCTTGGCTTTTTATCTAGTCTAGTCATCCAGAGGGATTGTGATACAACTCCTCCCTTTTATTTTGTAACTCTGAAATCTATATTGCATACAGAAAAGCCTGTAAAATATGTGTGTAGAGTTTAAAGAATAATTATGTGAACACTTATGTGCTCACGTGAAAATTAAGAAATAGAACATTGTCGGTAACTCAGTAATCCCCAGTGTCCTTCCTTAGTGATATACAACTTCCTACCTGCTATGGACTGAATGATTGGGTCCTCCCCTTCCATATGCTGAAACCCCAAGGGCATGCTATTTGGAAGTGGGGCCTTTGGAAAGGGAATTAGGTCATGAGGATAGAAACCCCATGATGGCATTAGTGTCCTTAGAAGAGGAGAGCTAGCCTTTCACCCACCCCTTGAGAGGACATAACAAGAAAACATCCCTCAACAAGCCAGGAAGAGGGCCCTCACCAAGACCTGAAGCTGTGGCACCTTGATCTTGGACCTCTCGACCTCCAGAACTGTGAGAAAGAAATGTCTGCTGTTTAAGTGACCCAGTCTATGGCAATTTGTTGTAGCAGCTGGAGCTAAGATACTACCCCAGAGGTAATCGCTATTCTGAATTTTGTTATTTGTTTTCTTTTCCCCCGACTTTGAATACATCTTTAAACAATCTAATCCTTTGTCCAGTTTTACCTGCCTTTGAACTTTATATAAATGGACCTACACTGTAGGCAATCACCTGAGACTTGCTTTCTTTGCTATTATGTACGGTATTCACCCACGTTGAAGCACACAGTCCTCGTTCGCTCGTATTCATTGCTGCTGTAAGATTTGTTTTGTGCCAGTCCCAGCCTATCGATAAGTAGTGTTACGGCTGGACGGGCCTTGTGGTTCTTACTATGATTGTAAGGTGCTCTTCAGCAATAACCAATAACCACCAGGGAACTTGGGAAAAAATGAAGGTTTATTACTTACGGGACCTGGAAATTACACAGCACACCTGGGGCTACACAATGAGGTTGCAGGTAGAGAGAGAGAGAGAGAATACCAGCTTAAGGGCCTGGTGTTCTGCTTTTATTGGGGTCAAGGACGGGGCCTAGGATTTCCGCAAGTTCACTCTTTATTTGTAAATTGAAAACATAAGGGCAGGAATTCAAAACACAGGAAGAGAAAAAAAATAGCCGCCCAAATGGTCATTTATGGAAATCAACCAAAATTTTTAAAACAAAGAAGCCTAGGCGTTAGGGAGTGGCTTGGCTTTTTATCTAGTCTAGTGTGGCGGGCAATGTGTTTATTCAAGATAGCCCTCTTTGAAGTAGATCCTGGGCAATCAAAACTTCGATCAGGCACTTGCATTACAAAAAGAAAAGCCAACTGTCAGGACTTACACTACACATTCCAAGGCATAAATATACCACAATATATTTATCCACTTTTCTTTGGCTAATATTTGAGTTGTTTAATGCTACCATGAAAACTTTTATAGCTTCTCCTGGTTCACTTGTGCAAAAGGCTTTCTAAGTTTCATATCTAGTACTGGAATTACTGGGTCATAGGGCATGCACATGTTCAAGTTTACTAGGTGACTGCCTAACTCTTTCCAAAGTGGTGATACTAATTTTCACCACCGCAGAAGAGAATATGTTGATCTATATCTTTCACCAGTTTCTGTATTTTTCCACTTTTAAATTTTTGTCCATTTGATGTATAGCAACGTCTCACTGGGTGTTTACTTTACATTTCCCTGTTACTAATGAGGTTGATGGCCTCTCCATATGTTCGGGCATCTTCTGAGATGTCTATTTAAATTCTGTACTTATTTTTCTTTTTTTTTTTTTTAATTTTTTTAATGTTTATTTTTGAGAGAGAGAGAGAGAGAGAGAGAGAGAGAGAGAGCGCCAGAACATGAGCAGGGGAGGGGCAGAGAGAGAGGGAGACAGAATCTGAAGCAGGCTCCAGGCTCTGAGCTGTCAGCACAGAGCCCGACGTGGGGCTCGAACTCACAGACTGTGAGATCATGACCTGAGCCGAAGTCAGATGCTTAACCCACCGAGCCACCCAGGCGCCCCTGTACTTATTTTTCATAATTTTTATGCTGAATTCTTTTTTTTTTTAAATGTTTATTTCTGAGACAGAGAGAGACAGAGCACGAGTGGGGGAGGGGCAGAGAGAGAGGGAGACAGAATCTGAAGCAGGCTCCAGGCTCTGGGCTGTCAGCACAGAGCCTGACGTGGGGCTCGAACTCACAAGCTGTGAGATCATGACCTGAGCCAAAGTTGGGCACTCAACCGACTGAGCCACTCAGGTGCCCCGTTATCTATTTTTTTTAAATGTTTATTTATTTTTGAGAGAGAGAGAGAGAGAGAGACAGAGTGTGAGCGGGCAAGGGGCAGAGAAAGAGGGAGACACAGAATCCGAAGCAGGCTCTAGGCTCTGAGCTGTCAGCACAGAGCCCGACGCGGGGCTCGAATTCACGAACCAGATCAGGACCTGAGCCAAAGTCGGACACCCAACCGACTGAGCCACCCAGGCACCCCTAGTTAGTTAATTTTTAAGTTCTAAAGGCTCTATTTCAAATCTATGTGGCCGTTTCCCACAATTTCTTGTCCCCTGCATGTATTGTAAATATTATCCATTTTTTTTCCTTAAGTATAGTTAGTAATCATTAGCTATTTTACATTCTGTGACTAATATGTGAAATCTTTGTAAGTCTGTTTCTCCTTGCTCTTGTTTTTGTCTGCTAATTCTCCCTCATGGTGCCATATTTTCTTGCATTGTTTAAAATTTCTTTTGCTTCTTGCTTGTATTCCTTAAAAATTTTATTTGCTGGAATCCTTGGAGATTGGAATGAAGTTCCTAGTATAGACAGAACTGGCTTTTGTTTTTGTCTGCCAGCTGTGGGCACTTAGCAAATCTGTCTAAAACCATTAGATTATTGGTTGCAGCTTTGTTGAACACTCAAGAAATATGAATTTGGGCTGCCTGGGCTCTTAAGAGGCAGTTTATGATTACATCTTCCCGAGGGCATCTCTTCCCTGTCTTCTCACTACAGAGATTCAGAGAGCGATGTTCATTGCAGCCCCCTGACACTATAGCCCTTTGGACTCAAAGTGTTCTGGCTGGAGCCTTCTGCTAGACTCTTCCTCTTAGGCAAGCCCTTGGTTGTTTTCTCTGAATCCATGCCACACAACAATGTGACACTGAAGTGCAAGTTCACATCAGTTTGGCCAGTACTTTCAGTGTCAAAGACTCCTTCAGTTCACTATTTACCTCTCTGGGTTTCCATCTTGATTCCATCTATTAACTACATGTTCCTTTGTTTCTTCCCAAATATCAGCTTTTTAACTAATTTTTAACATCTAGTATTTTAGATGTTTTCAGCAGGAGGGTCAATCCGGAAACTGCCTGTCCTATTACTGGAAACTGAAGTCCAAAGGCAATATTTTTTATATAATTACTTTGTTACTGGTTACTTTTCTATTATAACACCTATCATGTAGTCAATGAATATAATTAGCAACCCTCAGGTACAAACGTATTTATGTCCCTGGGCAAGCTGATGCAGAGAAATGGAGAGAATCAGATGCATTCTAGTAGTTAAGAAAAGACGGCATCCTGTTCCATACTGGCTCATCTCATATAGCAGTAATGAAGATCACAGCATTGACTTGGCATATTCCTACTGCCTCTTTATTCTCATCCCCAAACAATATTAAGCCGTATTCAGACTGTGCTCACAATGACTTAAGCCCTCCCTTTGTGAGATTTCTTTGCCCTCCAACCCGTGTCCAAGTGTGTCTGAATCAAAATGTTCCATGATTCTCAACCTAGGGTGATTTTGTCCCCCAGGACATACTTGGCAATGTCAGGAAACCGTTTTGGTTGTCACAACTCCTTGTGGGGGTGCTACTGGGACGTAGCGGGTAGAGGCTTAGGATGCCACTACACAGTCCTCCAAAACAAAGAATTATCTGGCCCCAAATGCTATAGTGCTATGGCTGAGATATGCTGGGAAATGATGAACCCAGAAGGGCTTGCCCATGAGAGGATCAATTCGTCAGAAAGTGCCAATGGCAAAAAACGTAAACTACATTATCAGCCAAATGCAATTCTATGGCCTCACAAAAGGAAGGTCTAATGTAAAAATGGCATCATTATAGTCAGCTGGCGCCATCTCTGCGCTGTGTGAAAACTTTCACAGAAATATTTAAGCAGTCCATGTTTCATTCCTTGCAGTACATATAAGCTGTCTTTGGGGACACGCACACAGAGTGACTTAGTTAAGTACAAGGGGAAAAAGTTCCAATTGCTAGTCCCATTTGTTTCCAACAAGAGTGGACTCACTAATTGTATATTGAGTGTTATGATGAATCAGGGCAATTCAGAACAATTTCAACTTCCACAAGAGGGAATCTGACCAATGGTCTCCCAGGATAGCCACGTAATATTTTAACTGAAATATGACTATTAGAGTTGGAGAATCAACATACATTACCAACAATTTCAGTGGCTTCCATTCAGGAGACCACCTCCCCTTAGAAAAAAATAATTCACTAGCACTTGAGAAATCAGGACATTTTCCTCAAGATGATTCAATGACATTTTAATATTGATGTTTACCTGATGATGCAAAATACATAAAATTTCAATGATTCTGTATGAAATAATCTTGTACCCAAAGACTTCCTAAAGTCACTAATGAGAAGGGGGGGGGGGGCGAATGAAATAATTTCTAGGAGAAAATCTGAATCAATCAGGGTTCAATGGAGAAGCAGAAACACAATGTGTGTAGAGTAATGCATGCAGAGTAAGGGATTTATCATAGGGTTTATTGTAGGGAATATTTTGTGTAAGAGTGTTTTCTCTGCGCCTAGTGTTGAGCCAGAAGGCACTATAGTGCAGCCCGGCCAGCAATTGGAGTTGAGCTGGGTCTAGATGAAAGCAAAGACAAACCGGAACCTTCATCCGTCTCTTGCTACCTCCAGCTCAATGCCACGGTAACCTTCAGAAGGAGCCACTTTTGCCCTAGCACTGCACATGCACCTGTCCCAGAGAACTCTAAAGAGGGAATCTAGAAGAAGCTGGATGAGCTATGTGTCCAGGTACTGCCCCCTGCTGACAAGGTCAGCCGGCTCATCAGTGACAACTTGCCTGGCACTACACAGTGGATTGTTACACGTAGCTGCTAAACATAGCTGCTGCTTAACTTCTTTCTTTTTTTAATTTTTTTAATGTTTATTTATTTTTGAGACAGAGACAGAGTGCGAGTGGGGGAGGGGAAGAGAGAGGGAGATACAGAATCTGAAGCGGGCTCCAGGCTCTGAGCTGTCAGCACAGAGCCCAATGCTGGACTCGAACCCACAAACTGTGAGATCATGACCTGAGCCGAAGACAGACGCTTAATCGACTGAGCCACCCATGTGCCCCGATGCTGCTTAACTTCTAAACTTCTAAATCTCATGCAAATTTTCCTTTTGGCCACCCCCAAACTGGAAGCATACAGGGAAAGAAACCATGGGAGGGAAACACAATAAAAAAGGCATCACAAATACCCTGCTTTCCAAAGGAAGAGCTAATACTCATGGATAAGCATTTCCCACCATGAAATTAGTGGATGATAATATGAGAGACTGGCAGTAGCGTTGGGAATGTGGATGTCAGAGAACAGAATTCCAGAGAATGAAAAATTAAAATGACACAGGGAATCTTTCTCAGGTAACCCTCTATCCAAGAGGATGTGAACTGTGGAACAGACCATGGGCATCATGTTTAAGCTGACAGCTAAAATTACAATTAGAACAGGGCAACGGTGAGGACTGAAAGTTAATTTCTTAGACACTATGATTCTACCTGATAAACGTGGGACTATAAAAAACTTGTTTGAAAGATTAAGTAAGCTGAAGATTGGAAGGTTAACAAATCAAAAGAAAAGGACTTATGATACTTTCTATAGAATCAGAGAAGGCATTTGATATATTCAATATCTACTCATAATTTTATTTTTTAGTTTTTTACTATTTATGTATTTATTTTGAGAGAGAGAGAGGGCACCTGTGGGGGCAGGAGGAGGGGCAGACAGAAAGGAGAGACAGCAGGTAGCGCAGAGCCCAACATGGGGCTCGATCTCATGAACTGAGATCATGACCTGAGCCAAAATCAAGAGCTGGATGCTTAACTGACTAAGCCACCCAGGCACCCTATTCATGATTTTAAATAAACTGTTGATAAAACAAATTGATTAATTTACTCCCTTTTCATGATAGAATATAACCAAAGTCAGTATTATGATTTATGGGAAAATGCTAGAAGCACTTCCATTAAAAGTGGACAGTACAAGGATACTTTTTATTACCATTATTATTTAATAAAAAAAAATTTATCCAAAACAATTAGACTAGAGAAATAAAAAGGCATACAACTTGGAAAAGAGGAGATAAAGTTATCATTATTCATGGATAAAATGCTTTTTTTGGTAGAAAAAAAGGTATCTGATTTTCAAATCAGATCAGGAATTTTCAAATTCCTATCAGTCCTCAAGAAAATACCACCCCTTCATGATTAATCTCTGTGTGAAATCATTAATTACTTCCTATCAAAGGCCTCTTTCCATTAGTACTATTTATCTTATGCTAATCTCTTATTTTGATGTCAGCAATACATCCTGAATTTCAAGTTTGTCATCCATTAACTTTAAAAATGCACTTCTACCTTGTACTTCTGAGTTCCTTTCCTCAATGAAACAAAATTAGGGCACTTATTAAGTAAGTCATGGGAATACAGTCAATAATAAAAAAAAAAAAAATCAAGGCATTTAAAATATGCATGATGTTTATACTAGTAACACTTAAATATTTCTTCCTCTGATCTCAACAGATTAGATTTCAACTATGAGCAAGGGTTTTCCATCTTGCACTTGGACATTCTGGACCAGATGTTCTTCTTTGTCATGGGGACTGTCTTATGCATTTTAGAAAGTTTAGCAGCATTCCTGGCCTCTGCCAACTAGACACGTGTAACAATCTCCAGTGAAGAAAACCAAAAATGTCTCAATACAGTGTCAAATGTCCTCTAGATGGCAAAATCTCAGTTAAATTCGGTCTCTTATGTCTTCCTATTATTTTTTTTTATCTGTATGGTTTTTGCAAAGATTCAACCATAGCCTTTGACATTAGATACTTCCAGGAAAGTTATTTTACATCTTCAACTACTAAGTACAGTTTGAGAGCCTGCCCAAGAAAAACTTTTCACTGGTATTGTAAAACCACACCGCTTCACAGAACTACAGACAAGGTTACGGCTTCACCAGGCAGTGAACTGACAAGTACAAGTAAGTTATCTTATCAATACTGATGTTGTCAACCTAAGGAAAATCCTTGTACTTTGGAAGCATCATCCTAAAGCTATTTTCTGTTCAATTAACTGTAGTGGAAAATCACTTCCAGAGTAGTAGCATAAGGACCTCTGAAAATTCACTCTTAAAAAACATAAACAATGCTATAAACCAACTAGACCTAACATACGTCCATCTAACACTCTACCCAACAAGAGCAGACATAGTCATATCAAGTGCACATAGAGCATTCTCTAGGATAGACCATACATTGGGTCACAAAAACACATCTCAATACATTTTTAAAAACTGAAGTAATACAGGGGCACCTGGGTGGCTCAGTCAGTTAAGTGTCCGACTTCAGCTCAGGTCATAACCTTGAGATTTGTGAGTTCAAGCCCCGTGTCAGGCTCTGTGCTGACAGCTCAGAGCCTGCAGCCTGCTTCAGATCCTCTGTCTCCCTCTCTCTCTGCCCCTGCCCCACTCATGCTCTGGCTCTCTCTCTCTCTCAAAAATAAAATAAACATTAAAAAAACTTTTTTTAAATTGACATAATACAAAGTGTATTCTCAAATTACAATGGAAAAACTTAGAAATAAAAAACAAGGAAATTTAGGAAATTCACAAATATGTGGATATTCAAGAACACATTTCTAAATAGCCAATAGGTCAAAGAACTAATCATAATGGAAATTAGAAAATAAATGAAGATACAACATACCAAAACTTGTGAGATGCAGCTAAAGCAGTACTCAGAGGGTGGGAAAGAAGAAAGATCTCAAATTAATAACCTAATCTTCCATCTTAAGAAACTAGCAAAGAAGAACAAACTAAATACAAAGCAAGCAGAAAGAAGGAAATAAGGAAGATTAGAGCAGGAATAAATAAAACGTGGAATAGAAAAACAATAAAATTCATGAAACCAAATGTGGAATCTTTAAAATATCAACAAAATTGACAAGCCTTTAGCTATACTGATGGTAGAAGCTAAGGGCAGGCTGTCCCAAAGTACTCCACTTCGGTATATTGGTTATTTTAAATAAAAGTTACTTAAAAGACAGCCTGTGCAGGAAAGACACTCAGACCTTCCTCCATCCCTGTTGAAGCAGGAAATAATCTCCCATGTGAAAGTTGCCCTCTTTGTACCAGGAGGTAAAGAGATTTCCTTATCACCAGAGATAGGAAATTCAAGGCCAAGAAGGCTATATAAATAACCTTTGTTACTTTTTACCAATTTACTCTGACAGCTCAAATTCTGTTTAGAATTCCTTAGGGGCACCTGGGTGCTCTGTCAGTTAACCGTCCAACTTCGGCTCAGGTCATGATCTCATGGTCGTTCGTGAGTTCGAGACCTGCATCGGGCTGTCAGCACAGAGCCCACTTTGAATCCACTGTTCCCTTCTTTCCCTGCCCACCCCCCCCCCACTCGTTCTCTCTCTCTCTCTCTCTCTCTCTCTCTCAAAAATAAATAGCCATTAAAAAGAAAAAAGAATTCCTTACTAACTGAAACTCCCAAAGTGAAGTTTTCTTTGTTCTCTCAATTCTTCACAGATTTATTGTCTCTTTCTCTCAAGTCTAAAATTACCCTACCCAGAAGTCGCCTATACCCAGGCAAAGTAAAAAAGTAGTCTGACTGGAACAAATGTACATTCCTTGAGGTGACACAGAGACTTCTGTTCTTTGGCACATGCTCATTGCAAAGCCCATGAAAAATAAGCCCGAGAAATGGAGAGGGGAAGAAGAACCGGGAAGTGAAGTGTCTAAGGGCTTGGGACTCCACTGTGTGTGTGGGGGGGTCGGGGGGGTTCATACATAATTCCAATAGGTTTGCAACCTATTGGTTGTAACTAGACAGCACAACTTTTATTTGGTATTTCTGAAAATGAATCATCTCACTTCTCTCTCACAGGCAGAGAGAGAGGGAGACAGACTCCCAAGCAGGCTCCATGTTGTCAGTGCAGAGCCCAGTGTGGGGGCTCCATCCCACAACCTTGAGATCAGGACCTGAGCTGAAATCAAGAGTGGGACTTGAGTGAGCTACCCAGATGCCCCTGTAAATTTAATTCCTAGTCCAGCTAGAGGGTAGAGGAAGAATTTTTCCTTCCCTTCACGATCAAGATAAAAGAGAACACTAACATAAAAAGTGTAATCTATCATAGGAATTAAAACTTGGTTTAACATGTGAAAATCAATATAATGCATTATATTAATAGAATGAAAGACAATCACCACATGAACGTCTCAATAGATGAAGACAAAGCATTTGACAAAATCCAACACTTTCATAATAAAAACAACAAATTAGGAGCAGAATAAAATTTCTTCATGCTAAGGAAGGGCATTTACCAAAAAAAAGAAAGTTAAATCATTCCTAATAGTGAAAGACTGAACAGTTTCTCCTTAAGATCAATGAGTCAATACAAGGATATCTGCTCTTGCCACTTCTTGTCAACCTTGTACTAGAAGTCCTCACCAAGGAAGTTAGGCAAGAAAAATAAATTAAAGGCATCCACATTGCAAAAGAAGAAATAAAACTATTAGCAAATGACATGACCTTGTATATAGAAAATCCTAAGAAATACACACACACACACACACACACACACACACACACACACACACACCACTATTAGAACTAATGAATTCAGGGGCGCCTGGGTGGCCCAGTGGGTTGAGCATCCGACTTCGGCTCAGGTCATGATCTCACAGTCTGTGAGTTCGGGCCCCCACGTCGGGCTCTGTGCTGACAGCTCAGAGCCTGGAGCCTGCTTCGAATTCTGGGTCTCCCTCTCTCTCTGCCCCTCCCCCACTCATGCTCTGTCTCTCTCTCTCTCTCTGTCAAAAATAAATAAGCATTAAAAATTTTTAATAAAAGAACTAATGAATTCAGCAAGGTAGAATACATGATCAGTATACAAAAATCAATTGTACTTCTATACACTAGCAATGAACAATCCAAAAATGAAATTAAGAAAACAATTTCATTTATATAGATCAAAAATAACAAAATACGTTGGAATAAATTTAGCAAAAGAAATACAAGACTTGTACACTGAAAACCACATAACATCATTGAAGGAATTTAAAGAAGACTTAAATAAATGGAACGACAGGCCGTGTTCATGAATCAGAAGACTTAATATTGATAAGATGACAACATTCCCCAAATTGATCTACAGATTCAAAACATTCCCTATTACAACCCAGCTGCTTCTTTTGAAGAAACTGGCAACGTGATTCTAAAACTCATATGGAGGGGCGCCTGGGTGGTTCAGTCAGTTGAGTGTCCAACTTTAGCTCAGGTCATGATCTCATGGTCTGTGAGTTCAAACCCCGCATGGGGCTCTGTTCTGACAGCTCGGAACCTAGAGTCTGCTTCTGTGTCTCTCAGTCTCTGCCCTCCTCCACTTATGCTCTCTTTCTAAAAATAAAAATAAACATTACAAAAAATGTACAGGCTCTTGCTAAGGGACATCTTGGAAGCCAAAGCCACAAAACTAATGGGCCCCGGGTCAAGCACTTAAAAGCTGTTAGAACACTTGCCACCTCAGGAAGACTCCCACGTTAGGATAAGTTGGTCACGGAATAAGTTAGATTGACAAGTTCACCCACCAACCTCAAGAAAACGTCTGTGCAACGCCGTATGCTATAAAACAACACATAATCCCCAGCCCTGTGGCACATCCCTTAATACCTCCTAGGTATTAATGTGGCTCCAAGAGACCCAAGGCCTAGCCAAAAGGAAAAAGCAGATCAAGCCTTTCTTCTTGTACTATGTCCTAAGAACTTGGCTTTGTGACCAGTGAGAATATTCTCTTCAGTTTCCACCATTCAGAGGGTGCACTTATCAGGGTGCCCCTTGGTGACCAAACAGACTGGGAATCCAACTCTCTCTCTGTCCAGCCATGCCAGCTCAGGAGTCTTTGTCATGAGAGTTTCCAGCCTTGTCGAATCACCCTTCATCACCTATCACCTGGTAGTGCTAAAAAGTCCCATCCCAGTAGCACCTGCCCAGTTGCACAGACGAGCAGGTCTGTGGCCAGAGGTATGTTATGTTTTTGTGGGGACCAGAGATACCATTTTCACTACACCATTCTTACCACCTGGGCAGCAAAGGCCTTTGCTTTCTTAGAGTAATTTTAGGAGTTGAAGGAAGGCCAACAACACTGACTCCACCTTTGGCCCTCCACCTTGTTCAGAGCCACAATGACCTCCCTCAGGGCTACAGGTTCTAGGCCTTGTGGAGGTTAATATATGGCCTGAACAAGATGCAGAAAGGTTTGTTCTGATCCTCCCTAAAGTGGCGAACAGAAGACTCTACTCTAGATAACTAGTAGAGATGATTGGTGCACAGAAGGCCCCACTTTAGCTAACTAGTAGAGGGCCTCTGACAGATGACGGATGGCGCCACTTTACATAACTACCCTGTGACCTCACCATCATGCCCCTTAACCTTCGAAAGCTGGGGATTAAGGCCCAGAAGGAGCACAAGACGGGGGCAGAGAATGGATGCACACCACCTAGGTTGTCTGCCTGCTTGACACCCAGCCAAGCCCGTCAGTAAGTTACCCTGACTACAGCTTTGTAAACGGTATGCAGTGGCTTGTTTCATTTTTCAGTCTTAAAGTGTCTTCTAAGTCTGGAAAATACTTTATTGATCCTCCTGCACCTTCTAACCAGGAGTAAACTTTTGGATCATGGGGGCTGCGTTATCTATGCCTTCTCTGGATGCCTCTTGCATCTTTGGTTACACCGTTAAGAGGCTTATTGTTTTGGGGCGCCTGCGTGGCTCAGCCAGTTAAGCGGTTGACTCTTGGTCTCAGGTCATGATCTCACAGTTTTGTGGGTCTGAGCCCCACATTGGGCTCTGCGCTGGCAGCATGGACCCTGCCTAGGATGCTCTCTCTCTGCCCCTCCCCCACTCGCGCTGTCTCTCTCAGGATGAATAAGCTATACATTTTTCTTAATTAAAAAAAATAAACTTAAAAAAAGAAGCTTATTGTTCTAAGTCCCTATTAATAGATGCTACTCACCCATGGCCAGACAATGGACCGTTAAATTGGTTACACTTAAAAACATTCTCTATAGAGAGTTCTCAATTGTTTTATCAGTATCATGGCTAGCCTCAGGGGCTCCCTTGACACGATGAAAGAACAAAAATTAGACTTAAGACTTAAAAACAAATGTCCACATCCAATGTAAATTCCCCTTGAAATCTGGCCTCATCTGCCTGTTTTCTCTTTACTTACAAGATTTACAGAGAGCACTGAGGCCTAATCTCTGGATTCTAAGTATACAGGCTGATCACATAAATGCTGAAAGCAAGGAAATGAATTTAACAAAAGCATCTGACACTGGCGATAAAGTTTCCTTTGCTCCTACCTTCCAGGGATTGGTAACCTGGTTCTGCCAGAATCAGGCTTTCCTATGCCACGTACTTGACAGGTGTATCCTAGAAGGCCCAGTACAAAAGAATTCGTGTCCCCGGACAGCAGCCGAGCCTTAAATTGTAAAAGTTCTTTTGCCTCTACTTTTCGAAGATGCTACCAAATTTAGAGAAGAATTAAGAAGATTAATGGCGGGGCACCTGGCTGGCTCAGTGCGTTAAGCGGCCGACTTTGGCTCAGGTCATGATCTCACCATTCCCGAGTTGGAGCCCCACGTCGGGCTCTGTGCTGACAGCTCAGAGCCTGGAGCCTGTTTCAGATACTGTGTCTCCCTCTCTGTCTCTGCCCCTCCCCCTGTCGTGCTCTGTCTCTATCTCTCTCAAAAATAAATAAACATTAAGAAAAAAATAAAATAAAATAAAATAAAAAGATTAATGGCTAGTCACAGCACCTCCTCACCTCCACAGAAGAAACAGAATGAAAATTTTTCCTAGCCCCTCCCGCAAACGATCTGTGAAAGGCCAATATTCAGGGGATAATAGAAGCTAATGTTGAATTGTGTACCCAGAAAGAATGCTTTCATTAAAATGCTTTATACAGACTTTACAGGGGCATAAGTTTTTTGATTTCCATTTTCGTTAAAAATCTCCCCAATATAAAGAAGCAAATTTAGTTTAAAAAGTGAGCTAGTCCCCTGATATTCGGGCTGTAATCTAGTTCTTTGGGGATTTAGAAACCATTCTTTGTCTTACAAGTATCTGCAAAAACAGATATGCAATTGTAGAAGCAAGTCCCACTGTCTTACCACTCCCCAAACCTCACTTATTCTTCTTAAAATGTTTGTAGATATTATAATAGATCAGGATATTGGAACACAATTGTCCTACACTTGAGAAGAAAAAAGTAAACTCTATTTTATTTATTTAAAAAAATTTTTTTAAACATTTATTCATTTTAGAGACAGCTTGAGCAGGGGAAGGGGCAGAGAGAGAGGGAGACACAGAATCTGAAGCAGGCTCCAGACTCTGAGTTGTCAGCACAGAGCCCAACGTGGGGCTCGAACTCATGACCCACGAGATCATGACCTGAGCTGAAGTTGGATGCTTAACTGATTGAGCCACCCAGGCTCCCCAAAAGTAAATTTTAAATAGCAATTACCCTGAAACATTGGGGGGAAATTTTTTTTGCATTCTTTTCCCCTTAACATTATAAATCTTATGTCTTTATTTTTTTTTTTTAATTAAAAAATTTTTAAGTTTATTTATTTGGAGAAAGAGAGAGAGAGAGAGAGTGGGGGAGGGGCAAAGAGAGGGAGAGGGAGAGAGAGAGAGAATCCCAAGCAGGCTCTGCACTATTAGTGCAGAGGCCGATGTGGGGCTTGAACTCACAAAACACAAGATCGTGACCCGATCCGAAACCAAAAGTCGGATGCTTAGCTGACTGAGCCACCCAGGTGCCTAAATCTTATGTCTTTATATATTTATTTAAAAAAAATTTTTTTTAATCTTTATTTTTGAGAGAGAGACAGCATGTGAGCAGTGGAGGAGCAGAGAGAGAGAGGGAGACACAGAATCGGAAGCAGGCTCCAGGCTCTGAGCTGTCAACACAGAGCCCGACGGGGGGCTCAAACCCACCAACCATGAGTTCGTAACCTGAGCCGAAGTCGGATGCTCAACCGACTGAGCCACCCAAGCGCCCCAAATCTTATGTCTTTAAAATGTAAACACAGACCATAATCACCGGAGACTGCAAGGAAAAAAAAGGGGGAAAGAGGCGTGTTTGAAATATAAACTGCCGGAAGGGCTCTTATGCCCAGACTGTTATACTTCTGATAACAAGGCACATAATGCTCCAAATCTCCACCTTGGAGAAAACCTGAATACTTTCTTTGTGCCTTTGTGATATAAATTTTCCATCATCTTCTCTAGGATCTATGAGCCATTTTTTAAAATACGAACTTTAGGAAGAAGGTTTTCATAAGAAAAACAGGGGGAAGTGTTTTTGAAATTGAGTCTTTAATGTCTTTTCCACAAATATTTGTAAGAACAAAAGCTATTTGCATCTTGTCTGTATGTGTGTCCATGCATCTTGTCTGTGTATGTGTGGCCATATATGTTATAAATGTGAGATATTTTCTCTATTTCCAGATAGTATTGCTAAAATTAACTTATAAAAGAGTACTATTCAGTAGGATTGAAGGCAAGTATTTGTAAGGATTGGGCATCCCAAAAATCAGAAAGAAACTAACCCATATGTTTTCCAAGTTCACATGATCTGGAAAAATATTTAGTATTCAAGTTAATTTAAGGTTGTTCGTTTAATTAACATGGATGTCTTTAGAGTTACCAGCATTACTCAGGTAATGATCCCAAGGTGGTGGGATCAAGCCCTGCATCGGGCTCTGTGCTGAACATGGCACCTGCTTAAGATTCTCTTTCTCCCTCTGCCCCTCTCCCCCACTCACGTGCTCTCTCTTTCTCTCTAAAATAAAAATAAAAAGAATAAAATAAAATAAAATGAGTTACCAGCATTAAATATAGAGGTGAGCAGGGGGATGAGTGAAATAGGTGATGGGGATTAAGGAATACACTTATCACAGGGGGCACTTAGTGATGTACAGAAGTGTTGAATCACTATATTGTATACCTGAAGTTAATATCACACTATATATTAATATATTGGAATTAAAGTAAAAAAACGTAAGGACCTCAGACGGGGGGTGGGAGGGAATATGGCAGACCAACGTGGAACTTCTCAGCTTGTCTCATCCATGAAATGCAGCTAGATCAGCACCAAACCACTTTGCACATCTAGGAAATTGATCTCAGGATTGACACAACAATCTGCATAACCTGAGCCACAGAACTTGGCAGGTATGCAGTGCAGAGAGGTGAACTGAGGGACAGAAAAGCTGAGGAGGAAAGAGGGGCAGAAAGTTTATGTGAGCAAATTATAGCAGAAAACTTTCCTAATTTGGGGAAGGACATAGACATCAAAATCCAATAAGCACAGAGAACTCCCATTAGATTCAACAAAAACTGATCATCACCATGGCATATCGTAGTCAAATTCACAAAATACACAGACAAGGAAAGAATTATGAAAGCAGCAAGGGAAAAAGTCCTTAACCTATAAGGGAAGACAGATCAGGTTTGCAGCAGACCTATCCACAGAAACTTGGCAGGCTAGAAAGGAGTGGCAGGATAAATTCAACATGCTGAATCAGAAAAATATCCAGCCAAGAATTCTTTATCCAGCAAGGCTGTCATTGAAAATAGATAAAGAGTTTCCCAGACAAACAAAAACTAAAGGAGTTTGTGATCACTAAACCAGCCCTGAAAGAAATTTTAAGGGGGACTCTGAGTGGAAAAAAGATGAAACAAAACAAAAAGGACCGAAAGCAACAAAGACTAGAAAGGATCAGAGAACATCACCAAAAACTCCAACTTTACAGGCAACACAATGACACTAAATTCATATCTTTCACTACTCACTCTAAATGTCAATGGACTAAATGCTCCAATTAAAAGACATAGGGTATCAAAATGGATAAGAAAACAAGCTCCATCTATATGCTGCTTACAAGAGACCCATTTTAGACCTAAAGACACCTACAGATTGAAAGTAAGGGAATGGAGAACCATCTATCATGCTAATGGAAGTCAAAAGAAAGCTGGGGTAGCCATACTAAGTAAAACTAGATTTTAAAATAAAGACTGTAACAAGAGATGAAGAAGGGCATTATATCATAATTAAGGGGTCTATCCACCAAGGAGATCTACCAATTGTACATATTTATGCTCCCAATGTGAAAGCCACCCAAATATATAAATCAATTACTCACAAACATAAAGAAGCTCATTGATGATAATACCATAATAGTAGGAGATTTCAACACCCCACTTACAACAATGGACAGATCATCTAAGCAGAAAATCAACAAGGAAACAATGCCTTTGAATGACACACTGGACTGGATGGACTTAACAGATATATTCAGAACATTTCATCCTAACGCAGCAGAATACACATTCTTCTTGAGTGTGCATGGAACATTCTCCAGAATAGATCACATACTGGGACACAAATCAGCCTTCAACAAGTACAAAAAGATCAAGATCATACCTTGCATATTTTCAGACCACAATGCTATGAAACTCTAAGTCAACCATAAGAAAAAAGTTAAGATCATGAATACTTGGAGATTAAGGAACATCCTACTAAACAATGAATGGGGTAACCACGAAATTAAAGAGGAAATTAAAAAGTACATGGAAGCCAATGAAAACAAAAACACTACAGCCCAAAACCTCTGGGATGCAGCAAAGGCAGTCATAAGAGGGAAGTATATAGCAATCAGGCCTTCCTAAAGAAGGAAGAAAGGTCTCAAATACACAACCTAACCTTACACCTTAAAGCTGGAAAAAAAAAAAACAGCAAAGAAAGCCCCAAACCAGCAGAAGACAGGAAATAATAAAGATCAGAGCAGAAATCAATGATATTGAAATCAAAAAACAGTAGAACAGATCAATGAAACCAGGAGCTGGTTCTTGGAAGGAATTAACAAAATTGATAAACCCCTAGCCAGATTAATCAAAAAGAAAAAGGAAAGAACCCAAATAAATAAAGTCATGAATGAAAGAGAAGAGATCACAACCAACACTGCAGAAATACAAACAAAAATGAGAGAATATTATAAGCAATTATATGACAATAAATTGGGCCATCTGGAAGAAATGGAAAAATTCCTGGAAACATAGAAACTACCAAAAGTGAAACAGGAAGAAATAGAAAATTTGAATAGACCCATAACCAATCAATAAATTGATTCAGTAATCAAAAAATCTTCCAACAAACAAGAGTCCAGGACTGGATGGCTTTCCAGGGGAACTCTACCAAACATTTAAAGAAGAGTTAACACCTATTCTTCTGAAGCTGTTCTGAAAAATAGAAAGGGAACGAAAACTTCCAAACTCAATCTACAAGGCCAGAATTACCTTGATTCCGAAACCAAATACCCAACTAAAAAGGAGAACTACAGACCAATTTCCCTGATGAACATGGATGCAAAAATTCTCAACAAGATCCTAGCCAACCAAATCCAGCAATACATTAAAAGAATTATTCACCACGATCAAGTGGGATTTATTCTTGGGATGAAGGGCTGGTTCAATATCCACAAATCAATCCATGTGATACATCACATTAATAAAAGAAAGAATAAGAACCACATGATCCTCTCAATAGATGCAGAGAAAGCATCTGACAAAATACAGCATCGTTTCTTGATAAAAACCCTCAAGAGAGTAGGGACAGAAGTATCATACTTCAAGATCACAAAAGCCATATATGAAGGACCCACCACTAATATCATCCTCAATGAGGAAAAACTGACAGCTCAGGATCACAGGTCAGGATCACAACAAGGATGTCCACTCTCACCACTGTTATTCAACACAGTGTTGTAAGTCCTAGCCTCAGCAATCAGACAACACAAAGAAATAAAGGCATCCAAATCACCAAGGATTTTTTACCTTTTGCAGACGACATGATACTCTATGGGGAAAACCCAAAAGACTCCACGAAAAAACACTGAACTGATACATGATTTCAGCAAAGTCACAGGATATAAATCAATGTACAGAAATCGGTTGCATTTCTATACACCAATAATGAAGCAGCAGAAAGAGAAATCAAGGAATCAGTCCCATTTGCAATTGCACCAAAATAGGAATAAACCTAGCCAAAGAGGTAAAAATATCTATACACTAAAAACTATAGAAAGCTTATGGAAGAAACTGAAGAAAACACACAAAAAAGGAAAAACATTCCATGCTCATGGATTGGAAGAACGAATATTGTTAAAATGTTGATACTACCCAAAGCAATCTACATATTCAATGTGATCCCTATCAAAGTAACACCAGCATTCTTCACAGAGCTAGAACAAACAATCCTAAGATTCGTATGGAACCAGAAAAGACCCCAAATAGCCAAAGCAATCCTGAAAGAGAAAACCAAAGCAGGAGGCATCACAATCCCAGACTTCAAGCTGTACTACAAAGCTGTAATCATAAAGACAGTATGGTACTACACAAAACACACATAGGTCAATGGAACAGAATAGAGAACCCAGAAATGGACCCACAAACTATGGCCAACTAATCTTTGACAAAGCAGGAAAGAATATCCAATGGACAAAAGACACTCTCTTCAGCAAATGGTATTGGGAAAACTGGACCACTTTCTTACACCATACACAAAAATAAACTGAAAATGGATGAAAGACCTACACATAAGACAGGACATCAAAATCCTAGAGGAGAAAACAGGCAACAACCTCTTTGACCTTGGCCACAGCAACTTCTTACTTGACATGTCTCCAGAGGCAAGGGAAACAAAAACAAAAAGGAACTATTGGGACCTCATCAAGATAAAAACCTTCTTCACAGCGAAGGAAACAATTAGCAAAACTAAAAGGCAACCTATGAAATGGGAGAAGATATTTGCAAATGACATATCAGATAAAGGGTTAGTATCCAAAATCTATAAAGAACTTATCAAACTCAACACCCAAAAAACAGATAATCCAGTGAAGAAGTGGGCAAAAGTCATGAATAGATACTTTTCCAAAGAAGACATCCAGATGGCAAACAGACACATGAAAGATGCTCAACATCACTCATCATCAGGGAAATACAAATCAAAACCACATTGAGATACCACCTCACACTGGTCAGAGTAGCTAAAATTAACAACTTAGGAAATAACAGATGTTGGCAAAGATGCAGAGAAAGGGGAACACTTTTGCACTGCTGGTGGGAATGCAAACTGCTGCAGCCACCTTGGAAATAGTATGGAGGTTCCTCAAAAAATTAAAAATAGAACTACCCTATGACCCAGCAATTGTACTACTAGGTATTTATCCAAGGATACAGGAGTGCTGTCTCGAAGGGGCACAAGCACCCCACTATTTATAGCAGCACTATCAACAATAGCCAAAGTATGGAAAGAGCCCAAACGTCCATAGACTAATGAATGGATAAAGAAGACACACACACACACACACACACACACACACACACACACACACACACACAATGGACTATTACTTGGTGATGAAAAAGAATGAAATCTTCCCATTTGCAACCATGTGGATGCAACTAGAGTGTATTATGCTAAGCGAAATAAGTCAGTCAGAGAAAGACAAATATCATATGACTTCACTCATATGTGGAATTTAAGATAGAAAACAGATGAACATAAGGGAAGGGAAACAAAAATACTATGCAAACAGGGAGAGAGACAAACCATAAGAGACTCTTAAATACAGAAAACATTGAGGGATGCTGGAGGGTTTTGGGGTGGGGGGATGGGCTAAATGGGCAAGGGGTGAAGGAGGACACTTGTTGGGATGAGCACGGGGTGTTATATGTAAGTGATGAATCACTAAATTCTTTTCCTGAAATCATTATTACACTATATGTTAATTATACATATACACTATAATTTACACTATAAGTTAAAAAAAAAAACTTAATACGAAACTTATTCTATCTGTGTTTGCCAAAAGTCATATAAGTTCATGTTATCATGAAAATTTTATCAGAAAAAAAAAACAACTGAGAATAATAGTTGACTTTTTCTAATGCCTCATAAAGTTTCATGGGTAATCTAAACAAAATTGTTAAGAAAAGTAAATTAAATAGATGGAAATAAGATAAAAAGTTTGGTAAGTAAATTTTTAAATAGCTTCAAAATCTTTGGTAACCTGAAACGTTAAAGTTTTGCTACATTAAATTATGAGTTAAGTTAAATTTATTGAATATATAGATCATTTCCACATAAGATAAAATAATGAAACAGTAAGAACTGAACATAGGTTTATCTACTTTTGTCTTGTTACAGAAAAACTGAAGATAAACTTGTTTCTGTTAATAAACGTGTTTTGTGCTTTACTGAAAGACTGTACTATGAAGAAAAAACATGATTCTAGAAGTTATGAAATATATTCATAAATTTGCCAATCTAAAGAATACCGGTATAACAGTTCACAATTGCTTAGTACTTAGTTTTCATTAGAAATTCAGGTTTCTAATGTTAAGAATTCTAATAAATGTAGTTAAAACAGGTCTTTCACCTTTTTGGTTAGATGTATTATTAAGTATCTTATTTTTGGTGCAATTATAAATAGGATTGTTTTCTTAATTTCTCTTTGTGCTACTTCATTATTGGTGTATGGAAATATAATGGATTTCTGTACATTGATTTGCATCCTGCAACTTTACTGAATTTGTTTATCAGTTCTAGCAGATTTTTAGTGGAGTCTTTCTGATTTTCTATATATAGTATCATATCGTCCACAAATAATGAAAGTTTTCTTTCTTCCTTACTGATTTGGATGCCCTTTATTTCTTTTTGTTGCCTGATTGCTGTGGCTAGGACTTCTAGTACTATGTTGAATAAAAATGGTGAGTGGACATCGCTGTCTCATTCCTGATCATAGGGGAATGGCTCTCAGTTTTTCCTCATTAAGGGTGATGTTAGCTGTGGATTTTTCATAGATGGCCTTTATTATGTTGAGGTATATTCCCTCTAAACCCACTTTTTAAAGGGTTTTTATCATGAATGGATGTTGTACTTTGTCAAATAATTTTTCTGCATTTGAAATGATCACATGGTTCTTATCCTTTATCTTATTGATGTGATTTATCACGTTGATTGATTTGCGAATACTGAACCACCCTTGTGTCCAGGAATAAATCTCACTCGATTGTGGTGTATGACTTTTTAAAATATATTGTTGGATTCTGTTTGCTAGGTCTTTTGTTGATGATTTTTGCGTTTATGTTCATCAGAGATATTGGCTTTCCTTTGTAAGTTACTGTCTCCTTTTGTCTTGCTGCTTTAAAATTTATTACTATATTTTGCCAATAATTACAGTATGTCTTGGTGTGAGTCTGCTTTTGTTGATTTTAATGGGAATTCTCTGTGCATCCTGGATCTGGATGTCTGTTTCCTTCCCCAGATTAAAAAATTTTCAGCTATTATTTCTTCAGATACATTTTTTTGCCCCATTTTCTCTCTTCTTCTTCTGGAACTCCTATAATAGGAACATTATTATGTCTGATGGAGTGACTCAATTCCCTAAGTCTGTTCTCATTTTGCATAAATCTTCTTTCTCTTTTGTTCAGCTTGATTACTTTCCATTACTCTGTTTACTAGATCACTAATTTGTTCCTCTGCTTCTTCTATCCTGCTGTTCATTCCATCAAGCGTGTTTCTCATTTTGTTTATTGTACCCTTTATCTCTGATATGTTATTCCTTATCTCTTTGTTAAGGGTCTCATCCATGTCTTCCAGTCTATTCTCCAGTCCAGTGAGTATCTGTATGATTATCACTTTAAATTCTCTACCAGGCATGTTACTTCTATCTGTTTCACTTAGGTCTCTGGCTGTGGCCTCATCCTGTTCTTTCGTTTGGGATAAATTTCTCTGCCTTCTCATTTTGTCTAAGTCTCTGTGCCTGTTTCTCTGTGTTAGGAAAGGCACCTCCATCTCCTGTTCTCAAGGGTAATGGCTTTATGAAGAGGTGCTATCGTGCCCTGCCATGTGGTGTCTCCTGTTCCCCAGGGTCGTTTCTGGGAATGTGTCTAGCGTGTGCTCTGTGTGCTCTGCTGTCGTGTCCTGGCCATTTATCCTTAAGGCCAGTCAGCCCCAGAGGCTCTCTTTGCCTGTTGCAGGCAGTGTTGGGTCCCTGGCCTGAATGTGGTGCATTTTAACTAGGTGCGCTCTGGTCTGCTTGTGAAACGAGACCTGTCACTACTGCTGCCAGAACAGAGGCTCCTCAGAACTCCCAGGTTAAGAGACATGGCGTTGGCAAGGGTTTGGGTCGGTTCTCTGGGGGAAGGAGCCTGCGGCGCTGGGACTGAGGCAAGTGTGACTAGGAAGGGTGGTTCCACTGAGTGCAGGGGGGCGGGGCTTGGTGTAGGCAAGTTAGGTCATGAGTGTGGATACAGCACTCCTGTAGGTGGCCCTGTGCTTATGCTGAGGCGCAGGGGAGGGAAATGGCACCAGCCAGTTCCTTTGTTCCCGGAGAGGTCTCTCCAGGAATGCTGCTTGTCTGGGACATGCTCCAAGATAAGCAAATAACCTCCCCACTGTGTGCCCCAGTTGCTCTTCAGATAGCTGTTTCTATGCCGCATGTCTGTGGGTTGTTTGCCTGCCTTCTCTCCAAGAGCAGGCAGTCAGTATCCTCTGGGCTCTATCCCAGCCAAGCACATAGACCCCAGACCTTTAAAACTCCAGACTTCAAGACTGGTTGGCAGGAGTCACGAAATTCAGCCCCTCTCACTCTCCAAGCCAATTGCTATGGGGAGTCGTTTTCCCCATGTCGTCCCCTGTGCACTAGTCTGTCTGTCATCCTTCTCTGCAACCGCAGCTCCCTCCCCGCTGCAGTGACCACGATCCATTTCTCTCTCAAGCCACCTCTCTGCATGTCCTGCCTTCTTCTACGGGGCCTCTTTGCTCCCTCTAGTTGTGGGATTTGTTCTGCCGGTCTACAGGTCGATTTCTGGGGCATTTAGGATGATTTGATAGTTATCTAGTTGTGTTCATGGGAGGAGGCGAGCCTAGTGTCCTCCTACTCCGCTGCCTTCTCCCCATCCTCTGTAATCTTTTGACCACAGTCTAACTTAGATGTTCCAGAAAGTTCCTGGACATTTCAAAGATTTTGTGAGATATTAAACTAAACAGACTTATTTGCTACATTAAATTACATGAGAAGCACTGTCAAATAGGTGGCACTAAACCCTGTTAGATTATATTTATGTAGATATGTTATTAAAATAAGTGTTCTAAAAATTATATAAAACTCTTAGAAATCTGATGTTCTGGTATGTTATTAGCTTAAAGTGTTGTGTGTCACATAAATAACCGAATTTCCTTCTCAACTGCATTGTAATGAACTTTAATCAGCCCTTTGACCATGAATATTTTTAAGTCTCATCATTTACAGTTACTGTCTTACTCTGATGCTATTTTGCAAATGTGTCTCCTCTTCAGTGAGACTCAGAAAAAATTTTGAGTACAAGTTTCTGATAAACCTTAAATTATAAAACTGAACTAGGTAAGAATATTTCTGAACTAGTAAAAACTGGATTCAAGCAGAATAAAAATCAGTAAGATGGGACTCAATGAACTGAGAATAATTAAAATTTTTATGACTTTTTGTTTGAAACATTGCTGACTCTTTAAAATGTTTTATTTTTCCAAATTTAAGGAAATTTTTTCTCTCCAAATGACTTATAGCAAGTTGTTAAAATGTACCTTTGTGAACAAATTAAAACATTTATCTTGTTCCCCCACCTGATCCTACCAAACTTCAGAAATTCAGTGAGTGTTCTTATATTTTCATGTCAATTTATTTATTTGTATAAGTTCAATAAGAATCTGTTCTCCTGGGGCACCTGGGCAGCTCAGTCAGTTAAGCATCTGACTCTTGATTTCAGCTCAGGTCATGATCTCATGGTTCATGGGTTCAAGCCCCACATTGGGCTCTGCGCTGACAGCGTGGAGCCTGCTTTGAATTCTCTCTCCCTCTCTCTCTCTGCCTCTCCCTCACTCATGCTTTCTCTCTCTCTCACTCTCAAAGTAAATAATAAACTTTAAAAAAGGAATCTGTTCTCCTTATGACATGACACAATTGGAAACATTGGTTATATTACCAAGATTTTGTCTAGAGTGTCATATCTGAGAAAGACATGGAAATACCCAGATATGACCAGACAGCTTTAAGGAGCTAAGGTTGATTTTATGGAGCCAATACAGTTCCCTGGAAAGAGCAGCCTGATACCTTGCTTACAGAGTTCCCAGCAGCCTCACCAGGTGAGGAAAGAAGGTCACTTCCTGGCACGTGCAGGAACCTCAGGATATTCTGGGGACTTTGAGAAAAGAGGAATTCACACAAATCTATAGAATCCAAAGAAGGAAAGATGGAAAAAAGAAAGGAAGGAAGGCAAGAAGGAAGGAAGGAAGGAAGGAAGGAAGGAAGGAAGGAAGGAAGGAAGGAGGGAAGGAGGGAAGGAAGGAAGGAAAAAAGGAAGGGAGGAAGGAAGGAAGGAAGGAAGGAAGGAAGGAAGGAAGGAAGGAAAGACTGACAGGAAAGACAGTCAAGAAAGGCAGGAAGAAGGAAGAAAACAATTTGGCCTCATTATTTACGTAAGTGCAGCAAGAATAGCAGTGACCATACAGGCTCCTGAAAACCTGCTTTGCTGGAACTTTTATAAGGAATCTCCAGATTGAACTTTTAACATCCTCCAGAGGCCAAAAGCCAAGCTAAATAGTTGCCATCCCACTTGGCCTTTTCATTATAAACTGGACTAGATCCTGATTTCTTCTGGTTTCTGAAAGGGCGGGCCTATGCTGGCTGACTCCATCTTGTTCTGTGTCCTTCACCTTGATCACGCCTCCTCCCCTTGAGTAACCTCCCCCTCACCCGTTCAAACTTCCCGATCAAAACACGCCGGGCGACCTGCGCAACAGGACTCCGACCCTTCCCCAGCCAATCGGCTGAGGCCACAGCCATTACCTCACCAACTGCCCCTAGGCCCCAATAAAACCTTTGTCCTTTTGAAACTCGCTCTCTCTCGAATAAAGGCTCTTTTGCTTTTGCATTGGACTCGGCTCCCTGGTGGTCTTTGGAGATCACGAATTCTGGGCATAACAGTTTCCTCCAATGTCTAGCTATAACTCTCCAAACTAATGTTGATTTTTCTCCCTCCTTTCTGAGGTGGATTCATTTGAGAATAAAAACTTCCCTTTTCCCAAAGCCCTGCAAACTAAATATGAATGGCTCGATATAAACTTCAGAAAAATCATCACTACAGCTCATGTGTACACAATCTTCATGCCTGCTGTTCTATTGGCCACTCAAAGATCACCAGAGACACTCACAACTACAAACCAGGAAGTTCTGTCACACTGCTTCTGCCTGCTCTCACTCTATCTGAAGATGCTTCGAGCTTGACATCTAGAAATCTTTTCCACTGGCTCTCCTTAGCACTCAAAAACTGGTTTATAATTTGATCCAATCATTAACCATTGTTTTTCTTTTGTTTTCTTAAACAACAGGCATTTCTTTTTTTTTTTTTTTTAATGGTTATTTATTTTTGAGAGAGAGAGTGTGAGTGGGGAAGGGGCAGAGACAGGGAGGGAGACACAGAATCGGAAGCAGGCTCTGAGCTGTCAGCACAGAGCCTGATGTGGGGCTCAAACCCATGAACCATGAGATCATGACCTGAGCCAAAGTCGGACGCTTAAACAACTGAGCCCCCCAGGTGCCCCAACAGGCATTTCTAATACTGGATTACTTGAACCATAGGCCTAAATTTGAGAACATAGCTGTATGACCACCTCCTGAAATGAGTTGAACTGAACTTACATATTGTCAGGAGTGGTTCGGCAATATGCCACAGTCTACCAGCTCAACTTTCAATGTGTGAAACTTCAGGGAAGTTTCAGAAGAGGGCACTATAGGGGCCAAGGGCAGGCTGCCCCAAGATGGGCCACTTTGGTATGAACACTATTTTGAGTTAAAAGCAAACGAGCCCCAGAAGATTCGGAAAAAGCTCTTTACCTCCCCCTCTACTCTGTGCCTGTACCCGGAAGAACTCTATTAGATTTCTCGGGTAAAGAGGAATCTGTTATCTGCATACTAGGGCAACCTTTGTTTCCCAAACATCTCCTCTCACCTTCCTTCTAATGGTCTTTCTCCCCTTTGTGTCCTCAGACCCGTACCCCTCTCCTGAGCTCATATAAACTTCATGTTGTCTCACTGTCTTTGGAATTTCATTGTCTGTGTGGATTCCCCTTATGCATGCTATTAAGTTTGACTTTCTCCTGTTAATCTGTCTCTTGTCAATTTGATTCTTAGTCCAGCTAGAAAGACCTTGAAGGGCAGAGAAAGGTTTTTCTTCCCAACGAAAACATAGGAATCAATCTTTAGGACGTTGGATTAGACAGCAGTCATATCTTAGATATGATACCAAAAGTATAAGGAACAAAAGAAAAACAGATACATTACACTGCATCAAAATTAAAAACATTTATGCTTCAAAGACTTCAAGAAAGTGAAAAGACAACTCACAGAACGGGAAAAATATTTGCAAATCATATATCTAATACGGGGCGTGTATCCAGAATATACAAGTGATTTTGCCAAGTACAGTGTTTTTTTGGGGGGTGATAAAGATGTTCTAAAATTAGGTTGCGGTTATGGTTGCATAACTATGTGAATATACTAAAACCCACTTAGACTTTCAAAATGTGAACTTTATGATGTGTGAGGTATATTTCACTACAGCTGTTATTAAAAAAAAAAAAAGCGGGCTTTCTTCCCTATCTTTCCAGCTGCCCACAGCCAGCTTGTCCAAACACCTATGATTACCCCTTCTCAGAGGTTCCAAGGTGAAGATGCAGATATGCTTATTTTCAAAATTTCTGCAAAAGGACCCTTTCTTTATCCCTTGACTGGGTGCTAAAATCAGCTACCTAGACTGAAAAGATGCCAGATGTCTTAAAGTTGTGACATTTGTGCATCGGAAATTCCAGAGTTGCTACTGTTGGTTTTTTTTCCCTCTCCTTCAAAAATCAATGCCAGAGGCAGGCATTTGTAGCTTTTATCTGCTCTGCTCCTATGTCCCAGTGGCAGAAAGGTAGATAAGGATTGGCTGTCCCATGACAGTTCCTTTCAAGGTGTCTCACAGAGTGCCTGGGCTGGGACAAAAGAGACAAGGTCTGGATCTAATACCAGCCTCCCCACTCAAGTCACTCCTGGGGCTCTGTGAGGTTACTAGAACCCAGGGTAGAGGAGGCCTTGATATTCAAACAAACAAACCCAAACCACACACACACACAAATGTAGTAGATTAATTGCATATTCGAGAAATCTTTGTAATTGGCAATTTTATAAAATATGACATCTCCTCTTTCCTGCCAGAGTAATGGTTCAGAGAACAAAACTCAAAAGCCAATAACTCTTTCTCAGCTCTGTGTTTCCTGGTTTGCCGGCCTCACTCTGTGTTTGTGGAATGATTTAAGTATTAGTCTAAATGTTCATCACCAAGCAAACAGAATACTATACCCACTTCATAAATTCAGAGGACTAGATAGATCAGGCCATTCTGCTTCTCCAAAGATTTCTTTTGATAAATGCAAACACCCAAAAGGCATAGAGCTTACTTTTGGTGGGTCGACTGCTGTTAATTCAAACTTTGGGAAAGAAAGGCTTCTCAATGATTGGGTTCTCAGTATTGCGAGATCAGGAACAGCAACTTCTTCAAGATCCTTATTCCCCACAATCTGTTGAAAAGAAATGTAGTGGTTAATATAACAGGATTGATAAGCGTGAGGGTTTTGATTAGGCAGACCTGGGTTTGAATTCTCAATCCACCACTTACTAGCTGGATAACCTTGGATACATTACTTAATCTCTCTGTGTACAATCCCTAATTTACAAGGTTATTGTAAGACTGGAAAATGACATGAAGAGATGCACACCTTAACTCATCATCAAGGAATGGAAAGACAAGACTGCAAAGTCCATTGTATACCCAAATGATTGCACAAAAAAATTGGAAACCTGACAATACCAAGTGTTGAAAAGAGGGGAAGAATGGATCTCTTATGTAATATATCTCTCATACAATATATATTGATCTAAATATGTTGTTCAACTTTATGGTATGTTTTATTGTTTTTCATTCTCAAACTCTATGCACTAGAAATTCCACGCCTAGGTATATACCCAAAGGAAACTCCTGTACATGGTTATCTGAAATATGTACAACAATGTTTATCTAGCGCACTGTTCAAAATTGCAAGACACTTGAAACAACCCAAATGCCATTGACAGAAGAATGGGTAAAGTAATTGTGGTACGTTCCCGCGATGAAATATCAAACAGAAGTGACAATGATTGAACCACAGCTGAGCAACAATACTCAGGGTGAGAGTAAAGTACGACATCCTGTCACAAAGTTGACTGCAAGTCAAAAAAGAAATCCTACATTGTTAAAGCCTATAACTTGCATGTTATGAAATAAAACAAAAAGGCAAACAAGCAATAAACAGAGTCAATACAGTGACTACCCCTGAGAGGCAGGATGGGAGCGGGGCGGAACACACAGTGGAGTACTATGATTATTACCATTATAAATGAAGGTTGGGGTGGACCCAGGTTTTGCGGTGCTAATCTTTAGTAAAATAATACAAAATTACAAAAATAACAATGTTCCTGGCCACTCCAGGGTTCCTTAACATGAAAAGGAAGTGTGATGGGGAGGAAATCAGAATGGAAAAAGTGGTCTTAACGGATCTCGTTTTCAACCTCTTTTGCAGATTTTACAAATACCTGGGACTATGCCAATACATCTCTCAGGCTCTGGTAGAGATGTGGAAGAAGCCCCTGCAAGGTAGGGTCCCTAAAGCTTAAGCTTCACTGGCTTCATGGTAAATACACCACTGCTTGAATGAGGGGGTTCAATGTAAAGGGATAAACTAGATCAGTTATACAATACCTTCGAATCGAAACATCCTGAAACTTTATTAGTGAAGATCTGCAGAATCATTTAATAGACACAAACAGCATGAACTCTGTGTCGTCAGCATAATGTGCTCACAATGGGTTATGAGTTCAAACTCTACCATCACCTGTGTAGACTGTAATAATAGAATTTATCTTGAGGAGGTTAGCGGTAACACAAAAGAGAGTTCTTTGGCACAGAATTTTTATTCCCTCAGGATGTAGACATTTTAAGATACAACATTATGAAAGTGTAAGGCCATTAATGAGACAGAAAAAGGAAGTTATACATGAAAAGAAGGGACAAAATTAAAGTTAACCCCAACTATCATGACTGGTTTTTTTTTTAAGTCGGGACATTATAATGTATAATTGAAGGAACTAAAGAAAGGTTTCAATAAGAATGAAGGATAACAAACACAGACAAAAATTAATCACTTTTCTTTAAATTCCAGATACAGAAATTTGAGTTCTTTTATTCCTCAGACAAGAGGATTTTATCACCATGGGGTGGTACATAGTCACTTTCTTCTTTCATTTTCTTTTCTTTTTCTTTCATCACCAATTACCAGTCCTGTGGCTCCATTTCCACTCCAACCAGAAGCTCACATGAATGTGTCTGTTGTATCTCCAATGACATATATATGTCAACTACCAACTGTTGCGTGTTTACATTTATACAGTAGTATCGTAGCTCTCATCTGTTTCTTTTTCTTTTACTTGAGAGTGTATTTTTAAGGTCTTTCCATACTGCAACTGCTTCTAATTCCTGAACAGTATGCGTTTTATGTATCCATTCCCCCACCAGTGGGCGGCTGGTTTACCTCCAACCGCTTGTGTTTCCCAAACAATGCTGCAATGAGCAGGCCTTGTCAGATACCATGGTGGGTCTGTGTGCAGGTGTTTCTACATCCTGCACAAAGGAGTGGGATTGCCGACTCATAGGGAGTGTGCCTACCTTCACTTAGGACACCACCATTTTTGTCCACAATAGCTGTACCGCTCTAAACCCCTGCTGGCCATGCAGAAGTGTTTCTATTTCCTCACCTCTTTACAAACACTTGGTATTTTTGACCGGTTTTTTTTGGCAATAAAATGAGAATAAGGTGTACTGCTGTTTCACTGTGCATTTTTCTGATTACCAGGGAGGCTGAACATCTTTTCTTGTTTGCCCATTTAGAATTTTAGTTCTGTGACTTGCCTTTTCATATAATTTGCCCATTTTTCTAGTTCCCCTTTTTCTTGCTTATCTGGATGATTTCCTTGTATACTTAGATATCAGTCCTTTGACTCTAGTTTTTGATGTTGCAAAAATCTCCCATTAAGCCATTTGCTTATTAATTTTATATGCGATGTCTTTCATTCCAAAAAAGTCTTTAGTGTTGATGTAAACAAATAATAACATCTGCCAACTAGACAATAACTTTTTTAATAATTGAAATATCCATTTACCAGTAGAAAAATCATATGAAGTGTGTGATGTTGAGATTTGCAAAGTGAGGTTCAGCCCATGTTTCCTTAAATTAATTTTGAGCTACCTTCAGGTTTCTGTGAAAATCAGATACCATATCTAAATACAAACACCTAGTGAAATAACCATACATTCAGGTCATATGACTATGACAAAAGAGCATGATTCTGTTTAAAAATGATGTTAAGCTCTCTTTTAAAAACCTTTTTTTAATTTCTACATATTTAATTTGTATGTATATTTTATATACAATGTTTATGATTCATATCACACAATAATAAAAATAGATGTGATGTTTTTGTAGGTATTTAATAGATCTTTATCAGATTAAAGAGTCCCTTTTTTGTCCCCTTTTGTTTCTGGTTGTTTTTTTACAGTTAGTATAATACTATGTTTTTCACTATTTCTGGCAATGCTTTTGAATTAAATTACATTTTATGTATTGCTGTTACTGCCCAGGTTTTAATTTGATTAATATTAATCTGATGTATTTTCCTCTGGATCTTTATTTTACCTTGTTACATGTGGTTTTGTTTTAGGAGTTTCTTTTTAAAATTAAAGGTCGCAGATTTTGGTTTTGTTTTTAATCCTGTGTAATAGTCCATGTCTCTTATAGGGTGAATTTAATTCTTTTAAGTATATTTTTATTATTTTGCGCTTGGATTTATCTTTTTATATATTTTTTTTGCAGGTTATCCACCCACTTTTAAAAACATATTTAAGTATAAAATTTTCTAAGCCAAAGTTATTCAGTTTTACTTATCTTCCTTGCTAAGGCAAAGATTTTAGCATGCTCTCACTCTACGCATTGAATATCCCCCTCATTTTATTGTTGCTTTGAGGTTTAGTTTCACTCTTGTTTCCAAAAACGTTCTTACTCTTCTCAGTCACTAAATAAACTTACTGACAGATTTTATAAATTTATTTGTTCATTATTATTTCACACATCTTAAGCATTCCCTCTGCATTAATGTCTCCTCTTGCCAAAGTATATACTTTAATATTTCTTTCAGTAAGGGTCTGTGAGTCATAAATTCAGCCTTTGTTGACCCATAAATATCTTTATTTTCCCTCACTTTTGAATAATTATTCATACACACATAAATTTCTAGCTCATATATATTACTCCACTGTATTCTTGCAAGTATCATTGCTAATGAGAAGTCTTCTCTCTTTTTAATTGTTCTATTAGTCTGTTCCTATTTGGTAGCTTTTAAGATACTTTCTCTTTATCCTTGTTCTTCTTCATTGCCACTGCAACATGTGTCTAAAGGAGGTATAATTTTAATTATCCTTCTCAGTCTCAAAGTAAGCTTTGTTCTCCAAACTCAAGTTTTTTCTTCAATTAAGGGAAAATTTCATCAATATTTCCTTAAGATTTGCTACTTCAACTCTACCCCCTTTTTTTTTTCTGATGGAACTTGTATTATGCTTATGTATTTTTCAATCTTTCTCCATTATAACTGTTCTTTTATATTTGGTATCAGTATCTATGCACTATATGCTGGATGAATTATTCAAAACTGTTTTCCAATTCACGGATTCTCTATTCAAATGTGTCTAGATTTCATTTTATCCTATCTATTGAGGATCTTTCCTATCCTATCTTTAATTCCCATAACTTCATTTTTCATTCTAAGTTTTCTATTTGGTTCCTTTCCTATCTACCTACTCTGATTCTTTTAAGTCTGCCTTGCTTTATAATTTCCTGTTCACTTTGTGAAAATTTACTTTTTTAACCCATCATCTTAGACATACTTATGAGTCTTTTACAGGCTGTTCTATTAGCTGATCATCCATGAATTCATGTTTTGACTGATGATTTTGTCAACTCTCTTTCTTAGCATATGATTTATTCACTTTTTTTGTAATTTTAGTTTGCAAGACCATTTTGAGACTTTGAGAGGGCATTTTCTTTCTCTCCTCTCACTGTTTTCCAGCAGGTTCTTAGTACTTCTGCCTTTGGGCTGAAGACAGAAAATCAGGAGTTATTTGGAAGTCCCGGGTCTCAGTCTTGTGATAACATCAGGAATATCTCAGATCCAGTCAGATCCAGCCTGTGGACATCTTGGTTCCATTCAGGGGTGAAGGCTGTGCCTCTCTTCTCTCTTCCCAGGCCCACTCATGAACTGTAGCCAATAAGCCACAGCCCCAAGTGGCAGGGAACAGCAGACCACAGACACGTACAGCTGCCTTTTCCCAGTTACTACTTTTTCTCCTGCCTCTCCCTCTCGAGGCAAACAGAGGAGGAGACAATACTTAGAACCTATTTCTAAAGATGGCTGAACTTTGTGCTCCCCCACTGCCTGGGTAATGTTTAGCACTGACAGCAGGGCTTCAGTAAAGACAGAGAAGCAGTCTATCCAGATGGGGAACTTTAGGAGTCAGGCTTTTAAAGATCATAAGGGAATTTTACTTGAGAATGAATCTAACTGATTTTATGTTGGGTTATTTGGCCACAAATGACATAGAAAGATTGTAACCGTAACTGCTTTTCTTTGGGGGATTATATCAAGGATTCAATGAATGAACCTATTTTTAAGAATGCCAGAACATGAGAAAATGTCCCAGGGACCCCCCCTTCCCCTAAAAAAGGGACCAGAGCAGAGGAAGGGGGTTGGGGCACAGAAAGAGAATGTAGGAAAGGGAATCTAGAGAAAAGCACATAGAAAAACGAGGGAGAGAAAGATGAGGCAGCATTGCAGGGGAGAAAGAACCCATGGGAGAAGGAAGAGAGAAATACAGCCAGAGAGACAAAAGTAGCCATAAAAGGAAAAAGTTTGCAAAAAAAAAAAAAAAAAAAAAAAAATACTGTGAATACATTGAAAGGATTCAATTTTCTCGCTTTTAAAAAAGAGAACATGACCACAACCATAGGAGTACATGTACCCTATTTGCTTGTTGAGTCTGTTGAGGGGGATAAACCAGAAAAGAGGAAGTAGTAAAAATGACTAATCTTCCTATCAGTGGAATGACCCCTTCGAAGCCCGAGGCAGAAGGCTGCTCTACACTAGCTGTTGCCTGGCACAGACAAGGAGCACTCCCACTGCCTCTGGTCGCTTCTTACAGCCAGGCTGATTCGATAGTCTCTTCAATAACCCATTCATCCACAGCCTTATATTAGTTTTCATCCTGAGTAACACTAATTGCCCTTCGGCTGAGAGCATGTGTGAGGCATTGATTGATGACATTGTGCTATTTTTCCACTAAAGCAGCAACCGCATGTGTCTTGGCTGACGCACACATCCCTCCCCACGTGGCGGGTGGAGTTATTCCAAGACCAGTGACTGCAGGGAAAGTGAGCCCTCATCAGCAAACTACTAGTGGGGTTAATAGAATGAACCACAAGAGATTAACCCCATCTTAATGACTGATCTTCCCCCTTTGAAACAGCATGGTCAGCTATCAGCATGAGGCCAAATATTTGCTTTTCTCCAGGAGTGCTCCCATTTATCCCAACCTGTCTTTGCTTGGGTTTCCCCAGAAGCAGAAGCTGAGAGAAGGTTGTGAGAGCAAGTAGTTTATTTGGGAGGTGCAGATAACACTGGCAGGAGAGAGGGGAAATGAGAAGAGGGAGAGAAGGCAGCCAAGAAAGGATGCGTTATTAAGCCAACTTCCACTGTAGGCAAATAGAGCCTAATCCTACAGGGAAACTCAAGGAAGTGGTGTAAACCCATGCCTTAGGTTATTTAGCTGAGGAGGGTTATTTAGCAAGGGAGCTGGGGTATTTACCCACCGACTCTTGTCAGACATTTGCTGCTCCTGGAAAGTATTCTTTCCCAGAAATTCCAGCCTGTCCTATATATGAGCAGAGTGGCCTTGCACTTAAAGACATGTAAACACTGGCAGTTGGAAGTTAGCTGGAGTAGACTAACTGGTAAGGCTTGAGAGATGTATGGGGCTCCTACCACACTTGCCCCAAAGCCTTAGTGGATACTGTGAGGCTTGCTTCATTTAATGAATTCATCTGAGCAAAGCTTTTCATGTCTGAAATTTCATAACACGGGCTCATTTATAAGTAGTTTAGCAGCCTTCATTTGTGGTACACCTAAATTACTCCCAGCACTCAGGATCAGCTTCAACTCTACTTGCTGTGTAACTAACCAGGCAACAACATTTAACCTCTCCAGATCTGTTTTGTTTTTCTTTCCTACTGTCAAGTGGAAATAATAATACCTGCCTTCCCTCACAGGAATGAAATAAAACTCAAAATCAAAATATGATCAAATATGTCAGGAGTCAACAAACGTTTCCTATAAAGGGCCAGACAGTAGACATCTTAGGCTTTACGGACTATGTAGTCTCTGCCGTTGTAGCAGGAAAACAGGCTAGACAATAAGTAAACAAATGATTATGGCTGGGTTCCTATAAAACATTACTTTAAAAATTTTTATGTTTATTTTTATTTTTGAGAGAGAGAGACAGAGCACAAGTGGGGAAGGGGCAGACAGAAAGGGAAACACAGAATCCAAAGCAGGCTCCAGGCTCCGAGCTGTCAGCACAGAGCCCAACGTGGGGCTGGAACCCAAGGAATGTGAGATCATGACCTGAGTCAAAGTCGGACGCTCAACCGACTGAGCCACCCAGGTACCCCCCTATAAAACATTATTTACAAAAACAAGCGGTGGGCTAGATTTGACCCACCATTCCATGAGCTCTGGTTTACCAAACTCTAACATATAAGAAAGGCCTTTGCACACTTCCGGTATCATTTACTCCTCCCTCAATAAGTCACTGAAGTTCACCATCCCTGTCTTCCTGGAATTAGAATTCATATTTTCCTTCTTCATGAAGCACAAGTTTACTATGAATACCTCTTCTGTGAAAGGCTTCATAGCGGCCCTGGGGATTCGGTGCTAGCTAATAAGACAGACACTGACCGTGCCCAACACCTGGGAAGGGAATCCTAACTGTGTTCTCCCACCAATCCGCACTGCTAGAGAGCCATTCGTTTTTGATCAACAAGTGACAACTGCAATTGAAACTCTCTTAATGCCTGCGAGCAGGGGGGCAGAGGAAGCATTACTAAAGAAGCTTAAGCTTCTGGGTGCCACACTTGCAATGACTCCTTTCAAGGTCCTAGAAGGGGCCCTAGTAATGATTCATATTGACATAAATACTTGTCAAACTCACAAATGCAAGCAATTTCAATCACAACTGGTTAAGGCCAGGCTACTCTCTTTCCACTCTAAAGTCTTCCATCATGCCTCCCCTGTGTTAGATGGTTTTTCTGATCTTGTCCTTTGAAAAAGCACAATAAACTAATCAACAGCCATTTTAAGCTACTTTTAATGAAAAACATTATCGCTGTTTGGACTTAGAAGTTATGGACTATTGGGACTTCCTTAAAAGAGTCCGTCTTTTAAGAAGCAATAATTAATAATAGATAAATAATTATTCACTGGGGTTCTTTGGTGCCCCTAGTGTCAGAGCACTGCTGGGGAGGGCATGATTACTTCTGGCCCAAGAACTGGTGAGAAAAAATGACAAGAACAGCTGTCAAATTCTTTTTTTTTTAATGTTTATTTTTGAGAGAGAGTATGACTGGGGAAGGGGCAAAGAGTGGGGTGGACAGAGGATCTGAAGCAGGCTCTGTGCTGACAGCACAGAGCCTGATGGGGGGCTCGAACTCATGAACCATGAGATCATGGCCTGAGCCAAAGTCACACGTTTAATTGACTGAGCCACCCAGGCATCTCTGAAATTCTTTAAAGAAGCAAACTACCGACTGACAAATGAATATATACATATTAATATATATATATATATATATATATATATATATATATATAAGTATATATATATATAAGCACACACACAATGGAATATTACTCGACAATCAAAAATGAAATCTTGGGGCGCCTGGGTGGCGCAGTCGGTTAAGCGTCCAACTTCAGCCAGGTCACGATCTCGCGGTCCGGGAGTTCGAGCCCCGCGTCGGGCTCTGGGCTGATGGCTCAGAGCCTGGAGCCTGTTTCCGATTCTGTGTCTCCCTCTCTCTCTGCCCCTCCCCCGTTCATGCTCTGTCTGTCTCTCTCTCTGTCCCAAAAATAAATAAAAAACGTTGAAAAAATAAATAAATAAATAAATAAACATTAAAAAAAAATTAAAAAAAATGAAATCTTACCATTTGCAACAGTGTGGATGGAATTATAGTGTATTATGCTAAATGAAATAAGTCAGAGAAAGACAAATCTCATATGGTTTCACTCATATGTGGAATTTAACAAAACATGAACATAGCAGAAAGGAAGCAAAAAGTAGACAAAAACAGAGAGAGAGACAAACCATAAGAGACTCTTAAATACAGAGAACAAACTGAGGGTCGCTGGTGAGGTGCTTGGTGGAGGATGGGCTAAACAGGTGAGGGGCATTAAGGAGGACGCTTGTTAGGATGAGCACTGGGTGTTATATGTAAGTGATGAATCAGTAAATCCTATTCCTGAAATCATTATTACACTATTTGTTAACTAAATTGGATTTAAATTTTTAAAAAAGGGAAGAAAAAGAAGCAAACTACCTATGCTTAGGAAAGCAGCTTGAGAAAAATCCAAATAAAAATTATCATCACTGGGGCCCCTGGGTGGCTCAGTCGGTTAAGCATCCGACTTCGGCTTAGGTCATGATCTCGCGGTCTGTGAGTTCGAGCCGCGTCGGGCTCTGTGCTAACCGCTCAGAGCCTGGAGCCTGTTTCAGAGTCTGTGTCTCCCACTCTCTGACCCTCCTCCGTTCATGCTCTGTCTCTCTCTGTCTCAAAAATAAATAAACATTAAAAAATTTAAAAAAAAATTATCATTACTAAGATTTATAAATTTACAAGGTCACTTGCAGCACTTTCCAGGTTTCTATTCCTTCCTGAGCTAACCTGGGCCCTGTAATTTGATTGCATTTGCCCATCTAACTACCAGTATCTATGAAAAATCATATGTATGAAGTATTTGTGGATGGATATGGACACATATATATTTGAGTGTATACATATACACACATCTATATAAGTATATATGACATCTATGTAAAACTCTCCAAAAACAAAATTTAAATTTTAGGTCTAGATAACATTGTGTTTCCAAATACAGACTAACAATAAAAACAATGACTACATTTTATTGAAAGCTTACCAGGTGCCAAGCGCTATGCAAACCCTCTAAATACACAAAACTGCAGTTATTATCGTCTCCATTATTCTGATGAAGAAACTAAAACACAAAATGTTAAGAAACTTCCCCAAGATCAGCTTGTAAGTGATGGAGCAAGGATTTAAAAATCAGGTATTTCTGACTCCAGAACCTGATTTTTAATTACCACACAGTTAGCATAAATGTAAGTGTAAATACCATGTCAAAAAGACAATGTCTTGGTAAAACTGTCTAGAGCCTTGAGAATAGAGCTGTTCACCAAGAGTCTGCACGAAGTTAGTATTTGTATGTCTGAGCTGGGACAGGGTTCAGGTACACATCACATGTTCTCGTGTAAATGATAGGGAGGGGTCCCAGGACTCAATCTTACCCTGCCTTTCTCTTACACTTTTTTTCCATTATGGCGATCACCCCAGGGGTGGTCTACTCGTCCTTCTCCAGCTTCTGTGAGCCTCAACTTCTGATAATGATATCTGTGCTCTCAGACCTATCAAAGGCTGGCACCTAAAACTTCTTCCCTGGGCATCTTTATCTAGAATAGACACATAATCTGTACAAGGTTTCTATATGAGGTAGACAAGTTTTTTGTTGTTGTTGTTGTTTTATTTGTTTTTGCTTCTAGTAGCAAGAAGTCTCATTAAGTGGCACAAATTTGACTTTGGGTACTGACCTATATGCAGAAAATACACAAGATGTGATTTTTCTTGGTATTCATGTTGTCTTAGCAATTCCACTCAATTTCTTTATACTTCTGTTAATACCCACCAGCTAAAGACCACTAGGAACATACCTATAGTCAAGCAAAGTTGGCGTTACTGACTTACCACAATGAGAGTGAATGTACATAGTGAGGAACATAGGGTATCTCGATAAGAGGATGTTAAAAAGGATTTATTACAGTATGTGGTTGGAGTAGGTGATTTGGAGAAAACTTCAGGAAGTAGACACTATTCTGGGTTAGATGCTGTCAGGAAATGGGGATAATTCTATGAGTGGGTATCTTAATAAATCTTATCTAAAGGAGGGAAGACTAGCATGAGGCTAAAGTTATAATTGATAATGCAGCAGAAGTCACTTATATTAGCCAAGATAAGAGGATTTTTGGTCATTTCTGTGGTTTGAACAATGGTCATGTTTTTGTCTGTGTTCAGACATGATTACTGGATGGTCTTGGTTTTTTTTTTTTGTCTTAACCCATCATGGTCTCAGAGTGGGCTTGTTTTATAATATTGCTAATGTTCAACAGGAAAGCACCGTGGCCTACCTGTGCCAGGATAGCTCCTGGTGACACCAAGGATTAGCTGATAGTTCCAAGCCAACTTCTGGCCATAAGGGATGCATTACTCTTTCTCAGTTTTTGTATCTTTAAGCTAATATTCTGAGTTTTACCTTTTGGATGAATAAGTCTCCATGACCACTTCCCCTGCATGTAGACCTCAGAGGGAGAGAAAATATCTCAAACATGCTAAAAATGGGCCTTAGGCTTCCTAAAAGATCTTTCCACACTGCAGTGGAAAACAGAGATACCACACTTTCCTTTCCTTAGTTTCTTATTTCCTCATAACATGAAAATAATTCCATCTGTAGTTGTACCTAGAACAGACCAAAAGATGATGCACCAAGGCCTATGGTCTAATTAAAGTATATTAAGAAATGGGAAATAAGCATTGATATAAGCTGAAACCTGAAGTGTAACTGTTCAAAGGTCTCACGATGACACACACTAACAACGGTCAATAAGGAAAGGGTAGATTAATCTATGTCATAGCGGCGATTGTAACTAAGTGGTAAGGGAGAATGCAGAAGACTACTTAAAACTGTTCTCAGAATTCTGGCTTTGGAAGCCCTTTCTAACTTGCCTCTCCCTTAGATAGTAAAGGGGACCCTCCTCCTTCCTTTTATCTTGAGCTCTGCCCCGTCTCCAGCCCTTTTACCCTCTTGACCGTCACCTCTTACCCATACCTTTATCTCCCCAGTAGCCACACTTACTGGTTTTCTATGAGCTGTAAGCTCCAAATGGTCTTCTGTGCTGAAGAATAAAGCATCTGACAAAGACACACATGGCTGATATTTTCTGGGCTGCTAATAATAACAGTCACTGTCTTGATACTCTCAAATAGAAACTGAAGCTGCCTGCCAGTAGGATTTGGGTTTGTGTTTCAGACAATACACTTTTTCTCTCTGCATTGTCTCTATTCTCTATAGTGTTTTCCTTGCGTGAAAAATATTTGCTTCAACTGTAAATTGTTTGCTTATCCTGATTTCTACTACCCTATATTAATTTGCAAGTTCTACAACTTCATATAAATGAAATGATGCAGTGTGGTATGTGTTCTTTGTGTCTGATATCTTTCACTTACGTTTATGAGACTCATTCATGTTATTACTTGTATTATGTAGTTTATTACCATTTTTTTTATTGTTGAGTAGTATTCTATTGTATTAATTTGCCACAATTTGCTTATTTAGTCTGTTGATAGATGTTTGAGTAATTTCCAATTTGGAGCTCTTACAGATAAAGCTGTTATAAACATTCTTGGGGCGCCTGGATGGCTCAGTCGGTTGAGCATACAACTTCGGCTCAGGTCATGATCTCACTATAAACATTCTTGTACAAGGCTTTTTGTGGACATATGTTCTCATTTCTTTTAAGTATATACCTAGAGATAGAAATTTTGGGTCATATGATCGGTGAATGTTTAACTTTATGAAAAACTGACAGATGGATTTCCAAACTGATTCTACTATTTTACACTCCCACCAGCAATAAGACTTCTAGTTGCTCCACATCTTCACCAACATTTTATGTTGTTAGTCTTTTAAATTTTAGACATTTTAGCGGGTTTTATAGCACTTTAAAATTTTGATTATCCACATCAATAAGAATGCTGGATTCACTTCTTAAAATTTTTTGCTTATATTTTTCAATTCTTATATTATGTGAGTGAAACTAGAAAAGGTTCAAATTTTTTCTTTAAAATGGTATAAAACACCATATATAAAATGACTGAAGACTGATAACTATAAAATACTGATAAATTGGACTTCAATAAAATTAATAACTTATATTTATCAAAAGGCACCTTTAAAACAATAAAAAGATAAGCCACAGAGAGAAAAAGTTCACATATGCAAAAACATTACTTATACCCAGAATACATAAAGAGCACCTACAAATCAATACAAAAAAAGATAAATGACTCAACTTAGAAATGGGCAGAAGATTTGAACAGGCATTTTGCAAAGTGAATATTCATATGGTCCATTAGCACATAAAAAGATACACAATTTCTTTAATCCTTAGGAAAAGGGGAACTTATACCACAATAAGATATTACTATTCACTAAGTAGAATGGCCAAAATTAATAAGATTGATAATACAAAGTATTGGCAAGGATGTAGAACAACTGAACATTCATATACATTACTGGTGGGAATGTAAATTGGTAAAGCCATTTTGAAACACTGACAGTATCTAACTAAGCTAAACATGCATCTACTATATGAGCCAGCAATTCAACTCCTAGGTATAGAACCAAGAAAAATGAGTGCGTATGTGTTCCAAAGACGTGGACACTTGTTCATAGTAGTTTTACTCATAATAATCCAAACTGAAAACAACTTAAATGCTTATCAATAGGAGAAAAATAAATTGTGGTATATTCATATAATAGAATATCATACAACAGTAAAAAGAAAATGAACTACAACAACATGCAATGACACAGATGCTTCTCACAGACTTAAGGATGAGTGAAAGAAACCAGACCCAAAATAGTACATACCATATATATAATTTCCTTTATATGAACTGTATGCACAGGCAAAGCTCACTGATCCTGATGCCTGGCAGAATACTGATTATCTCTGGGGAGAGAGTATTGACTGGGAAAAGGCATAAGGCAGCCTTCCATGGTGCTGGGAATGCTCTATATCAGGTCCTGGCTCATAAAATTCACCAAGTTGTGCACTTGTGATTAGTGAACTTTATTGAATCTATGTTATATTTCAATATTTTTTAAAAATCCAGCAAAGATTACAATAGACATATTTGAGAACTAAAAAGCAAGTAGTAAGGAATCCGTCCCTTAAAAATATCTAACTCTTAGAATGTGTTATCATTCCTCCTCAAAATAACAATTATTTATTTGTTTCCTAAGTTGAGGTGGAAAATATCCTGAATGGAAACTATCTAGTTTGTAAACCATCGCCCAGCCATCTGGTTCTTAGGATCTTTTCAAGATGCCCTATTAGCTCTGATATGTCATGACCTCATTTGGAAAGATTAGAAGCTCTTAAATGCCATTAGCATACCAATATTAGATTATAGCCCCCTAAATTAACTCATATTTTTCTGGCCACTTGGTTTCACCAATATAAATTTGGAGCAAATTACATTATAAACCATACTTATGAGCTGTAACCACAATATTGAGATGCCAAACCAGCGAGAAAATGACAACCTACTCAAGCGGTTTGCAGCCGCACGATTTGATGAGCATCTAGGTTCACAAGTGTGTTTATGCGCGTGGGGGGGGGGGGGGGGGGGGGGGAGGGGAGGGTGTGTTTCCATAGTCTTGCCTGAGGTAGTATGCTTTCCTTTTATAATCAGCGGTTCACAATTTTAAAAATACTTCAGTTTCTGTTGTCTTAGATCCAAATAGGAGTAAAAACAATCTTTAAAACTTTATTCAGTTTTTTTTAGCTATCATTGCTTGCACTTTCCCTTACATTACATTAATATTAATGTAAAAGAAACATACACTGACTTGGGGGTGGGGCAATAAGGGGAAGAGGCAGGAACAAAATCTTACTGGGGTAGCAAAAAGCCCTTTGGAGGGATTAAAATGCCAACAAGAAGATTATGACTTATAAATTACAATAATACTCATATTTAGACACTCAACCATAGTATCAATATGAGACTGAATAAGTTTTACTTTTCCGTAGAGGAAAGGCTAAAGGCAAGAGAAATTCCACATGCATAATGAAATTTCAAAATCACTTTTTTAAAATGTAAAATTTCCTTCTCTTGTCACTAAGGCAGCTAATTCTGCTTGGATTAGACTGTTCACTTAAGTTTACCATGTAAATTCCTTTGGAGTAAATGTGGTACTAAGCAAAGCAGTTTCTACACATAATCGATAAGCTCATATTTGTGCAGAATAACATAAGATCTGGTGATGAAATATTCGTTAGCTACGAACAAATCTTCCATCGAGAAATATGTTCCCCTTTGACTTCTGACAGCACTTTCTTGGGATGCCTGACCAGAGAACACAGTATTGGTGTGACTGGCTGGGGTGCAAAAATTAAAAAGTGAATTGTCGCCCATGGGAATCACATCCATATCCTAGACTTTCCAAATTGAATAGCCAACCAAGCACAGAAAGTCTCAATTCTGGTGACTCTGCCTTGGGCATGCTAAGTGAACCCCCTTTATATCTGATGTAATTCACAGAAGCAAGGCTACTACTCAGCAAGAGAGAAAAGTGGACTTTGTCAACTGCCAACTATAAAAGCTGAGCTAAACTCTTTTTTTTTTTTTTTTTTTTGCAAAATGTCCAAAGGTGCAGGATTTTGTAGGAAGAAACAAAACCAAAAATCCCTGTATCATGGTAACCCTCAGAGTACCCCTGAAAGCCACAAAAGGAATATGTTAACTAGTTGAGGGAGGGCTTCTCTCTTGGGTGGCCATCACCACTTACTGTGAAATGAGTATGTCTGATTTTATTATGTTTTGCTTTAAGTAGATTTCTTTTTAAGTTTACTTCTTTATTTTAAGAGAGACAGAGACAGCACAAGTGGGTGAGGGGCAGAAAGGGAGACAGAGAATCTCAAGCAGGGTCTGTGCTGTCAGCATGGAACCCAACGCAGAGCTCGAACTCACAAAACTGTGAGATCATGACCTGAGCCGAAATCAAGAGTCGAACGCTTAACCAACTGAGCCACCCAAGAGCCGAAACTTTTGGTAGATTTTTAAACTCACTGCTTTGGCAATTTGGTGATGGGTTTTCAAGTGATACATGAAGGAAGGTTCACTTGAGGATCTTGTGGGACCCTGGAGTATAGTGACACCTGTTATAGAATGTCAAACAGTGAGTGTGTTTTTAAAGTTTTTAATGAAATTTATTTCTACAGCATACTGTTAAACTTACAAGTGCAGGAATTGATATTAATCATCTGGGCTGCCCAAAGGGAACATTTTGTCATATGGGACTGTGACACTAAAGTACAAGGCAGACATATACTTCAGTCCATAGTCTTATGGGTACATGATCTATCATTTCTTTATTATTATTATATTATTAATATTATTATTATTTTGTACTTCAACTTAATCTCTGAATCCAAATTCCCATTCCAACAGGCTAATGGATTACTAAGACTCTGCACTTCCTCACCTTCTCCACAATGTATCAAGTTGTTTGTGTCTTGGGACAAAATATTGACTGGAGACAGGGATGAGGAGGATTTAGAATGACCATCTGATCTTCAGTTATGGTCCATGAAGTCTCCTGTTGAGAATCCCCCATCTCTGACACCATTACCATTGGGACAGGGACACAGTTTTCTACTCACATCTGTATGATGCACCATTGAGCCAATCAGCTTTGGGATCTTCCAACAGAACAGTCAGGAAGTAGTTTATAGACCCAAGCTATTCCAAGACCCTGGGTTTCTCTTTTTCATCTCATTTTCCAACCTTAGGGAAATTAATTTCTAGTCCAGGAAGGAGGAAACCCTCTCTTCCTTCTGCTCTTCTGAAACTCTGAATATTCCTGAAAACTCACAGTAACTCCTTTTTACCTTATCTGATAACTTCTAGGAGAGCCTCAGGATATCATAGAGACCCTAAGACTTAAGATCCTGGAGAATTAAAGTCAGAAAAGTGTGTGGACGACTTCTGTTTTTCAACTCTTTCCATACATATCCATCAAAAAAAAGAACACACGGCTGCCCATTAGATTGAATGGGGAAGAGAAAAATGGGAATTAAAAAGAAAACTTTTGTAAGTTAATATGTAGAAATATTATCCATCCAAATTACATGGATTTATTTTTTTTTTTTTTCTGGTGCAATTGCAAGTATCAAGGGGGTAGGAATCACGTTGTCCAGTCTTTCATACTTTTTATCCATAGAGTTAGATCAGCACCTGGAATATAGCAGGGAGTCAATGAATAAGTAAAAGGATCAATAAATGAATGAGTGAATCAAGAAATAATGTCTCATAAGCTCAATTTCGTAGTTAGTCTGTCTTGTACCAAAGGGCAAGTTCACTCTATCATCTCTGCTGTTCTGTGACCTTAAGCTAAACCTTATAGGTGTTTTCTAATTATTACCAAATTCAGCTTTTTATACCGGATTTGTGAGTGTCATAAAAGAAGCTACTACCATCCTTTTTGCCCCCAAGGAGCCTCTTGTCTGGTTAAAGACAGGACTTAGATCCATATACGATTGGAAAGCAGTATAGTCAAGGATGAAAGAAGTATTCTGCCTGCTATGGGAGCATCAGACACGAGGAGATCACCTGCAGACTACAGTAGATGGCAGACGCTACGAGGAAAGAAGAGGTCCCGAGATGGACCACAAATGCCTTTGGCAGGTAGAAAGAAAAGGAGAGAAGCAGCATGAATAAAGATGCAAAAGGGACAGGGCTTGGCATGCTTGGGAGCAAGGAGTCTGGGCTTTCTTGAGAAAAACATGAGTCAAAAGCAATAGGATATGGTAGCCTAGCCTAAGTAGCAGGATATATTTGAATGTGGTGGAAGAAGCATAGAATTGTGGACATGTGATCAGTAGATACCCATAACTACCACAGTGGAAGGTGTTGTGAAATGTAAGTCCCACAGGCTTGAGGGCTAAAAGTAGAACGTAGGGTTAAGAAAATTATTTCTCATTTCCCTTGCTATATCATAGCTCCATAATAGGCTGTACCCCCAAACTGAAGATATTCAATAATACCTTGTTAATTGATTGACTAAGGCATAAAGGTTTTTAAATCTGGAATGAGGAAACATGGACTCCATTGAGCATGTAAATGATTATCAGTCCAACTAAAGAATCAAGTTACAAAAGATTTTCTGGAAGAAATGAAGCCTCAGAGGATGTTAAAAGGAAGATAAATATCAACAAAGATGAAAAAAGGATTGATGGGTCTTCAAATTTAATTACAAGAGTAATGCATTAATGAAATTACATTGTAAGCTAGAATTTCTATCTTAAACAGAAGTAGGGAAATATAAAAAATATGTTAATTCCTAACTGAAGATGGGACTTTTGTGCATTGAGCCATTCTCCATCCTCACTCCAGAGTAAATATGTTCTCAGTGATCTGGATTTTCTGCTGTGACTTCCATTTTAAGTTGGGAAGTCAACATGAATTTATCAAGTTCCAATTTCACTGAAATCAGCCGGAAAGCTGAAAATCAACTGAAAGTCTTGGCTGCTGAAATCAATTGAAACCTTCTCATGAAAGATAACTCAGATAATTCTTTGCCCAGTATACTTCTCGTCGGGGAGGAGGGTCAGAATATCAGTTTCCAAAATTCATCAATAGAAGAAATCACTCAATACATTTGAGTTAATTTTTCTTGTTCAGATTTCTATCTTACTATAGAGTCTAGGGCACAGATAATGTATTTGCACTCCTTCCTACATTTTTTCCCCCTCATTGTGTACTATTTTTTCTTTTATCCATGAGAAAAGAGAAAAAAGCTAAGATGGAAGTGGAAGCATTTTGGACATGTCAGAGGTAATCTTTGGATTTGTTCCTCCATATATAAGGTATTCAAAACACCAGAGGATCTGTGTAAAATCACTTACAGTGAGCCTGTCTTGACCTTCCACACCTTCCAGGAAGCTTGTCACGAAAATATGATCTGGAACGATACAACTGTCTTTCTCAGGAATTTACACTGGGAGATATGGAATGCATCAGTTGTTTAAAGGACACATAGAGGAAATGTCAGAAAGTAGGATGATGGCAAATTAAAATAGGGAGAAAAGAGAAACTGAGTAAGTAAAAGATATGTGTTGAGGGGAAGAAAGAAGACTGAGGAGAAAAGAGACTCTCAGAGCAATGTAAAAATGCCATGATAGGGACGCCTAGGTGGCTCAGTTGGTTAGGCGTCCAACTTTGGCTCAGGTCATGATCTCGTGGCTCATGGGTTCGGGCCCCACGTTGGGCTCTGCACTGACAGCCCAGAGCCTGGAGTCTGCTTCAGATTCTACGTCTCCTTCTCTCTCTTCCCTTCCTCCACTCACGCTCTCTCTCTCTCTCTCAAAAATAAATACACATTAAAAAAAAACTTTTTTAAAATGCCATGATAAAGGCCCCTCAGAGAGTCTAAAAGGAGTAAGTTTTCCAAATCACCTATCACCTCCCATTCCAGTTCAGACCACCCAGGTCCCAACTATAGATGATCACTTTCCTTGCAGTAACTTGAAGAAGACCTGACTCCTTGAAGCCAAAAAGCTTAACCAACACAATAAAAAATGCCTTATACTTACATGCAACAAATCAATCCCAGAAGTAGGATATACTTATACGAACATTTTGTGAACACAAATGGCAACTCAGTCCAACCCCTACCCTCCATTTTACAAATGAGGAAACTAAGGGCCAAGCAGCAAAATAATGTAGTAATTGTCACAATGCTAATTGCTGTCACTTGACTGAAATCTAAGTCTCCCATGATGGCAGCTTCTAAAATGGTTCTAAAATGATCCTCACCTCCTGGCACTCATGTCCCTATGTGGTCCCTTCTCCTTGAGTGTGGGCTGAACCTAGTGATTAGTTCCTAATAAGTAGAATGTAGCAAAAGTGATGCAGTGTCACCTTGGTGATTAAATTATAAAAGGCTGTGACTACCATCTTGTTTGCATTCTCTCTCTGGCTTTTCCTCCTTGCTTGCTTTGATGAAGCCAGTTACCACACTGTAAGCTGCCCCAGGGAGAGGCCCGCACGCCAGGAACATGAGGGCCGCCTCTGGTCAATAACCACGGAGGAACTGAGACCCTTAGGCCAGCAGCCCGTGAAGAAATGAATCCCATCAACAGCCACGTGAGTAAATTTAGAAGCCGTCAAGCCTGGAGATGACTGCAGTCTCAGTCAGCACTTTGTTTTTGACCTTGTGAGTGACTGTGAACAAGAAGACCCAGCTTAACCGTGCCTGTATTCCTGACTCGCGGAAGTTATAAGGTAATAAATATTTGCTTCATTAAGCTGCTTAGTTTGGGGGTAATTTGTTAGGCAGCAATAGAGAGTTGATACATTCCCAATGCCCCAAAGTTTTTGCTCCTCAGCAGATGCCTGCAGAGTCAATAGTGGTCACGCTTGCCTCCACCTGAATGAAAGCTATGCCTGTAATGAATCTTCGATCCTAACACCAAGTGATTTTCACTGCTCACCTTGGCAAGGAAACAATACTAAAATGACATTGGAGCCAGTAAAGCTCAGCTGTGAGATTAAGACAAACAGAAACAAAATAGAGTTGCTGTCTCTAAAGCGACTGCAGATTTCTATGATCCGGAAGCACAAACGCAAATTATCTACAGCTGCCCCTAAAACATTTCATCAGTAAATGCACAGCAACAATCTTGTTCCTGGTGATGTTCACAGTGAAAACAAACACTCTTGATTGATTTTTCCCTCCCATAGAATGAATTATCCATGTTCTTTGTCAATATGGGCAAACATGCGTGTTTGTTTGTATGGGGAAAGTGCACATCTTTATCACTTGTACAGTAGAGAGAGTTATGGGGGACTAAGATTTAGATTCCATATTCAAAGACTTTGGTGGCTAGCAATACCACAGTATAAATTAAGGGGATGAAAATTGCTCAGGGAGAATAACTATCATCCCTTATTCATCCATTTACTCGTTCATTTATTCCCTCATTTATTCAATAAATACTACACATCTGCTATGTATCAGGAGATGTTTAAGGTCCAGTGGATCAAACAATGGATAAGATAAATTCCCTGACATCAAAAAACTTGTGGCTCAGAGGGGAATGTAGATAAGAAATAGGTTCTCCCTGTCATAAACCTGTAAAACATGACCAAATAACCACTGATTTTTTGGATTGCTGTAGTTTTCCTGAAATCTAAACTAGCTCATTGAAATTTCACAAAACATTAGTTCTTTTCTTTCTGGATAAAATTCTGGATCATATTATGTAGGATGCGCCTAGCCATTCTGTCAAAGCTTCCATGAAGCTTGGTGATTTGAGCTTGAGATCTGCAGTCAATTTACCTTGTACAAACTTTGAATTGGGGTAAATTATTTGAAACCTCCATGCCTCCATTTGCTCACCTACAAAATGGTAATAATTATACCCACTTCATAGGGATGTGATGAGGATTAAATACAATAATATATATTAAAAATGCAAAAAAAAAAAAAACCCACCCCACAATGCATATTTCAAGTACTTGACTAAACTACTTATTAATAAAAACTCTGCCAGTCCCTGACAGCATCATCTAGGAAAGGATTTCAAAAGCTTGTCACTGTTGACATTTGGGGCCAGGCAATCCTTTGTCATGGGGGGATATCCTGTGCACTGTGAGAACTAGCATCTCTGGCCTCCACTCACTAGATGCTAATAGCATCCTCTCCTCACCCTCACGGTTAAACAACCAAAAATGTCTTCACATATTGTCAAGTTTCCCCTGGGGGTCAAAAGCACCCCCAGTTAAGAACCACTGAACTAGAGTTCTTAGGGCCAAGGAAAAAGGAAACCAACATCCCAGAAGTGTTTTAAAGTCTCACATTAATAAAACTCATCAAGAAAATATAGGTCTTAGTACTCGGGATCTCTGAATTCAAATATGTCCATACTACTCTTTTATGGTATTGTTAATATAGAAAAATCCAGATTTTATAGAATAAATAAATCTCTAAGCAAATTTAGACTTGGTTGTGACTTCCAGAATGTAAAAATTCTGAAATGTTATCCCAGAGCTGTTCACCTTTCTCGGTCTACTTAAACTTTCCCATGTCAACCTCAGCCTGTTCAGTTTACTGCACTAGAAAAACCTTAACAATCTGTAAATGCACATGCTCTTGTGTTATCTGTCTCCTTTTGCTTTATGAAAAATGATCTTTTTTGGTAGCAAACTTCCAAATATTTCTGAAGAGTTGATGCATTATTTGATTATCTAATATGAAGATTTATCTTCAGAGATACACTCATGAGTCTTTAATATTCATTTTCTTTGTATTTTTATCTTAACCTGTCAATGATAACTTTTTTTCCCCTTTAATACCTCTATTCTAGGGGTTCTCAGTCTTGGCTTTGTAGGAGCCCAGTTGTATGCATTAGTTAGAGGGGGCTTGGGACAGGAGGAACGCAAAAAAAAAGACCCTGGATAGGCAGTAGGGATACAAAGATGAGAAAATAAACCATTGAGTTAGATGTAAATGTGGCAAAAGAGAAAACAAATGGCCTAGAAAAGCATCCCAGTGAACTTGGCACACCCTTCCTTCCACACATGAACCTTTTGGTATTAGGCATCTGGGCTTCCAGCCAAAACCAACCCTGGGTAGCTGGTCTTTCATGATGTCTTGATATAATCTCAAGAAACTTCAAAACTTGTACAAATCTAGAAATATTTTTCCTTGGATCACATACTCATTAGCAAGGTTATTTCTTCTTTAAATCCAGGAATCCTAAGTATATGTATTCCCTCATTAATTCATAGCCTGAAAATCCCTGCTGCTAAATGAAAAGCTATTAAATTTTTTTAATTTAAATTCTATTAATTTTAATGAGAATTATAATGCCTTCCATCCCAATCTAAGATACCCAAATACAACTTCACAGATGGAAATATATATCAGTTGAATAACAAAAACTTTATATAAGTAACAAACGATTTGAAAGCAAAAATATATGGTTTGTATATAAAATGTTGTAAAATGAAGATTTATTCAAATCTGTTCTTAATGAAATCTTCTCACTATAGAAACTATAGTATCAAATAAAATTAATGAGTGTGTCTTTGTCTGAAATGTATAATGCTGAAACGTACTTGTAATGCACTTTTTATTTATTGTTGTTTTCGATTTTTAAGTGTCATTATCCTGGGGAAAAAAAGAAATTGTCTGAATGGTAGTATAACTGAAGAAAGGCCACTATGGTGTAACGTGAACAGTCACTTATGTGCTGTAAGTCTGCACATAATCTTCCCCATTTATGATCACATAGGTGCTACTCAGGGCTTCTAGGATGTAAAGCAAGTGGACCCAAATCTTTGGCCCGTGGCAGCCATCTATGGGGGAGGGGGTTTCATCTGCTTTGGTGAGATGTATTTGACCTTGCCCTCCACACTTCATCTGATTACCTGCTGCTTAATAACCACCAAACTACTCAAAAGGTTAACACCATAAGTATATTTGGCCTCCTGTAGAGTCATCACAGGTATGATTATAAAATCATCATAGTTAATTATCTCATCCAGAAAATCAAGATAATTCCAGTTCATGCCTCTGATAATTTTTCAGCAGAAATCTGACACTAGATAAAAAGTGATCAATTTTGAGTTGTAAATGTCAAAGCAACTTGAAAATCAACTTGAGGGATAGCTTCCTTCTCTCATAGATATTGCTATTACCTAAGACAGACTTTGTAACCATGACTGTTCCCCCTCTTCTTTCTTCTTCAACTCTCTTCCATTCACTGTCTATTAATGGACATAGTGCAAAGTATTTGACAGTTACAGGACCTGGATTTTTCCAGCCTTTGCCATTGGATCTAAGATGTCATTGATTATAGGATGCACCATTACTTGTATAACACTAAAAAAGAAAAAAATGGCTCAAACTAAATTATGATACAATACTTCCTAATTACTTAGAAATTTTATTATATAACTTTTGAAAGAACTTTTTAGGCTTAGATTTTAAACATAGATTTTAATCATGGTTCACTATTATGTACACATCAAAAGAGAAATGTGCATGAAATAAATTTGTTTAATTCCTAGGAGGTTTTCAAGTTCCTTACCCAACTCTGGAATTAATTTTCAACACAAAATTTCCTATGTTTTGTTTTTGTATCTGTGTTATACTGTAGGCTACATATGATCCTGTCCTCTGCGCCACTGAGAACTCTGTAGGTAATACAACATTTCTTAAGATGGTGCTCCACTGTTATCCTTGAGATTCTCTCCCATGTGGCCAGCACCCGTTCTGCAAATGCTGATACTGTACGGTCTTGCTTGGGGAGGTATAGGCAAAGCTTTTTGCATAAACAGGAATAACAAAATGTAATAGAGTTTTATCTACTTGTGATCATCTTCCCTTCCTAGATGCCATAAAGCACTTGGTCATTGCACTGAAGAAAAATGTGAAACTGTCATTATTTCTGCAGTGACCGCTATGTGTTTCACTAAAGTTGGAGAGGAAGAATTTCCTCTGCCCTTCAAGATCCTTCTAGCTGGACTAAGGATCAGATTGATACGATAGAGATTAACAGGAGAAAATAAAATTTAGTTTTGTACATGAAAGGGCGGGCCTACGCCGGCGGACTCCATCTAGTTCTGTGTCCTTCACCTTGACCACGCCTCCTCCCCTTGAGTAACCTCCCCCTCACCCGTTCAAACTTCCCGATCAAAACACGCCTGGCGACCTGCGCAACAGGACTCCGACCCTTCCCGAGCCAATCGGCTGAAACCAAAGCCATTACTTCACCAACTGCCCCTAGACCCCAATAAAACCTTTGTGCTTTTGAAACTCGCTCTCTCTCCCCGGTATCTCACCGCTGCGTCGGTGCAGGTAGGGGATTGAGCTCGAGCTAGCTCGAATAAAGGCTCTTTTGCTTTTGCATCGGACTTGGCTCCCTGGTGGTCTTTGGGGATCACGAATTCTGGGCATAACAGTACATACAAGGAATCCACATAAACATGAAATCCCAAAGACAACCAGGCAACTAGAGGCTTATATGACATCCTGAGGAAGGAGAGGGGTAGGGGTTTGGAAATACAAAGGGGAGGAAGACTATTAGCTAGAAGGTGAGAAGAGACATTTGGAAAACAAAGGTTGCCCTGTTATGCAGATAAGTTTTTTAGGTAAAAAGAAATCTCTGTTAATAGCTCTCTTCTGGGTTCAGGATCTCCTTTCCAAAGTAAATTTAAGCAGTGGAGGGGGAGGTAAAGAACTTTTCTTAAATCTGCTGAATTTTGGCTGCTTTTAAATCAAAATAATGTTCATACCAAGGTGACCCATCTTGGGGTGGCCTGCCCTTGGTCTCTACAAGAAATATCTAAATTTATACCCTGATGCTGTTTCTATGCCAGTCTGATTCACAAAATCTTGATTTTTTTTTAATGTTTATTTATTTTTGAGAGAGACAGAGACAGAATGGGAGTGGGTTGGGGCAGAGAGAGAGGGAGGCACAGAATCCCAAGCAGGCTCCAGGCTCTGAGCTGTCACCACAGAGCCCGACGCGGGGCTCGAACTCACGAGCTGAGATCATGACCTGAGCCGAAGTTGGATGCTCAACCGACTGAGCCACCCAGGCGCCCCAAAATCTTGATGTTTCAAGACCACATCATGAAATAATCCATGAAATATATTTCAACTGCCTGTTAAATTCAACATGTGTGGTAATAACAGTGTAAATAAGTCAGCTGAAATGACAACATAAGCACAATGATCAAGCTGCCGCGCGCGCATTCATGCAACAACTCATTGACCACCTGGCTGCCAATGATTGTAAGACACCACCACACATCAGAGACATTTTGACTTCAGAAATGTTAAAATGGGGAGGGGAAGGGGCATGTTGGAATAGATGAAATATGCAGACTGCCAATAAAATCAAGAATGAATTTAGATTGGGGTGCCTGGGTGGCTCAGTCGGTTAAGTGTCCGACTTCGGCTCAGGTCATGATCTCACAGTTCATGAGTTCGAGCCCCGCGTTGGACTCTGTGCTGACAGCTCAGAGCCTGCTTCAGATTCTGTGTCTTCCTCTCTCTCTCTGTTCCTCCTCTGCTCATGCTCTCTCTCTCTCCCTCTCTCAAAAATAAACATTAAAAAAAAAAAAAAGAATGAATTTAGATTATCTCACTTAAAACTCACCTCCAGTTTTCCCTTTCCTCTATGTGGGATCATAAGCAGTTGCAAAATGAGACCAAGGAGGAAATCTAGGGGTTCTACCCACATTTTGCATAATTTAGATCAAACTACTCAGTGTAACTGCGCTTGCTGATTACTGCTTCCTCTGGAAAGCGGCAAGGTTTTAAATCCAACTTCGTCCTAAGTTTGGTTTAGGGAGCTTGATTTGAAAAGAAATATCTCATTTCAGAACTCTTTTCCCAGAGTCTGTTTCTTTATTACAAGAGCACATCAAGGGAGCCCTTCTCTTAAGGAAAACCCCTGAAGTATTAGCTAATAACATCTGAAATGACTCAAAATGATGCTTTAGGATTATGTGCATTTTAATAGGGAATTCTGAAAGAATGAAGCCTTCAGTACCCAAAAGAATTAATCTCCCAAAAAGGATATGTACAGGGTGATATTTTTGTTGGGAGAGATTGCCTAGCACACCTCCTCCTTCTGCCTACTCTTGAGAATGGCTCTGGTTCCCAACAAGCATGAGTGTATAAGCTACAGATGCCCTCAGTGATTCATCTCACCTGGGTCAGTCCTTTGGCCTAGAGATTCGCTGAGGTACTTTTTACTCGAGATTTAAAAAAAAACAAGCCGTCCCCTCTGGGATGTTTATTGGAAGGCCAAGAATACTACTTGATGAAGTTTTTGGGGGTGATGGTTGGGGGTCGAGAGCCGACGACCAAGAAAGAATTCGTGAAGACATCTTTGGTGCGAAAGGTGATTTTTATTAAAGCACGGGGACAGGACCTATGGGCATGAAGAGCTGCCCTGGGACCATGGGGAGAGACTGATTATATACTATGGAGCTGGGGGAGGTAAAGTCCAGGGTAAGTTTCCAAAGAGATTTTCATATGCTAACGAAGACTCACAAGTGGCTTAGGCTCAGGTCATGATCTCCTGGTTCTTGAGTTCGAACCCCACGTCGGGCCCTGTGCTGACAGCTCAGAGCCTGGAGCCTGCTTCGGACTTCTCTCTCTCTCTCTCTCTCAAAAATAAATAAACATTAAAAAAAATTTTTTTCAAGAAGACTCACAGGATACTGGAGGCCTAGTCAAGGTTGTTTTTCCCTCTAGCAAAGCATTAGCATTAAGACAGTGGGAAGTTCCTGGAGAAATGTTTTACTCTGCCTGCCTCAAGAATCTGTCAATGGGATGCAGGTTATAAGGAAATTTAATTCTATCTGCCATTTCCTTCTGCCTTTGTTTCCCACATCACTACCGTCACTTCAAATGTCCAAATTTCCCTGGCATTGGTTTCTTGTTTTTAAAATAATATGGTTAAATAGAGTGATCTTTGACACCTCCTCCTGCTCTCCCATTTGTCACTCTGTGGCACTCTGTGGCACAGTACAGTAGAAAGAGAACTGGGAGGGAAGAAACGGCTATTAAGTCCTGGTCCTAACTCGGCTACTGCCTAGTTCTGTAACCTAGGGCAGGCCGCTTCACCTCTTTCAATCTCAACTGCAAAAGGAGAAAGGTTGAGAAAAGTTATCTAAAATTCTATCTAGGTCTACATTCTGTTTGCAATCTTCATTTATAAGTAGCCATATCGTTTCTACTCCTTGAAAACCCTGCTCAGAGACACGTATCAAAAGTTATTCCACCTCAGAGAAAGAGAAGCCAGAAAAAGAGCAAATGAATAAATGGTAACCAATTTAGGATTCTTTAGATGAGTATTGGATGAGTATTAAAGAGAGGGAAAACTTTAGAAGCCCAAAAGAGAGAGAGGTTATGGACCTAAAACAATATGAATATGATGTACAATTTTGTTGTGAAAGCATTTTCATGACATCCTTGGAAGAAAAATAAATGACCATACCACTGACAAAGGGAGGGTTCAGAGAGTGTTTAATTAAAAAGCAAAGCAAAACAAAACAAACAAACCAAAACCCACCATGAAAAAATTAACTCAAAAGCTCTCTGTGGCAACGTGGCGATGAGTGCAAAGAAGCAGCAGCAACCACAGCAGCTGTACAAAGTCCAAGGTGAATGCGCTTTCAGGGCAGCTCATTTTGAGTGTGAGGTTCCAGGGCAGACATAGAGCTGATAGCGAGCTCTTCAAACACAGCTGCGGTCACGAATGACGGGGCAGCACGACCACACACGCCTTGAGAAGCAGGGCCAAACTCTTCACGACACCAAGAGCCATGACCAGCGATGGTGGCCAAACCAACAATCATGTCTGAAATATCATGCCACCATTTCTACCAGGTACTCTTGAAAGGGATTCATATCTTTACATTAAAGATATTCATCGAGTATGTATAAAATAATACAGAAATATAAAATAAAATTCAGGAAATAATTTCAATTGACCAAAGAATGTGTTAGTGCCTGCTGATGCTTCTTTGTGGTGTAATGAAAGTAATATCAACATAAGGATTAATGCGAGGAAGGACAGAGTTCTTCAATGTTAGTCAGTTATATACGAGGATGTGATGTGTTCTGTGACCCCAAACAGGAGAAAAAGATGGGAACATAAAATTAACTTATGATGGTTGCAGCCCTAGGAGCAGAGGCTATGTTTTGATTATCTGTTTTCTCTCTTCCCCCATAAATTCACCCTTTCAGCAATAGCTGGCTCACATACAAGGCAATCTTCTTCTGATTAGTTTTCACCTTCTTCCCCCAAAGCTACATCAAAAAGGTACCAATTTAGATGATGAAGCCAGACCTAATAGCCTAGTTGCATCATATAAAGGCTCCACACTGAATGAGCTATAAGGATTCAAAAAGCTAAGAAACCAATTCCTGGGGTTAGGTTTTCCATTAAGAGTTTTTGGGTTTTTTTTTTTTTTCTTTTAAAGATCAGACTCAAAATCAAGATTCTTCATAATATTATTCCTGTTCTGCTGTGTACCTGAAATGGTGAGTCACTTTGTAGCCCATTAGATAACACCTGAGCTAAACCTTCAGAGCAATCAGAAAAAGACCCCAAAGTTTGAGTAACAATTCATCTAAAAGTATATATTGAGCTCTTCTTATAATCTGGGCACTGGCACAGGGATATGGAGGAACACAAAATGTAGTAGCCAGGTTTTTTTTTTTCCTTCTGTATAACAAATAACTTCAAAAACCTCAACAGCTTAGGGGCGCCTGGGTGGCTCAGTCGCTTAAGCGTCCAACTTTGACTCGGGTCGTGATCTCACGGTTCGTGAGTTTCAGCACCACATTGGGCTCACTTCTGTCACCACAGAGCACACTTTGAATCCTCAGTCCCCTTCTCTCTCTGCCCTTACCCTGCTCGTGCTCTCTCAAAAATAAATAAAACATTTTAAAAAATCTCAACAGCTTGCTGTTGCTGCAATGAACATGTACTTAACACTCCAGAATTTATAAACTGGCTGTCATTTCAATGGTCTCAACTAGGGTAAGCTCCACCTAGAGCTCATCTCTACCCTACATCGTAAGACTCAGTCTGAAAAAGAAATGCTTCCCTGGCCCATGATCTTCTCATGGAGAGCAGCAGCTCAAAAGAGCTACTGGAAACTTGTAATGCTTGTCAGTTATCAGTTTATTGCCTCTCAACTCCAACTTCACCATTCAGTACTGGCTTTGCAATAGTAGACTGGACTTCTTAATTATTTGTCCTTACCAGTGTTCATGTTCTTTAAATTCTTTTAATGTTTATTTTTTGAGAAAGAGAGAGAAAGCACACGTGCGAGCGAGAGAGCGAGTGGGGGAGGGGCAGTGAGAGAGATGGAGACACAGAATCCCAAGCAGGCTCCAGGCTCTGAACTGTCAGCACAGAGCCCGACGTGGGGCTCAAACCCACGAACTGGGTGATCATGACCTGAGCTGAAGTCGGACACCTAACTGACTGAGCCACTCAGTGCCCCAGTATTCATGTTCTCTATAGTAAGCTTTGTCAGGAGAGGGACATTTCAGGAGGAAGGGAACTTCTTTGCCTTATTCCAGTGTGCCAAGTTTTTCTTTTTCTTGCTTCTGTTCCATGGTGTGGGGAGGGGGGCAGGGAACATACAGCAGTGCTCTGTCCCAGCTATGTGCTCAAAGTGCACCATCACTGAACGATCTCACAGTCTGCCACAGGCCTAGTGACCCACAAGGCATGGCCCTCCTAATGTGGACACTGGTGCACTCTAGACCTCATGCTAGCACCGGTGCCCCAGCTCTCTCTGCATACCCATCCACGAGCTTTGGCTCACTTGTGCTCCAGAGGCTGTTTCCTGCACCCTTCCCAACACAGATACCACGAATCACAGGCTGCCTACCATCCTACTCCAGATACCTTGTCTCCCTCTGCACTGCTGTCCATCAGCCTCAGTTCACCTGCACCCCAAAGGATTGTTTCCTGATACCTGGTGACTGTGGACCAGCTCTGGCCAGGGTAACCCAGCAAACTTCTCCACTATCCAATGTGCTGCACCCATACCCTCTCCAGTGAGGTGTCAATGGGAAGGCAGCCCCCTTCCAAGTTTGTCCTTCATTGAGTACTCTCTCTCTCATCCCTGCAGTGTTCTTTAGGGTTCCCTTTATGTCTATGTGTATCATAGTTTGATATAGTCATCATTATACTAAACTTTCTCTATTCAAAATACCGTGTGGTTTGTTTCCTGATTGGATCCAGACTGATGTACTATGCTTTTTAAAGCTTCAGTTCAGGAATGGTACACTGTCATTTCTGACTATATTTCATTGGACAAATCAAATCATATGGCCAAACTCAAGTTAGTGAAGCAGAGATACACCCTCCACTTACTCCACTGGCAGCTACCGCAGAGACATGTGGCCAAAAGCATGGATGTGTAATTCTATTACAGGGAGTTGCTAAAGAATTGGAAGCAATAATCCAACCTGCCATTTGGAACCTGCCTCATGGAGAATATTGAGAAAGAAAGATATTAAGAAATTTCTGGAAAAATAAGTTACAAAAGGAGAATATACAGCATTTTGGGAGAATATAATCTACAGCATCATAGAAGATCTCTTAAGCAGAATCATGATCTCTTAGCTGAGTAAGGAGCTGGGAGACAAGATTTATTAACAGAAGAAGCAGCATATATAAAGACCTGAAGTCAAGAGAACAATTCAGCAATGTTGAAAGAAATTGTATGTCACTGAACAATTAAAGAGAAAAATTAAGATTTTCTGCAACTGCAGTTCATTGATAGATGGCAATAAGAAATTGCAAAAATGTTTCTGAGAAACACTGTTTTTAGAATGTAATGAGATTTTAAAATTCCAACTAAATTATTTTTCATGACAGTGGAAGCATATACTCAAGCAAGATATTAAGTTATAACTAACCCTACAACTCCCGTGCACGCACAAGAGAGGGAGGGGCAGAGAGAGGGAGAGACAGAATCCCAAGCCAGTGCAGAGCCCAACACAGGGCTCGAACTCACAAACCATGAGATCATGACCTGAGCCAAGATCAAGAGTCAAACACTTAAATGACTGAGCCACCCGGGAGCCCACACACCTTTTTATATCAGTTGGGTTACTTGAAACTATAAGTAACAGAAAACTGAATCCAAACTGGTTTAAATAGCAAAGTGGATTTTTTGGCTTATATGACTGCACAGTCTAGAGTCAGATAAAGTGACCCCATGATATCGGTAAGGACTGAGTGTCCTTCTGTTGATCCATTCAACTTTATCTTAAGGTTTGCCATGATTGTGGTCATGGAATGACTATTAACAGGTCCTGCCTCCACTGCCATCAAATTAGAAAGCTGCATGTCCAAACTTAATCTTATTATCAACATAAAAATCATGAGAGGGAGTGTCATTTATAAATTGCTGTATTTATTTCCTAAACTCAATGATAAAAGAAAGTTTTCTGGGATTTAATTATTTTAAGTAGATCATTAACATTAGCTGCTATTAATAAATTAATTTCCCAATATATTACACTTTGGGGTGTAGCTTTGGCATAAGTCGATAGGAGAAACACATTCTTTTCCAGGAGTTTGTTTAGCTAGAAATGTTAACACTCTATGACAATAATGCCCAAACCAGATTTAATAAAGGTGACTGGGCAGAGACCAAAGCCTGTTTAGCTAAGTGATTCGCTGACAGCCAGACCACAGTGTGACATTTCATCATGCATGAGCTAGTAATTCAATGGAAGTAGGCCTGAAAGAAATATCAGTCATAGATTGTGAGATATTATGATACTGCTAGAGTTAAATATATACCTTTTGTGAAATATTAATTTGAAGCACAAAGAAGGTAGTAGGAAGAGAAGCAAGAATAGGGTAGGATAGGTGGCTAGCTCCTGAGGCTACTTAACCATTATAATGAAATACCAAAGGGAAATGTCTGTATCTCTGCTGAGATTTCCTATCTTTTAATTAATTGTGGTTATAGTTTTCTTTACCTTGTTGAGATTGATTATAAAGCTGCATTCAAGTTCTTGTCTGATAATTCCAACAATTCAGTTATCACAGGGTTGGCATCTATTGATTGCCTTTTCATTTAAAACGGAGTCATATTTTCCTAACATTTTGTATGTTGAATGATTTTTGGATTATAAGTTATGTTGCAGAGACTCAGAATTTCATTCAATTCCTCCAAATGACATGGATGATTTTCTTTTTTTCTTTTCTTTTTTTTTTCTTTGAACAGACATGTAACGGAAAATTCTGTTTTGCCGGTGGTAAACTCCTATGTCAGTTCAGTTCCATTCATCTCAGCGGCAAGCTTCTTTGAATCTTCAGAATGTGTGTGATGCATGAAGTCAGATTGTGAGTAGGGTTTAAATGTAGAATGTGAAGTTCACCTGCCCTGGCTATCTCTTTTCTGGGCTTCCTTGCACTTTTCAGCAGCCCTGGCCTCCCTGAGTTGTCCTTTTGCTGCCCAGGCCAGAAAGAAAGCGGGTAAAGACGGCACTATGCTGTGATCACAGCCTGCCATGGTGCCAAAGCTGCAAAAACTGGTAAGTTGCAACGTGACAGTCATTTCTTCCAAAGCTGAACTCCCCTGCAAAATCTGCCCATCTTGGTTTATTCTCCACAGCACCCATGTACTTGTTTTTGTCATTTGACCAGAATTTATAGTTGTTATCCATAAGAGATTAGGTCTGTTAGGAGGTTTATGCCAACATACGGGAAATGAAACTCCAGCACCAGATATTCAAGTATAAACTTTAGAAGTCATCATTTGCCTCAAAGAGCTCAAAGTCTACTACATATAAAAAAATAACTTATAACACAAGGTTATAAAATGCAACATTGGACACATAATCAAGGTCTAGGGTTGACTAAAAAAAAACATCAAGAAAGTTTTGGAGTGAGGACGTCTGATCTGATTGGGGGTCAAGAAGACCCATGGTGAATAGGAAGGTTGTATGCAAAGTCAGAGTAAAACGGGGAGGAATGGAGAGGCTGGAAGGATCCAGATTGTGACCTGATATTTGCATAGTATTTCCCACATTTTAAATTATAATCATATCTATCATCTCATCTGATTTTTAATGAACCCAGTAAAGTCAAACTAGTACGCCAACACATGCAAATATTTTCCATTTCCTTAAAATGAATCCAAGCTTAGTTTATTTCTACTCAATGTAGAGCAAGAGTTTAAAATTGACTTTATGTGAGAAAAGGAATGTATATATTAGCCCCAAGTGGGAATTGATAATATTCTATCCATTCAAATTGTTTCTAAACATAAATCAAATGTGACACTGGCTCCCAAGATATTATGAGCAGCATCATACCATCCTAGTTTCTAACAGAGAAATGTTATTGTTTTAAAATCCTGCCAAAACTCCCAAGAGAATAATACATTTTTTCCTTTACTTCGCATTTTTGTTTCTCACTCTGGAAGGAAGTTATAATAACATTGTTTTACAGTCTTGTTTACACACACACACACACACACACATTGCCCTCATCCGGCAACAACTGAACCCATATTTTAAGGTTCAATTCAAGACATACTCCTCTGGCCATTCCATCCTCTTCTTGGAAGTCTCACTTCTCATACCCTGCGGTGACTCCCAAACCTGGCTGTGAACTGTGATTACCAGGGGGGCTCCTTCAAAATAAATTGTTTTCTGGGCCCCACTTGAAATTTACAATCTCTGGTGCTGAGTCTGCATTTTGAAGTTCTCTAGGTGATTTTCATGTGTCCCAGCACCGAGCAACTGGGGGCCATTAATTAATAAGCATCACACAATCAATACTTCATTGTCATCTCACTGATTTATGTAGTATGTTGGCCTGTGTTCTATATCAGGACATCTCAACCTTTAAAGTGCACATGAATCACCTAAACATGTTGTTAAAATGCTGGTTCTGATTCAGTAGATCTGGGGTAGGGCCTCAGAGTCTGCATTTCTAACAAGGTCCCAACTGATGCTGATTGCTGTTGGTCCTTGCACCATACTTTGTGCAGCCAACTTGTAAGTGTTGAGCACTCCGGTATCAGGGTCTCTGCTTTCAGATTTCTCTCCTATTTCAAATGATACAATCAATACACATTGGTCAATTTGAGTTCGTTATTTTAAATTATGTGCCCTTTATCATCAGTTCATTTAGTCCTTTTAATTAGTTCTTGTTCTCATGGATCTTGGGTCACTAATGTCATGAAATCATCTGCTTCATGACTAAAAATTTCTGGAAATTCTGACTCAGTCCCCTGGTATGTTTACCAAGTTGTCTAAATGGTGCGATCAGAAGCCTATACCCAAGAATCTTTCTTTCAAAGTCTCAGTAATTTGAATTGCCTGTGATGGTCATTTTTCACAAGGTTCTGAGATGGTCCTTTTTATTGAAGATACACACACAACCTGTAGCTTATAGCAGAGCCTTCAGGCAAGAATTAGAGTAAAACAAAACCTATCTGCAGAGCAAAGAGACTTGCACTGAAAGCAAACATTTACTGAAGGTTTTCATATGTAAAAGGTATGGTGAGAGCTCATAATAATAATGCAGCTGACAAATTAGATTGTTTCTGGGCCATGAAAAACAACGATAATAAAGTCATTCTAAAAATATACACAAAATGTACATTCACACAAATGTTAAGAAAGACAAAATGTCTTTAAGCACAGTGATTATGCCTATTTTCAACAAAGTTGATGAATGTTAAATTTGATGTATAGAAATGGATTAACATAACACCCAAAAAATGAATGAACATAATTATTCAAAAGGAAAATGTCTTGAAATACATAAAAATCCTGAAACATGATATGTAAAATATGCTAGGAATATTCTAAGCATATACTAAGAATATGTAAGGATATCAAGTATATCAAGTTAAAGAGATTCAGTAAGTCTGGATTAGGTTCTTGATATCTGTATTTTTACGAAACTCAGCAGGCAAATTCGATGTGCATCTCCAATTGAAATCCACGGGACTAAAAGATGCTAGATTCAAATTAAAGAAGTAAGGTTGTGACCTAGATGTGTAACTGAAAATTATGACTGAAATAACTGAAATTATGACTGATAACATTATACTGTTGTAATACTATCAGATGATATCAGACAAAGCACCATCAAAGCTCCGAGAAATAGAAACATACCAGGGACAGTGAGGGCATTCATGAATCCCTAGGAACATCCCATAAACCCCACAATTTCTAAAATACTTATATTAATGAGTGACATTTACTTACACAGATTTAACCTAGGGAAAGCTGAGTATCTCTTCTTATTCAACTACTTTTCCTATGCAACTCATCAATACTAACTAATAAGTAAACCTAACATTTCTCTTTTTGGAAGGCGAAAGAACAAAACTTTGTGATTTCCCAGGAGCCCTCTAAAAAATTACAAAGATAGTTTTAGGTGTTAAATATATTCTGAAAGATTTATTAAACTTTTAGGATCTGATTTGGAGAAGGCAAAATCAAAGAAGTTGTCATAGGAGATGTGAACACCTGATTAAAATGAGATTATGGTTGCCTAATGAAGGATACAAAGGCAAAAATAAACTATTGGGAAGACATCAAACTAAAAAGCTTTTGGACAGTGAAGGAAACCATCAACAAAACGAAAAGGTAACGTACTCAATAGAAGATATTTGCAAATGTTTTATTCAATAAGGGGTAATATCTAAAATATACAAAGAACTTACACAACGCAGCACCGAAAAACCTCCAAATTATCTGATTAAAAATGGGCAGAGGAGCTGAATAGACATTTTTCCAAAGAAGACATAAACATGGACAACAAGCACAAGAAAAGATGCTCAACACCACTAATCATCAGGGAAATGCAAAACTAAACCACAATGAGATATCATCTCACACCTGTCAGAATGGCTAAAATAAAAAACATAAGAAACAGGGGTGCCTGGGTGGCTCAGTCAGTTAAGCATCAGACTCCTGGTTTCAGCTTAGGTCATGATCTCACTGTTTGTGAGACCAAGCCCACATCAGGCTCCATGCATTGACAGTGCAGAGCCTGCTTGGGATTCTCTCTCTCCTCTCTCTGCTCCTCCCCTGTTCATGCTCTCTCCTCTCTCTCTCTCTCTCTCTCTCTCTCCCAAAATAAATAAATAAACTTAAAAAAAACAAACCACAAGAAACAGCAAGTGTTGGTAAGGATGTGGAGAAAAAGTAACCCTTGTGCACTGTTGGTGGGAATGCAAACTGGTGCGACCACTGTGTTCCTCAAAAAATTAAAAACAGAAATAACATATGATCTAGTAATTCTACTAATGGCTATTTATCTAAAGAAAATAAAAACACTAATTTGAAAAGATACATGCACTCCAGTGTTGACTGCAGTATTATTTACAATAGCCAAGATATGGAAGCAACCCAAGTGCCCATCCATAGCTGAATGGATAAAGAAGATGTGGCATATACATACAATGGACGTTACTCAGCCATAGAAAAGGATGAGCTCTTGTCATTGGCAACTACATGGATGGACCTAGAGGGTATAATGCTAAGTGTAGTAAGCCAGAGAAAGAAAAATACCATATGATTTCACTTACATGTGGAATCTAAAAAACAAAACAAAGAAACAAACAAAAACAGACTCAAATACAGACAACAAACTGGCGGTTGCCAGAAGGAAGGTGGATGAGGCAATGGGTGAAATAGATAAAGAGGACTAAGAGGTACAAGCTGCCATATAATAAATCATGGAGGTGAAAAGTACAGCATAGGGAATACAGTCAATAATATTGTAATGACGTTGTTTGGTGACAGAGGTTGACTACACTTACGGTGAGCACTGAGTAATGTTCAGAATTGTGGAAACCTTATGTTGTACACCTGAAACTAATATAACCCTGTATGTCAACTGTATGTCAATAAAAAAAGAAAAAAAGATTATTGGTGCCTGAGAACAACAATTGGTTATATATTTAATCAAAGTGTTAATAAACATTTTAAAATTTAAAAAAAAGAAGTAACACGATTGTAAAGAATCTTAGTTCTTTTACAAGTGAGGAATGAAAAACCTTTTTTTTCTTAAGCATATAATGAAATCAACATAAAACACAGGAAATTATTCGGATTAGACATAGAATCTCTGCTATCAAGAAAGTAAAATATAACGCTTTATATTGTAGACAAAGGCAATAAGCAGTAAAGCAAGGAAATCAGGCCATCAAAATTGAGCACACTTTGCTAGAATTTTCACACTTTATAACTTTTTTTCAAACTCAAGTGTTATAAACCAGGGCAAATAAAATTCACTTTCCAAGTTTTGTCCTTCATTAGCTCTTTCATATTCTGGAACAAAGTGATAGCAATAATTTCATTATATTAAGATGTTATCAATATGCAATATGTTCATCACTGCTATCTTTAAGTGAGTCGACAAATAAGTGTTCTAAAATTTTCTGTTTTTATTTCTAATGCAATAAGTATTAATAGTTAATCCACATAGATAAGAGTTTGGGGTGATCCTCAATAAAGCCCTAAGAATATAAAGGGGTTCAGACACCAACAAAGAAAGAAAGAGATTGAATACTACCGCATCAAGACAAAAATACTCTTGGGGTGCCTGGGTGGCTCAATCGGTTGAGCATCTGACTTCAACTCAGGCCAGGATCTCACAGCTTGTGGGTTTGAGCCCCTCATCGGACTCTGTGCTGACAGCTCAGAGCCTGGGGCCTGCTTCAGATTCTGTGTCTCCCTCTCTCTCTGCCCCTCCCCCGCTTGCACTCCGTCTTTCTCTCTCAAAAATAAATGAACATTAAAAAAAAGAGAGACAGGGGCGCCTGGGTGGCTCAGTCGGTTAAGCGTCCGACTTCAGCTCAGGTCATGATCTCACGGTCCGTGAGTTTGAGCCCCGCGTCGGGCTCTGGGCTGATGGCTCAGAGCCTGGAGCCTGCTTCTGATTCTGTGTCTCCCTCTCTCTCTGCCCCTCCCCTGTTCATGCTCTGTCTCTCTCTGTCTCAAAAATAAATAAACGTTAAAAAAAAATTTTTTTTTAAATAAAAAAATTTTAAAAAATGAAAAAAGAGAGACAAAAATACTCTTTTTTTTCCTGAAAAACAAAGGCACACACACAGCTGTGTTTTTCCATCACTATTTCTCCTAGTGTAGTTTCAGTGACACATATTAATTATAACCTTAAAAAAAGGTGACTAACTTTTATTTCATGAAGAAAAGAGGGAAGGGGTAGATAACTGACACCTTTTGTCTTGCAAAAACATTTTAGCAGACAGGCAAAACTCATAATACAACTTTGTACAGCCACACACTTCCCTTTTATTCCTTCTCAAAGTGGCAAAAATGAACACATTCATTGGACATGGCCCAATAATACAGCCTCTCTGTGGCATATATAAAGAGCAAAACTTTATAAACATAAAATTACACGTGGCAATTATATGACCTGGTATCCAATGCTGAGTCATTAATTAACTCAATATAATATCAGCCCCAAATTTTGACCTACTTTAAGATTTTGGAAATTATCTTTAAGCTGACATACTACAAAACATAATTATTGCTGAAATAAAAAGGTTTTCAGAATGACTCAATTATTTTACACAAATTTACATTTTTCATAATCTTAGACATTAAGTAGGAGTAATGTTAGCTTACTTCATCTGTATACATTTAGGAAAAACATACAAGTAGAATAAAAATGTATATAACACTGATAAATCACAGAAGGCATAAATGTTTTTATTAAACCAAAATTATTCGACTAGTATTTGCCAAAATTATGTGAAGTTAGATTCTTAAAACATTTTTTACTTAGTTTTTCTAAAAACGTTTTAGCACATTTAAAGTATTAGAAGTTCCATTTCCTTATTTCCTGAAATTTGGGGAATATTAAATTTTTGTATGTACTTATTTATATCTAGAAGCCAACACAGATTGAGAGCCAAGGAGCTCGACGTAGAACTCCTTTAATTTGGACATACTTTATAATCTAATTGATTAGCATTCTCTAGAGAGAGAGGAAAGTAAAGACCTTCTGAATTCTAGACACACAGACAGGCAGACACATGGAGAGCGTATAGCTTCAATTCTCAAATTCTCAAATTCTCAAATTGCAGCCATGAATCAAGGGTAAATACAGAAACACAAAAGCTCACTGGTCTAGCTATCCAAGAGCTATTCTTTTCAATGGGCATGAAATTCTTAACTGATTTCATCTCAAAACAGACAAATGGAAAAAACAAATAAAAAACTATACCCTGATGTCTCTTGTCAACATACAATAGATTTGTACCATCCAACAGTCCCTTTACAGGAATCACCAAAGGGTGAGGTCACAGAACAAAATTTCCAACCACTGTAACATAGCACAGTGTTTAAGAATTGTGGGCTCTGGATCCAGGCTGCCTAGAATGGAATCCTAGCCCCACCATTTACTAGATATGTGACTTGGGCAGGTCACAACATTTCTTTATTCCAGTAATATGGGGCTAATAATAGTACATACCTTTTGGGTTGCTGTGAGGGTTAATATAATATTAAGAAAAGTGGTTGGCACATTGTAAACCCTATTCTTATGTTAATTCTTATTAGACACATATTTTCTCTCTTTTTAAAAAAAAATTTTGAGAGAGAGAGAGAGAGGTGGGAGAGAGAGAGAGAGAGAGAGAGAGAGAGAGAGAGAGAGAATTCCAAGCAGGCTCCACACTATCAGCACAGAGACCGATGCGGGGCTCGAACTCATGAACCGTGAGATCATGACCTGAACCAAGAGTCGGATGCTTAACCGACTGAGCCACCCAGGTGTCCCTAGCCACATATTTTCAAACATAAAGCCCCAGCTTACAAATCTATGCCTCCAAATATAGTGGAGCTCTCCATGTTGCTTAGAAAACACCTTTATGATTCTTCAGGCTTTTTCCTATTTCAGTTCTTTAAATGGAGTCCCCAAGGCCCAATACATTACCTTTTTCTACCCTCCCTCTTATTAGCTGTCACTTCCTCCTACTTAGTGACAAAATAAGGGTATCGAGTGGATTCAATCAGCTTTTAATCCACACCAGCTGCCTACTCCAACACCACTCTCATTCTCTTTCCTACTGTGTCAGAAGAAATGAATCACCTTTTCCTACAGAAGGAAATTCCAAGTTTATATGCTGGATCCCATACATTTCCAACTTCTCAAAGATTATCACCCAATAGTTGCCTCTTTCTCTGTTTCTATCAACAGCTTCCTCCAAACAATCATTTTTTTAAGATTTTATTTTTGAGTAATCTCTACACCCAACATGGGGCTAGAACTCACAACCCTGAGATCAAGAGTTGGACACCCCACCAACCGAGCCAGCCAGGCACCACCATATAATCATTTTTTATCAAGCGTATGTAGGAAAATGACCCCATCCTATAAAAAACAAAAACTTCAATCCATCCTCCCCGATGACCTTCCTTCAAGAGCTACACTTCTTATAAGAATACTGTAGTGTGCTCCTTGTCTCTACTTTCAAGTCACTCCTTTACTTTTCAACTCACTTCTTTTTTGGTCCATCTGCAGCAAGCCAACAGAGTACTCTCACTGTGACCACTGATGGCCTTAGTAATGCCATATCCCAGGGGCATGTGTCACCTCACTTATCTTCATAGTGTTGTTTGACACTAATGACCATTGGCTGGGTAAGGAAGTTACATCCTCCTTTAACTTCCTTCAAGAGAGTTTGGCTATTCTTGATCCTTTAGGTTCTCACGTAAATTTACAATCACTTTGGCAAGTTCTCAGAAAAGAAAAACAACTGGGATTTTATTAAGATTACGTTGAGCCTCTATATCAATTTGAGAAAAAAAAGAAATTATAATATTGAATCTTCCAACCCTTAAACAAGATATAGCTATCCATTTCTTTAAGTCTTTTTAATGTCTCTATAAAGCTTTTATATTTTTTCCTATGGAGTTGAACATCTCATCTCTAGTTAGATTTATTCTCATGTACTTTATATTTTCATCCTATCATATACGGCATCATTTAAAAATATTATATTTGCTAAGAGTTTGTTGCTGGTCCAAAGAAATTCAACTTCTTTTATATGTTAATTTTATATAGAAACATTGCTAAATTTACATATAAATTCTAATAACGTATTTGTATATTCTTTCGGATTAGCTATGCACACAATCGTATCATTTACAAATGACTATATCATCTACAAAACAGTTTTATTTCTCCTTTTTAAAACCTCATACCTTGCATTTCTTATTTTGCCTTACTGCACTGTACAATGTTGAGTATAAACAGTAATACCTGGCATACTGGTATTTTTTTCCCCAATCACAATGAAAAAGCTCTCTCCCTCATTTTATTGAGAAATAACTGACATGAAAAAGCTCTTGATGTTTCACCATTAAGTACTGCTTGCTGTTTTCCTCCCCTTTTCCCCTTAAATGTCACCTCACTTGGGAATATTTCCTTGATGCATCTAGTCTGAGTTAGATTCCTCTTCTCTGCCTGTGCATTCCACTAACACAGTACTTATTCACACTCTATTCTAAGTGAGAGTTTATCTGATTTTCCTTTAGCCAAACAATTCCTTGGAACTAGCAAAGTGCCTAGAACATAGAAGGAAATCAATAAATATCTGTTGAATGAGTGATTAAAGTGGTAGATTGTGGTTTTCTTTTTTTTTTGAATGTAGCTTTTAAATTGTTGCTACATTCTTATAGTCAATATTTTCATTAGAAGGGAAAAAAATCTATTAAATACAATGAATACAATTCATTATAAAGTGTTATATACACCAAGGAGAAAAACTAATTGCGTTTCATCGTATTTGGTTTCCCTCCCTCCAGTGCCACTCCTAGCAGAAGGAATTATACATCCCCACTCTAGTGACTTCAGAGAGCTCATAAGGCTTGTGTTGGCCAACAAAATATGGGTGGAAATTGTATGAGTCACATCCAAGCAGAAGCTTTAAAAGAAAGCAGATGATGTACCATGACTTTTATTTTTGCTACAAATAGCCATGTCTAATGGTAATTTTGCAATCAATGACTTCTTCGTCCATTTGGGTTCCAAAGTGAAGACAGCACAGAGCAGAGCCAGAGATAACATATAATGGATATGTAGCATGTGTGAGAACTAACTTTTGTTGATATAAGCCTTGGAGTTCACTTATTACCACAACATGACATAGTCTAACCTGACTAACCTACACTAACATACTTTGATTCAGCTTCTCAGCACTTCTGTAGTGCACTATAGTTAATACAGTTCATATTATCATTTCTTAAATTAACGTACACCCCTAAATTTTACATAATGATACTTTTATCTATTCCTCCAATTGAAGAAATGGACACTCCTTAGTCTTCTAAAATTAATTTCAGAGTGTACAGGTGAGGCAGACATTGTTAGTTGTCTACTCAATATATGTACACCTTTGTCCTATAAACAGATCCTTAAAATTGTTGAAGAAGACAATATACCTAGCTAACATTCCAACTTTCACAGACTCCTCTCCTGTTAAGAGAAGCTCCATTCCCTCTACTAAGAGGGGAAAAAAAAAACAAGCAGAGTGCTGCCAAGTAGAGATGCTGGGAAAGCTACTGTCTTCTTGACAAAAGGGGACAAACTCTGATGAATCGTGGTTCTGTAGCCACCTGTGCTCACGACAACCAAACCTGCAGAGTCTAAGCTATGGGATCAAAAGCCAAAAAGTCAATCAGTGCAATATCTGGTATAACAGAAAGAAGAGACACCACTACCTCCACACCTTGATTCCTAGACTTGGACCAGTGTTACGCTTCTGGGAGAAAAAGTATTACAGAATTATTGCAGATTCAAAGCATGTACCACTAAGGTATAATTCCAGTCCCTCAGGATTTTGTCTCCCAATTGGTGCCAAACAGTCTTCAGTGGGCCATTCTACTTTTCTAACAGGACACTGCTCTTCTAGGTGATGGGATCTTACCAGTGTATCCCATAGGTATAAACTCAATGCTGCACATCTTTTTACTGTAAAATGAGTTCCTTGGCCACTGAATACCTTGATAGTGGATAAAGTCTTGAGACCATTGACTGCTGAACTGGCAGACAGGAAAAGCAAACCCATATCCAGAAGATGTATCTATTCCAATAAAAACAAACCATTGTCACTGTATGATGACAGGAAACCAAAGTAATCAACCTGATGGATAATTGGTGCCCTAGAAAATGATGTCATATGAGAGATCCAGTATTGACTTCTATGAGAGACATAGTACTAGTACTATGCTTAGTACATAGCTTAGTAGCTAGTACGGAGTTTATAATTTGTTGGAAAGAGTTCATCTCCAATCTTCTTGTTCCCCCTAGGAATGTCATAAAACTGAAACAAAAATTATGCTTAGTAAACAAAAATTGTGCATGACATACATACAACATACTGCAATATTAATTGTAGTGCTTTTATTTTCCCAATAAAGTTAGCGTTTTCCAAAATTTTCATAATGAGCATGAGTTATTTTCATAATAATAAAAATAGTTTTTTAAAAAAGAAAACTGATCATAATAAGTTCAAATCTAGGCTGTGCATCTCATCTCCCCCACCAACCCCAATGAAGAGAATTGTTTAGTTGCCTTCCTTGTTTCTCCCCACGGTAATTATTTCCTCCACTGAGGAGTTAATTTTGCCGTTTTATTTAAATATTTAGCCATGCCAAAATATACATTTTTATTTCACTAGGTGAAATAAAATTCTTGTGCAAACAAAATTAATATTTCTGTGCAATGGAAATTAGAATTCAAAATATTTATCCATCTATCATCTTTTTATCTATTTATTTTTCTATCTATCTATGCATCTCTTAGAATAGTGGTTTCTAGGGGCACCTGGGTGGTTGAGTGTCCGACTGTTGAGCGTCCAACTTTGGCTCAGGTCATGATCTTGTGGTTTGTGGGTTCAAGCCCCTCATCGGGCTCTGTGCTGACAGCTCGGAGCCTGGATCCCACTTCAAGTTCTGTGTCTCCCTCTCTCTCTGCCCCTCTCCCACCCCTGCTCACACTCTGTCTTCTCTCTCTCTCTTTCAAAAATAAACATTAAAAAAGAAAAAAAAGAATAGTGGTTTCCAGTCCTGATCAAAGAATGTTTTGAGCAGGGTAGCAGGAATGTTTTGAGCAGGGTAGCAGGGCTGTGTGTGTATGTGTGTCTGTGTCTGTGTATGTGACATTCTTGGTGCCGTGTGGGGAATACTGAAGCTGAGGAAGAGTGGATACAGGATGATCTGTTAACCTGATTTCAATAACTTAGTCTAAAGATGTTAGTTTGGATGAGCCAGGTAGTACTGGAGGTGAACAGAAATGGTCAGATTCAGATTGGATTTGGAAATGGGATATAAAGGAAAGAGGGGAGTTAAGGATGCCCTGCATAACTGGGTAAATGATATGGCATTAACTAAGATGGAGAATGTCCACGGAGGAATGGATTTCGTGGGCGGTAGGATTGTTGAGTTTGGACACGATGGGTGTGACATACCTATTAGTCACTTAAGAGCGAGTGGAGATGTTGAGTCGGCTGTTGGATGTATATGTCTGGAACTCAGGGGACACTTGCAAGGATGGAGACAAATTTGGGAGTCATAGTTTAAATGGTATTAAATAATAGGACTGCTTAACGCCACTGAACTATACATTTAAAAATTATTAAAACCACAAATTTTGTTATGCATATTTACCACAGCCAAAAGAGGGGGAGTGAGTGATCAACTATGGTAAATACTGCTGAGAGCAACTAAGATGAGTATTGAGAATTGACAGTAGGATAGCAGTGGTTCTCAATCTGGGGTGACTGTGCTCCCCTGGAGACATCTGGAGATATTTCTGGTTATCACAACTGGGAGAATGATACTGGCATCTAGTAGGTAGAGGCCAGGGATGCCGCTAAACATCATACAATGCACAGGACAGTTCCCCAAAGTAAAGAATTACCTGGCCTCAGTGTCAGCAGTGCCCAAGTTGAGAAACTCTCGAGATACGCCAATATGAGAATCATTGATGGTGCTGAGAAAAACTGGTTCAGTGGAGTGTTGGAGAAGGAAGCCTCACCGAAGAAGGTTAAGGAAAGCGTGCTAGCTGAAGAAGTGGAGGCAACTCTTTCAAGGAGTTTCGTTTTCAGTAAGAAAAATGAATGGATAGCTAATAAGGCTTACGGGGTCCAGAGAGGTTCTCATTTTAAAGAGCGGAAATATGTCTATAAGTTCATATGCTGATGGGAACGAACCAGAAAGAATAAAAATAAATGATGTAAGAGAAAGAAGGGGAGAATTTTGGCAGAGAAGGCAGGAAGGTATGGGACGCAGGGCACATGGATAGTTTGGTCTTAGGCTCAAGGAGATTGATGCATTGTGGACTGAAGGAAAGAAGGCAAGTTTGTAGGTACACATACAGGTAAGGTAGACATGGTGGTGGGAAACGAAGCAGTTATCTGTGCTTCTACAACAGCAGTCTAGTCATCACATTTCTAAATTCAATCCCCACAGTGGTTATTAGGGTATTGTTCCCACTTCACAGACGCAGAAGACTGGTCACCCAATATTGCAATTAGTAAGTTTCAGAGTGGGGCTAGCGAGACTGTGGGCATTTTGATCCCCAGCCTGGGCTAGTTAGCTCTACTGCATGCTACCTGTATAAAGAATATCACTCCAGACTCATTTGTCTACATTGTCACTATGGTAAATTTTGTATCTGTTAAATGTGCACTGATAGGACTTGTCCTACATTTCCCTATATTTATCCATTAAGTCTGTTATAAATTAAAGCAGAATAACCTTAAAACTGTCTCTCCCTTAAAAAACTAAACTATTGCCCTTATACAAGTGTTTGAATATCAGTTTTTTTCCTAGCTAGTTGGTCCAAAACAATCCAGAAAAGTTTATGCCAGAGAAAAAAAAAGAATGAGAATGCTTTTGTCTCAGTTAAATTTCAGCAGCAATTCACTGGCTAATTCTAGTAATACTGCCTTGTTATGAAAATGTCCCAATAGGGTTCATTATATAAGGCACTTAAGTAACTAGGCAGATTATTTTCTCAGAATGTCTCAAAATCTTTAGGTGAAGACACTAAGATAATAAGACATGTGGTATTCTTGCTGAGAAACATAATCGACAGGCATTCTTACCCAATTCTCAATTACCTACCTGGTTATCTGCTTTGTGAGTTCCCTAAGGGTGAAGCCCTGCCCTGTTTATTTGTGCATATCAACAGCTGCATCACCTATCTGGACTTAGAAAGTGCTCAATATATATTTTAATCTATTAATTGTTCGGTGGTTTTTAACCACATTTATTCCCTTCCTCACATGATACTTCCTTAGAAATATGCTTTACAGCATGGCAGAGGAAATATGTATAAGAGGCATGTTAGGGGAAGGAGATGTAAAACAGTTTTAGTGTTGCTCTTGATGGGAACCATGGTACGTACTTTTTAAAGAAAGAGACTATCAGAAATATTATTTAAAGATGTAATAACAGATACAGCCAGTGAAACAAAAATGCCAAAAGAAATATGATAGCAAATAAAATGACATGGAAGTTATACTTCTATAAATATAAAACCATAATGCATTAACACCCAAATGGGAAACTGAAGAACAAATACATCTGTCATATAAATACACATAAATGGGCTTAATTCACCTTTTAAGGAAACAAATAAAGACACCCTCAGATTGGGTGACAACTCCATTTGAGATAATGTTCCAGTCAAGATAATCTAAGACAGAGCAAGATGACCAAAGTGTCTTAGATCGGGCTATTATAACCAGAATACCATAGACTAGATGTTTTATAAACAAAAGACTTTTTTTTTTTTTTTTTTTTTTTTTTTTTTTTTTTTGCACAGGTCACAGATGGCCCATTTCTTGTTTTATCCTCACACGTTGGAGAGCAGAAATCTTGCTGGGTTCTCTTTTGTAAGGGTGCTAATCCCATTCCTGAGGTCTCTACCCCCATGACCTAATCACCTACCAAGGGCTCCACCTCCAAATACGATCATATTGTGGGTTAGAATTTCAGCATATGAATTTGGGGGGAACATAAACATTCAGTTTATAGCACCAAGTAATGCTACAAGAGACCTAAACCACAGAATATGATATATATGGAAACATATTAAATTGTGCACACTGAAAATAGAATATATCTTCCTTTGAGTATCCAAGGAATTGTTGGAGAAATTGACTTATATTAGACCACCAGAAAAATTCAACATCTTCCAAAAGGCAGAATTGGTTCAGAAAACATTTTCTGAACACATTGCGATAAAACTTGAAGTTAATGTTTTTTTAAAAGGCCTTTTCACTTGGGGAAAAAACCCTCACTCTTTTTTTTAAATGTTTATTTATTTTGAGAGAGGGAGAGAGAGAGAGAGAGAGAGAACAAGTCGGGGAGAGGGGCAGAAGGAGAGAGAGAATCCCAAGCAGGCTCTGTACTGTCAGTGCACAGCTCGACACAGAGCTTGATCCCAAGAACCTTGAGATCATGACCTGAGCTGAAATCAAGAGTCAGACACTTGGTGCACCTGGGTGGGTTAGTCAGTTAAGCATCTGACTTGTAGTTTCAGCTCAGGTCACAATCCCACAGTTCGTGAGATTGAGCCCTATGTGGGGCTCTGCACTGACAGCATGGAGCCTGCTTGGGATTCTCTCTCTCCCTCTTTCTGCCCCTTCCCTACTCTCCCTCTCTCTCCCAAAATAAATAAATAAACTTAAAAAAAATTCTAAAAACAAACAAACAAAAAGAGTCAGATACTTAACCAACTGAGCCACCCAGGTGCCCCATCCCTCATTCTTAAAAATAGATTTTGAAGAATTTGTAGCAAAAACAAAAACATGATAAAAAAAAAAAAAAACACTACATACCACCATCTATATGCTAGAGCTAAATCAGTGCTCAGAGTAAAATTCATAAATGGTTATATAAAAATAATAAAATTTAATTAAGCATCCAAATAAATAAAAGGAAAGAATTGATAAAATTTTAAAATAAGGCCAGAACCAAAATAAAACCAGTATTATTAACCAATAAATAACCCAAAAATATTTTTATTAAAAAATAGAATAAAATGATGGGGCACCTCGGTGGCTCAGTCGGTTAAGCATCTGACTTTGACTCAGGTCATGATCTCACGGTTCCTGAGTTCAAGCCCCGCACCAGGCTCTGTGCTGACAGCTGTGGAGCCTGCTTGGGATTCTGTGTCTCCCTCTCTCTGACCCTCCCCTGCTCGCACTCTGTTTCTCTTTCTCTCTCTCTGAAGAATAAGTAAACATAAAAAAAAAAAAAAAAAAAAGAATAAAATGAGTCAACAAGAAGCTAACCTAATTAAGACAAATTGGAAAGAAATCACAAATCCATAAAATAAGAACTAACAAAAGTACCTGTGTTGCTCACATGATTGAGCGTCTGACTCTTAATTTCAGTTCAGGTCATGATTCCAAGGTCATGGGATCAAGCCCCACATCGGGCTCCATATTAAGTGTAGAACCTGCTTAAGATTTTCTCTCTCTCTCCCTCTGCAACTCTCCCTTGCTCATGTACTCTTTCTCTCTCTCTCTTTCTCTAAAATAAAAAACAAACAAAGAAAAGAACTGACAAATTAGAAATAGTCAAAGAATGATTAGGGAAAAAGAAAGAGATTAAGAGACTGCTTAATCTGGAAGGTTTTTCCAGAAAACAAGCAAGGGGGCAGCAAATATGAGTCTACAGGTAATAGGGGATTCCATAGGGTAGGTACAGAGTGTGAGAACACATCACATAGGAAGAAAGAAGGAGATGCCTGAAAAAACAAAACAAAACAAAACAAACAAACAAAAAAAACCCATCTTTAGGTTGAGCCCTAGCAGGATCTAAACTCTCACTTTTAAGGATTTTCAAGATCAAGTCTGTATCCAATGATGGAAAGTGTATTCGTTTCCTATAGCTGCTGTAACAAATTACCACAGACTTAGCGGAGTCAGACAACATAAATTTATTATCTTACAGTTCTGGAAGTCAAAAGTCTGAAATGCATCTCATTGGGTTAAGACCAAGGAGTCAGCAGGGCTGCATTCCTTTTTGGAGGCTCTAAGGGAGAATCAGTTTCCTTGCCTTTTCCAGATTCTAGAGGCCTACATTCCTCAGTGTGTGGTCCTCTTCCTTCACCCTCAAAGCTGGCTAGAGCATGGTGAGATTTTTCCACATCACATCACTTTAATGTTCTTTTCTGCCTTCCTCTTCCAATTTAAAGACCCTTGTGACTACATTGGTCCCACCTGGATAAATCAAGATAATCTCCCTATTTTAAGATGGACTGTGTTACGGCGCACTTGGGTGGCTAACTTGGTTAAGTGTTGGACTTCAGCTCAGGTCATGATCTCGCAATCTGTGAGTTTGAGCCCCACGTCAGGCTCTGTGCTAACAGCTCAGAGCCTGGAGCCTGCTTCAGATTCTGTGTCCCCCTCTCTCTCTCCCCTTCCCCAGCTTGCGCTCTGTCTCTTTCTCAAAAGTAAACATTCAAAACAATTTTTTAAAAAAGATGGACGGTGTTACAACTTTAATTCCATTAACATAATATATGTTACAGAATTGGAATACAGACATCTTTGGGGGCTCGTTATTCAGCCTACAACAACAGAAAGGCAAGCTTCTGAAATAAGGACTTTGAATGAGGATTGAGGCTGAAGTCCAGTTCAATAATATAGAACATATAGTGAGAACCCTAGAGTTTGGAAATTTGCGTAAGACCCATTTCAAAAAAGAAAAAACATGGAGAAAATAATTGATCTGTGGTTCAGGAAACAACTAGGAAAGAGATAAGTAAGTCATCCCTGGATGACCTTCATATTAAAGTTCCATTGCCCCAGCCGGGCAGTAGAGGGGGTTGGTGGAACTAAGCCTATGGAACTTGCCATTAACAGGACCCAAAATTACAGACTGGTCTGAAACCCTTAAGGGGAAAAGAATTTGTCATCCTAAAATGTGCCTCTTTGGTGATGAGGTTTGGGAGTGAGGTTTGGGGGTTCGCAACTGACAGCCAAGAAAGAACTCTTGAAGATGTCTTTGGTGCAAAAAAGGTGATTTTATTAAAGCATGGGGACAGGACCCGTGGGCAGAAAGAGCTGCACTGGGGTTGTGAAGACTGACTGATCATATACTGTGGACTTAGGGGAGGTAAAGTCAAGGGGAAGTTTCATAAAGGGATTTCCATGTGCTAAAGAAGACGCACAGGATACTGGAGGCCTAACTATTGTCAAGGTAAGGTTGTTTTTCCCTCTAGCAAAGCATTATCCTTAAAATAGTAGGGAGTTCCTGGAGATTAGGCTATTGATAAGATTGCCCTTTTCTTGTAATATTACTAAGGTATTTGTAAACTGATGGAGACTCTATCAGTTTAACTATGTTTGTTTTGTGTCCTTTCCTTTGTTCTTGGGCAGCTAGGAGTGCCTGAGGAATATCACTCTTACCACACCTGGGGGCGGGGGGTGGTGGGTGGGGGGTGGGTGTTAGCTTGTGCTTTCTCCTCAGCTTGTCTTGTGCTCCCTCATCATTTGGCATAAGGATTATTTTAGGCTTATTATTTTTGAGAAACTCCCAAAGGAGTATTGACCTTGGTTGGGGAATTGCCCATCTATAAGAAAAAGTCCCTTATCTCAATCTTCTGTAGCTGACCAGGAGAAACCTCATCTCCTGACCCTGATAGTTGGCCAGGAGAAGCCTCATCTTCTGGCCCTGAGTTTTGGCTGGCAATTCTATTGGCAGTCAAAGGCTTGTCAGTGTTGTGAGGTGCTGGGAGCAATCACTCTTATCCAGGCTTGACCCTACCCCCCAGAGCTGACCTGGCCTTCCCTGATTTCTCTTATCCCTCCGTTTTCTGCCTGCAGGACTTTGGGGGTATCAACTATGACCAGGGAAGACTTCCCTGCTTGTATAAGGATGCACTAGTTTTATTTTGGCCTAACAGTAATCCTCTTTACAAATATATTTTAAAAGGCTGGAAAAAAAACATTTTTTATAAGGATAAAATTGGCCATCGGGGGGATAAAAGGGCCAAAGTCAAGGTCTAGTCCCTTGCCTTTTTCAACAATGACCATATAAATATGTTCCAGCCATGTGGATATCCATTTTCAGCATACAATGGAATAAGGTTAGTAAAAAGGCTCCCATGTATCCCAGTAAAAGTCCTTCATATATCGTCCACTCCTCATATAGCAGAGACAGCCATTCCTCTGCTAAACAGAAGCAACACAAATATGGAGGATTTGGAGGATGGTACCAAGGGTATCTCCACAATTTTCCCAGCCTTTGGATCAAAGGAGGAGGAATTTTAATCTTAAGCCACTGTACTTTTAAAATCCATTCATTTTAACCTTAGTCCATCCTGACCACACATAAAATTCCTTTCTAAAGATTTCCCTTTGCGAACCTCCTACAACTTTCCTTTGCATTCAGATTTTGTCCCAAGCCATTTCTCTCCAAATAACCAGTCTCATTTATGACAAAATTACTTTCTTTTACCTTCAAAGAAAAATGTATTTTCATTCCTTATATCTTTCTTACATATCTCCTACTTTTTTACATACGGAGTTACTTTCCTTATTTTTATCAGTCTTAGTTATATTGAGCAGAATTTTAACTCTTAGAAACCTTAGTCTCCAGTGAAAGCTCAGTAGTAACCAATTGTTAACTGTTACATCAGAGTTTTTTTTTTAGATGGTAAATTTATCAATTAAGCACAAAGCAGGTTCTCCATAGCAAAATCATAATAAAGCACGAAGCATGTTTGTAAAACCCAAATAGTCCTTTTTTGCAATGAGTCAAAAGCACAAACCTACATCTAGTAATTAGTGCTTTAGCTTTTTATCTCATTAGATATCCAATGAATTCAATCCCAATTTATCATGCAAGCAAATCTTTAATGTTTAAGTTACCAAAGACTTTGAAAGCTATCTTAACAATTACCCATGAAAAGTATGAGACAAAGTTAACCATTACTTTAAGTCATCCTTTTGCTAATAAATTGGAACAGAGATAACATGAGCTTATCTGACCTTCAGCAAACCTAGGTAGAATAAAAGTTTTTAATTTAATGTTGATAAACAGGTCTATCTCAACCAACAAACTTAAATTAGCTTAAACCACTGAATACGTTTTTCTTGGGTCCACATAAGACAACTTGTTCCCTATGGCTAATTTTTACCTGGAACACTGGTGGAGAAATCTGAAGTGGGCAGTCTTTGCTTCTTGTCAACTAGGGTGGGAAGAGGGGCTGATGGTGCCTGCAGCATTGAGGAGCCAGTTATGCAGGCGGCCCCCCAGGAGGTACAGAAACAGGAGGAGGGGGAAGGGAAGGCAGAAGTGGCAAGGTGCTAGCAGAAGGCAGAGGAAGAAAGTTCCCAGCTTTAAATCTTGTCATCTCAGACAGAGGAGCAGACTCCAGGTTTTTTTGTTTTGTTTTCCACTAGTGGAATTAGGCAGTCCATGTCAGTGGGGAGATGACAGGGAATTTCCCCGAAACAGAGTTTCGGCAGCTGCTTGGGAATGTTCCTTAAAGTCCCCGTTCTGAGGTAGACTAACCAGAGGTAGTTGGCTCTAGTTACCATAGTCATTGACCCAGGAAATGAATGAGAGAGAAGTCCCCACACAGTCATGCAGCGACTCCAACCTGCTGCCCGGTGCCTTAGAGTTGCAGCTCTGTTGCTTATTCCTCATGGAACTACTAGGGAAAATCTGGGAGGTTGATCAGGCTCCCTTTCTGCCTCTTAGGGGCAGGACTACCAAAATGAACCCAGGTTCCCCTGATAAGTGGCACTCCCAGGCCTCACAGTTTCCGTTGGTGCACACGGGGGTCCTTGCCCTGGCATGCCAGGAGGGGCTAGTCTCCTATGGATCAAGTGGTCCACTGGCACCAGGCGAAGTCACTTCTCCCAGCACTCCGAGGTTCATACCCTGGTGGCAAAGGAGGTGGAAATACACCATCTCTGAATCTGGGACGAGCCCCTAAGGAAATGTAGCAGGATTCTCGCACAGAGAGTCGTGACACGGAGGCTTTTCTTTCCAGGAAGCAACTCTATTTGTGCTGACATGGGCTCAGTTGGGTTTGTACCTGAAAAACTGAGCCCTGAATGCTACGTGGTATATATAGTCTTTTATGCATTTTCTACTTCTTTGTCTTCCATATATGGGTAACATACGGACGTACAGCCTGATAAGTCTCATGTTACAGGGTCATGAGGGATGTCACGTAGGCACGTAGCCAGGTTGCCTTCCCTTATCTTGAGGTTTTTTTCTCACCGCACTCCTTAGAGAGGGGACTCTACCACACTAGGAAGGGGATAGAATGGTTGTGCTTACTTTGCCAACAGGATGAATGGGAAAGTTATTGTGACAGTTATTTTGAGATATTAGCCTGTGTTCTTTATCCTCCATCTATTTCCCCTTTCTCACCCTCGTTTACACTCTTGCCTTCATTCAGAGAGGTAGCTGGTCTCTGCTTATTCTCAAGAAAGAGGTGGAACAAGGGAGAAACTTTTTTTTTTTTTTAATCTACAAATTGCTTCCTGGCTTTTCTGTTTCAAAAGCATACACTCTCAAGACATAAAAATAAAGTGTTTGAGAACATCATTTAGTGAGAACTGGAGATTTTAGGGGAATGAGGCTTCCAGCAGAGACTTAAAAAGATTCCTCTGCATTGTGGGAAGAGAAGTGGAAGTGGTAAAAGTCTAGGCATTGGTGGATGCTGACAAATGCACCCCCCCCCACCCCCATGTAGGCAGGAAATGCATTCGTGGTGAGTCCAGGCAGGTGGTGCCCCAGCAATGAGATAAGGGAGTATAAAGCAGGCTGACGCCCTGCAAACTCCCTCCCCCCACCCTTGGGATAGGTGTGATATTCCTCAGGCACTCCTGACTGCCCAAGAACAAAGGAGAGGAAAGACAACAAATGGTTAACTGATAGAGATCACATTCGTGCTGGACAGGAGTCTCCATCAGTTTGCAACTGTTTAATGATTTACAAGAAACAAGACAATCTCCAGAAACTCACAGACTCCGGTTCCTGGAGCCCTAACATCACCCTCCCCTCCATAGTGATATGGGGAACAAAGGCAAGAACAAAACGTAGCTAAAATTGCATTTCTTCATAACCTGCAGCCCACTGACAAATACTTGAGGCAAATACAGAGCATATCATTTCTCCAGGAACTCCATACTGTCTTAATGTTAATGCTTCACTAGGGGGAAAAACAACCTTACCTTGACAAGAGCTAGGCCTCCAGTATCTTAAGAGTCCTCTTTAGCATATGAAAGTCCTTTTGGAAACCTCCCTTTTGCCTTTACCTCCCCCAACTCCCAGGTATATAACCAGTCCCTCCTCACAACCCCAGAGCAGCTCTATCTACCCCTGGGTCCTGTCCTTGTGCTTTAATAAAATCACCTTTTTGCACCAAAGATATCACAAGAATTCTTTCTTGGCTGTGGGCTCCAGACTCCCACCACCACTCCAAAACCCCATCAGGGGAGGTGCCAGGTCTGTGTTCCAGTGGAGTGAGGAATGGAGCAAAATAATTCCCATGTCGAAATAATTCCCATTCCCAAATATTGAGTCACAAGTAACAGATCTGCTGGATGAGAAGGAGCTAAGATGGAGAAGCTTAAGAATCAGATTTTTCCCATTTCTAACTCCTTGGTAATATTTAAGAACCTTCAATCTTAAACAGTGTGCTTTGGAGGAAACTCTTGAATTGACTGAAATTAGATTTGTTGCTCTTATGGAATGGAATCTGGGAAAAAACCAAACAGATTCCTCGAGACAATGAACAGCTATTCTAGGTGAAATTAGGATAATAGTTCTAAAAGGGAAACTCTTGAATGGGGAGTAGAAATAATAGGCATGCATCTAAATATATGCTGTTAATTTCAGCTCTCTTTACTAGAGAGATCAATGCAGGCAAAATTAGACATTAACATATTATTGCATACTGCATATGGTTGATTAAATTGAGATTTGAAATTTGTAGAAAATGCAATTGAAAACAGTTGGATGATGTTTAAGGCTCTCTAGAGAGGGGTGGTATTCTTTTCTACTGCTCAGAAAGGGACGGTGTTGTTCCCAGCTGCTCACATTCAGGGAGATTGTATTCATTTTACTTTGGCGATCATCAGAAGTGAGTAATTTTATATTAAATAAACATTCTTCTCAAGCAGGTATAGCACTGATAATGAATTTAAGAAAAGGGTTTACATTTACCGAAGGTATCCCCAGATACCCCCAGTGAAGTTCAAAATATTTACTCTCACAGCTTAAAAATATCCATGAGCTATGGATGGTGCTCATACCCAACAGCTGTGAGCACCCTCTCTGCTGTGGGCTAGTCAGTCCGATGTGGAAAGGCAAAGCGAGCAGATACGCTAGAGAGGAGTTGGGTAAGAGGCATCGCTAAAGTGCTCATCCCTTCTGCATGTACCATTCAGGTTGTATTGAAAGGAACAATCCAAATGACAGCCCTACCTTAGTTTAAAGCTAGGTTCTCTTTTCTGCTTATTATGGATCTTTGATAAGAAATACAATTGCTGAGAAGTCTGTTTTGCTTGCTGTTTGCTACGAGCATTGTGAGACCTTTCCTGAATGTAACCTGCTGTGTAGTAGAATGGGTTGTAAACCTTCCTAAATGTAGTCTGATATGTAATGGAATGAGTGATTGTACATAAACTAACCGGCATTTCTCGCTTCTGTAAACCTGCTTGCTTAGCACATTCCTCACCTACCCCCTTCCCCCTTTTTTCCCTCCCACCACAAGTAACGGACAAAGCCTTCCCGCCAAAGGACAGACAAAGGACGCCCAATCAGAAAACAACAAATGTCCGTACTTTAAAATCGACTAATCAGGACCCTCATAATCTGAAACCTCCCCTGTGCTATTTGTCTCTGTCTATAAAAACGCTGTACCAACCCTGATCGTGGCCTCTTGCGTCACCGGCGACGAGTGCGCAGAGGACCAGGTTCGAACCTGCAATAAACGACCCTTGCCGCTTGGCTTTGACTTACGACTCTGGTGGACTTTTGTGGGAGGTTTCGGAACATCGGGCATTACAGTATATCTCCCAAGAACCAGTTTTTTGGCTTTCCAAACTTATTTATGCCATTTTTACTTGTTTTTCTAATTCTGTGTTTGAACTAAATATTACATAAACCAGTGGAGTTAGTGTAAAAAGAAGAACATTGTTGTTATGATAACTTGAATCCCTTTGGAAAGACTCAACAAATGCAAATTGCTTTAAAAATTGCTGCCAAATTAGACAGGGTGGAGGAAAAGTAAAAGACAAAGTGGGTGGAGTAAAACAATCTCAAAGGGTGCTTTAGTGGGATTGCTTCCCTGGAGTCTAAAGTTCTCACTTAAGGGGAAAAAAACACCACAGGAAATAATAGACTATGCATTAAGGGAGTGGATTATTCAAGCATGATTTTTTAAGTGAAAATGTCAACATGTCAAGATACAAATGTAAAATCATTTTCATTTTAAAGTAACTGCCATCGCAACTGTGCTCTAGCAACCTCCTTTGGAGTCTTATTTTTATGGTAAAATTTCTTAATCACTTTTAGGTATTAGAACAATCTCATTCCAGTTTTTAAGGCAGTCTTGCTAAAACTTTAATCTTTTACTTGTGTTAAAGCTGTCCTCTTTATTCTCTTGTGGCTCTCAGATTCCCCTGCCTTTCTCCCCAGTTTTCTCTCTCACGTGTGAGGACAGAGAAGAGAGGAAAAACAGACACTGTCTCTTTACCCAGCAAGGTGTGCTTTTCACCTTGGTTGGTCATAGTTTCTGATGTAACTAAGTCTTTAAAAGCTGAGCGTGATCACATGTAGACGAGTGAGGATCTCAAAAGATCTTACTAAGTAGTGTAGGGAAGGAAAAATAACTTTCCCTCTGGCTGAGAATAGAAGACAGATTAACAGGAGAAAAATAACAGAAGTTCAATAACATGTATACTTCCTGTATACATGGGAGAGACCCAGGAAAACTGAGTAACTCTTCAAAATGGCCCAAGCCACCACCTTAAATACCATTGCCAGCTAAAGACAAAAGATGTTGGGGATGGAGAGTCAGTTATGGGAGTTACCAGGAAAACCACAGTAAACACGGGTGTATTTGTTACATGAATTTAAGACAGTGCCTCCTCCATTGATAAGAGTTTCTAGAGATTTGGTCATCCTCCTCTTTCTGGCAGAAAGGAAGACACCCTTAGAAAAGGAGAGTTCCCTTCTAAATGTAAATGTCTCTTACAAAAGGGTAACTTCTATCTGGGTTTTCAGAGCTTCTCCTGTGTTTACTGTTTCTCAAAAATAACCAACCTAAAATAATCCTCATGCCAAAGAGGCATATTTTGGGGTGGCAAATTCTTCTCCCCTGCAGTAAGGCCTCAATCCAAACAGCTCCTTTAAGAACAGCTAAAATCCATCATCCACTGTTCATGGGGAACTCAAGAGGGTGGCCCTTACGGGGCGCCTGGGTGGCGCAGTCGGTTAAGCGTCCGACTTCAGCCAGGTCACGATCTCGCGGTCCATGAGTTCGAGCCCCGCGTCAGGCTCTGGGCTGATGGCTCAGAGCCTGGAGCCTGTTTCCGATTCTGTGTCTCCCTCTCTCTCTGCCCCTCCCCTGTTCATGCTCTGTCTCTCTCTGTCCCAAAAATAAATAAACGTTGAAAAAAAAAATTAAAAAAAAAAAAAAAAAAAAAAAAAGAGGGTGGCCCTTATGACTTCCTAATGCTCTTTCCCTCACCTGGTTCTCAGCAGGGCAGGTCAGTAAGCTACACAGACATCCATCCAACTTAGGAATGTGATGTCAGCTTTCTTTCCTGCAAATATTTCCTAATTGTTCAGGGTCGAGCCTCCCTTCACAGGGAGAAAAGGAGTTTGCCTCTCTTCTTGAACACTGTTCTTCCCCAAAAGTTCACCTCTCTCTTTCCCAGTCTTCCACATGTATAGAATGGAGCAGAGGAATAAGTAAAGAAAAGCTAATTCTGGTGGCTCCTCTCTGCAGTCCTGGAGACAGGTGGCTAGTCCCAGTCATGGCTATTTTTGCAAATGTAAGGTGTGTCCTACTTAATCCCTCTCGTTTTCAGCCATGGGACTTAGATTTCAAGGCCTAAACAAAACAGAACTAGAGAAAATCCCGCTGGATACCTAACAACACCATCTCTTTACCTAAGTAAGACAACTTGGAACTTCAATCAGACTTACATTTTAGGAAGAGGGCTTAACTCCTACAGTGATGGATTGGCAAGCGAATGTCATGTTTATAATATGTATGTTTTAGAGTTCCTTACTTTAATTGACTTTTTCCAGTTTACAAATCTGTTCAGATCACTTCAAATAAGAGGACTTATTTGTAAAGCAAGCACCCAAATGGGAGATATCGAAAGCTACAGATTCTACTGAAGATATGCTCTCCTCTTATCAATTATAAATAGTTCATCGTCTACAGTGTTCTAGATGTAAAAATAAATAAAAGGCACTACCCTTTTGCCTCTTGAGCTTCTAAGGTTGCAATTCAGCTTGCCACTGTTAGCTTTTCGAAACAACTATTCCTGAATAATCTCCTTAGACTCTGCCCTTTAAATAATTCACCTTGGGGTGCCGGGGCAGCCCAGTGGGTTGAGTGTCTGACTTTGGCTCAGCTCACGATCTCACAGTTTGTGAGTTAAAGCCCCACATTGGGGCTCTGTCAGCACAGAGCCCACTTGGGATCCTCTGTCTTCCTCTCTCTCTCTGCCCCTCCCCTGCTCATGCCCTCTGTCTCTCAAAAATAAACATTAAAAAAATGTATAAATAATTTGCCTCAACATAGTTATTTAATTTCTTACCACCTGTCCTCTAAAATAGTCAATATGGGGGCGCCTGGGTGGCGCAGTCGGTTAAGCGTCCGACTTCAGCCAGGTCACGATCTCGCGGTCCGTGAGTTCGAGCCCCGCGTCAGGCTCTGGGCTGATGGCTCAGAGCCTGGAGCCTGTTTCCGATTCTGTGTCTCCCTCTCTCTCTGCCCCTTCCCCGTTCATGCTCTGTCTCTCTCTGTCCCAAAAATAAATAAACGTTGAAAAAAAATAAAATAAAATAAAATAGTCAATATGAAAACCTGTTTAAGCTACAGAAGATTCTAGAGCAGAGACTGTAGTTTCTCATGCCATTCTTGTACATTCTTTCAAAGTGTTCTAACCTGTTGCCTTCACTGAATCTGTTATAGCAAATAAAACAGATCCCTTTCAATTCAAATCACCAAAGTGGTTGTCTGATTTTTTAACAAATTTATTATTCACCAAGTGTTGATTCTACCCCTAAAATGCATTTACAAATACAGGTATGCATTATATTAACAAGTGAGAAGCTTCAAGTTTGCTTTTGGTTATAGCTTGTTGCTCTCAAGACCATTTGTATAACAGCAACCCAATAAAATCTCTGAGAAAATACTGCCCTTGAATAAACAATTTCTATTGGAAATTTTCTTTAGCCGGTCCTATGTTTTAGCCTCTTTTCACATATGCATTTGCCTAAACATTTGAAGACTCCATTCATCCTTATTGATCTAGTAACAGTAAACCATATGCTAACTCAGTAACAATGACTAGAATAACTATTACAACTGACCTACCAATTTCAGCCTCTCTTAAATCTCTATTAATCACTGTTAACCTTGTGTTGTCTCACAGATTGTAGCAGCCCTGCTTCTCACAGCTTCTGATAACTGCAAAGCCACTTTGCATAAATGATGATTTGTGCTTTTGAAATCTTAATTTCTATTTTCAGAATTATTCTAAAACCGATGGTATGTATTTTTAATTTAGAGAGTTTTATTTATAATGGCTTTAGTGAAACCCTAAAGATCAATGTACCTATCTATACTCAATGACAGAGTCTCTTAAAATCTGATCTACACATATCTGTATCAGTATCACCTGGAATGCTTCCTTACAGTCCAGACTCTTGAACAGAAATCTCAAAGGATGAGGATCTCAGAATCTATGTAAGTGATTCTTATGGATGCCAACTTTGAAATGTCAGAAAAACTTCACTTTCCAAACACCCTAAAATAATAAACAAACACTGAGGAAATCAGGCTCAACAAGATTATCTTTAGTGACCCTTGTGGGAAACACATGTCCACCATTTAAGGACAGTATATAAACAGCCTATTTCTCTCAGTATATATAACTGCCTGGGGTTAGTTAGAAACCACGTTAAATCACTTAGTTTTTGCAGCATGCATTCATTCAACAAATAGTCACTGAATGCATACTATATGCCAGGTATTAAGCAATAAAGTACGCTACTGAGGACCTAAAAACATACTCACCTTTCCCTGGCAGACAATACTATGAGAGTCTTGGCTAGGCATCTTTCTCTGAGCATTGCAAGATGGGCTATACATTTCATAGCCAGGTCAAAGGTGAGGGTTCTCTGGTTTGCAGAACTAGGCTGAACTCTGAATTTCACTGATTAGGTTAAACTCTTTGTAATGGAAAAGGCTGTGTATAATTTATCTTTGTGCTTCCCTCGATGGCGCCTAGCATAGCTTTTCTTGCACATGGCAAATAATAAAAAGGTTTTAAATGAGTATAACTGAATAGTTTATATACCATTCTATTTTAATAAAATTTGAAATATACTATGCATTTTACTGGGGCAAGATAAAGTCAGAAATATAACCCATATTTTCAAGAAAATTAGGCTCTTGGTTTTGACAAATGTTTTAATAATTATATCCTAAAAATGCTGAGGCAGTGCCCAGAACGAAAAAAGCACATGTGACTATAGAAATATAAAATCTTTTTGAATGGGAAAACTAAAGAAAAGTAATTTTTGCCTTATGGAAGTAACGCTGAACTTCATTAACCAGTAAAAAATATAATAATAATAAAATACCTTAATCCTCATGCAGCCGTTCTGAAATTCCAACTTTCATTATCTCCCACAACCCCCCAAATCTACAAATACTCTAAAGCTGCTTTGTCTTCTGGAGCAAAGTTATTGCTTAAAGTTATTGTGGATTTTGAGAAAGTTCAGGATCAAAAATAGAGGTGAGAACATATCGTCTGTGGTGTATCACAAAGTATTGTTTGCTTCAGCCAACCCTGGTTCCTGGCAGTGGATTCTGAAAAGCATAGTAAAATTAATGCTCTGTGAACAAGTAAATGCCTTTAAATTTTCACTTAGCTCTAAGTTACTTAAAAAAAAAAAAAAAAAAAGACACAGAAACTAACACTTTTAAAGTAGAACTTGAACTCTTCCACATGAATTTGTGGAGCCTTTTCTTTTAATCTTTCACTCTTTCTCCTAGATGTAAAATGAAACTAGATATGATGAGAATTCTGAATCATTGGTTTTAATTAAATAAGATTTTACTGCTGCTTGAAAATTGGAAGAGTCCTTTTGCTCAGCTAGCACAAGTCGGCAGACATCTAGCCAATGGAATACTATGAAAAAATGCTCTGCCTGGTCCTTTACATGTTTTATTTTATTTGGTCTCTGATGCATATTTTATGCCTGAGAGAAGAAGGAAGAGGGGTTTTACTCCAGCCATTGGCTTCCTCTGATTTATCAATATTATATCATCTCTTCTGTTGGCAAATTTAATTTACTTCTTTCTATTGTGTTCCACAGATGATTTTTGGAAATAAAACATCAGGGGTGCGTGGGTGGCTCAGCCAGTTAAGCACCCAACTTCGGCTCAGGTCACCATCACGCAGTCCATGATTTCAAGCCCAGGGTCGGGCTCTGTGCTAACAGCTCAGAGCCCAGAGCCTGCTTCAGATTCTGCATCTCCCTCTCTCTCTGCCCCTCCCCAACTTGCGCTCTGTCTCCCTCTGTCTCTCTCTGTCTCAAAAATACATAAACATTAAAAAAATATAGAAATGGGGCGCCTGGGTGGCGCAGTCGGTTAAGCGTCCGACTTCAGCCAGGTCACGATCTCGCGGTCCGTGAGTTCGAGCCCCGCGTCGGGCTCTGGGCTGATGGCTCAGAGCCTGGAGCCTCTTTCCGATTCTGTGTCTCCCTCTCTCTGACCCTCCCCCGTTCATGCTCTGTCTCTCTCTGTCCCAAAAATAAATAAACGTTGAAAAAAAAAAAAATTAAAAAAAAATATATATATATATAGAAATAAAACATCAAAACAAGGACTTTTTTGTTGACGTTCCAAAAACAGTTAAGGTAGAACTATCAGGAACTATAAGGAAAGGACAGATCTTTAACATGTATGTATATATATAAATTATTACTGGTAATTTGGCTTCATATTTTCATAACAATGAAGAAAATGTTCTAATGTTAGAATTTCAATATTACTTTAAAAACACAAAGAAGGCTTACTTTTCTGATTATCACAAATGTAAGAGGAAAATACATCTTTCCTTTTTGTGAAGTGAAATACAAAAGATAAGTAACTAACCTTCAGTTAATGAGAATAGTTAAACAGAACCTATTCCTTGAACACATACATAAAATGAAGATTCAAATTGCCTTCTTGTGTAATAAATAGATGAAGAAGAATAAAATTAATAACAAAGTTTATTTTTTGGTAAAATAAATACATGTGCAAAAATATTCAGTAGTTTTGGCTTGAAAACTGTAGTGCTGGCTCCCATTGCCTCCTTCAGCAATGTCCTTTGCTTTCTAAAGCTCCACTTTACAGGACTGCTAACCTGGCTTAAGTTTGATTCTACTGGCCATTCACACCAAAGGTGCTTTTGTTGGACCCACACCCGGGTAGAACAGTTTCCAGAGAACAGGAGCTTGAGCTTAGTTAAAAGGAAGGAGAAGAAATTTTGCAACCTGCTTTTGCAACCAATGAAGCCACTTTGATTCCGAGGGTGGTATGTAAAAAGAGGATGGGAGGAGATGGAGACTAAGAAATAAGTCTCCCATTTTGCTCAGAACCCTAGCAGTAATGATGAAAAACTATCTCTACACTGTTTTTAGACATTTTTGGTAAGATGCCATTTTCAGGTTATTCGTACATAATTTTCACTTGTCCTCCATGAAACACACTCTCCTGGCTTTCCTCCTACTTTATTGGCTTCTCCTTCTCAGTCTCCTTTGCTGACTCCTTCTCTAACCTAAATATTAGGTATTTCCTGATTCAATCTTGGGCATATTTTCTGCTTCTACTTTTTCCTTAGTTAGGCTTATCCAGAACACTGGCTTTAAATACCATTTAAAAGCCAGTGCCCTCCTACAGTATGTGTCCAATTCCAGATTCTCACCTTAAATCCTAACTCCTGTTCCAAATGCCCACTGGTTATCTTCACAATGAATAACTGAAAAGTATCTCAAACTTCAAAAACTTGTCCAAAGCAGAACCATTGCTTTTCTCCCTCAACTCTCTCGCCCTCCTATTCTTTCCTATTTCACTTAATGACCCCACCATCCACCCAGGTGCTCAAGACACAAACATCTAATCCATTGGCATTTCCTATTGGTTCTCCCTCCAAAATATGTCTCAAGCCCATCTCCTTGACCATGTCCTAGTCTATACCATTGCCTGCCACATGGTCTACTGCAACAGTCCCCTGAGTGGCCGCCCTCTTCCTTTCTGGCTCCCTTTCAACACTGTATTCATAGAATAGCCAGAAGTTTCTTTAAAAAATACACGCCAATGGGGCACCTGGGTGGCTCAGTTCAGTTAAGCATCCGACTTTGGCTCAGGTCACGATCTTGCGATTCCTGGGTTCAACCCCACATCGGGCTCTGTGCTGATAGTGCAGAGCCTGGAGCCTGCTTCGGATTCTGTGTAGAGATTACTTAAAAATAAAATCCTTTAAGATACATATATATATATATATATATATATATATATATATACACACACACATCAAGTCACCTTCTTTGATCACATTCTTCAATGACTCCCCAAAGCACTTAGAAAAATGTCTAAACTGCTTTCCTAACACGGCCTCTTGGTCTTACTCCTGGCTCTTACTCCAACCTCATCTCATTCCACAATTGCTCTGTAAACAGATTCCAGACACACTGGCCTCAGACATGCCAATCTGTTCTCCTTTCACTGCCCGCTCTCTTCCTAGAATGCTTTTTCCTAGCATAGCTAGTTTGTTCCTGCTCTTCAAATCTTAGCTTAAACATGACCATAAAGAAGGTTCTCTGACCTTCCCCCTATAATAGTGGCTTCTGCCACACCACATAGTTATTCTTGATACACTACCCTGTTTGTTTTCTACGTGCAAACAATCGAAAGTTGGAACTATCTTTATTTGTTTTAGTTTTTCTTTTCTGGTTTCTTCACAGAATATGAGCTCCTTGAAGGCACATACTTCATAAAGTAAGAAACACTTTGCAAGCCAAATTACCCCATATAAATGTTTCAAGAAATAATTAGTTCACGGTAGCAAATGTTTTCTCTTGCTCACCACTGTATCTGATACACCTATCACAGTGTCTGGCATAAGTTTCTCATTCAGTGAATATTTTTTCAATAAATGAATGACTTAATGAATAGAAAAATGGAAAAAAGGAAGGAAAAAAACAGCCTGGAAAATCTAATCTCCTCTAATTCAGCCCAGTTATCCCTTCTCTTGACCCAACCAGCATCCCTCCAATCTTGGAAGAAGAAAGGAAGGAACAATAAGGGTAAAGAAGGTAGAAGAATTAATACTGTCTTCCATGGAGGGAAAGTCAACCTTTTACACTAATCACAGAACCATCCCTTTTCACCTTAAAAGGGCCTGCTGGAATCAGTCTATCAAACACACCTCTAGAACTAGCCTTGCAGGAAAGCTAGGGGTCCCCTTCAGTTAGTACAACTGTTTTTTAGAAAGCAGAAAGAATATTACTATATAGTTTGTTTATACCTCCTTTTGAACATTTCAAAGTACTTGAACAGAGCTACTTATTTTATAATGAAAAATATCACTCATGAAATTTATTATCTACTTTTATTAAAAATTTTAAATAGAAACAGGTGAGTTATCCAATTCATCTCTAATTAAATAGGATAATAAAGTCTCCAAAGGATCATCTGTCACAAAGTGTTACATTCAAGAGCTGAAAAGATTGCATATTATAACCATCCACCAAAGAAATAGTATATCAGTTCATTGATAACATTCTCAGATGAATTTCATTATTATTCCCTTTGAATAATTCAAAAGCATACCTGTATCACAAATACAACTTAGATTAGCTAATTTGAAAAACAAGGGAAAAATATATTTAATAAAGAAATTCATAATTAATCTGGTAATTTCAAGGTACTATACGAAAATAGCCATAAGCATATTTTATCACTTACATGAATTTATAGAATTTGAGTGGTCTTGTTTATATAGGGGCAGGGGTAGCTACCCCAAAATGTACCACAATGACATATTGATTATTTCAAATTAAAGCTACTTAGAGGGGCACCTGAGTGGCTCAGTTGGTTGACGTCTGACTTCAGCTCAGGTCATGATCTCCCAGTTTGTGAGTTCAAGCTCCACGCCAGGCTCTGCACTGACAACTCACAGCCTGGAGCCTGCTTCACATTATGTGTCTCCCCTTCTCTCTCTCTGCCCTTCTCCCACTTGTTCTCTCTCTCTCTCTCAAAAATAAATACACATTGAAGAAAAAGTTAAAAAAAAAAAAAAGCTACTTAGAAAAGAGCCTGTATAAGAAAGACTCAGAACCTTCTCTGTCCTTCTGAAAGCAGGAAACAAACCTCCCATGTGAAAGGTACCCTGCCTATACCAGGAGGTAAAAAAAAATCCTTATCACCAGGGATAGGGAATTTAGAGTCAAGAAGGCTATATAAACAAACCTCAATACGTTTTACTAATTTACTACCTCAGCCCAAATTCTGTTTAGAATTGAACAGAATTACTAATTGAAGCTCCCAAAGTTTTCTTTGTCCTGTCAAGTCCTCACAGATTTTTTGTCTCTGTCTACAAAGTATTCAATCTGCCTGCCTTGGTCATTTCTTTAAGTCTCATTTTCTTCCTGGGCCTCTATGCACACGAAATAAAACCTTGGGTTGTTTCTCTTGTTAATCTGTCTCATATCAATTTACTTCTTTGTCCAAGATAGTCCTGCTAGAAGAATCTTGGACAGAGGACAATTTCCTCCTCTCCTTCCCTTCCTTACTTTACTCTATGAACCAGCTGTATAGAGGATAGAAATTAAGCACTAATACTCCCATCTTAAAATTTCTTAAAAAGCTTTCCAGTTGGGCAATTAGCTAATTCAACACTTCGTATGCACACAGTACCCAATAGATACATATTAATGACTTTGATTTGGCGACTATTTATTGAGCATACCCTATGGGCAAGGCAATATGGTAACTGCTGAAAAATACAATGGTAAATGAGAGAAGGGGCAACAGAGTTCAGTGGCACAGAGGCTGGACTTTGAAAATATGGCACTGGGTTTGAATCCTTGATGACTGAATGATACTGGCAAGTTACTTAACCTGTCTAAGCTCACTTACCTCATCTACAAAACTAAAAGTATTACTTGTCTTATGGAGTGATTTTAAGGCATAAATGAGGTCACACGTATAAAGAGATTAACACCATGACTGACACATTGTAAATGCTCAAAACTGCTTGTCATTGTAATGATTAGTATTATAAGGCCCTTGTCTTTAAAAGCCTAAGATCTAATGGGATAAACAAAGAGGCATGCAATTATTAAATAGGAGAGCAAAAAGCATGCCACCTGTATTTGCCCATAAATGAGTCAATCCAAGGCTCCAAGTTTACAAACTACTCTTTTAATTACTAGATGCCCTTTTCCCACACAATAAAATGTCAGTTCTGTCTACCCAGAAAAATCAGTTTGTTGTCTTAATTTGGACAATCTGATTTTCTGAGTATGAAATTTAATCTGCTCAGTCTGAGGTAAAAGATTATTCTTCCATTCCCTTAAAAAAAATTTTTTTTAATGTTTATTTATTTTTTGAGAGACAGAGTGCAAGCAGGGGAGGGGGAGAGAGAGGGAGAGAGACACAGAATCTGAAGCAGGCTCCAGCCTCTGAGCCGTCAGCACAAAGCCCGAAGCAGGGTTCAAACTCACAAGCCATGAGATCATGACCTGAGCCGAAGTCGGTGGCTTAACCGACTAAACCACCCAGGTGCCCCCCATTCTCTTTTTAAAAACTAAGTTAGATAATGTTCCTTTTCTGGCAATCTTCTACATGCTATTATAAAATTCTGAGCAAAATTTTGAAATGACATCATGTAATACTTAAATTAGAAATATTATTAAACTCCCACTTTCATTTTTATCCTCAATATCCAAGAGGATATTGTTAAACCTTAGTACTAGAAAAACAAATGAATGAGTGACATTGTTAAATTTAAAAGAGAACAGACTGGGGGCGCCTGGGTGGCTCAGTTGGTTGAGTGTCCAACTTCGGCTCAGGTCTGATCTCACAGTTCATGAATTTGAGCCCCACATAGGGTTTTGTGCTGACAGCGCAGAGCCTGGAGCCTGCTTAGAGTTCTGTCTCCCTCTCTCTCTGCCCCTCCCCTGTCATGTTCTGTCCCTCTCTCTCTCTCTCTCTCAAAAACAAGTAAACATTAAAAAAAATTTTTTTAAAGAGAACAGACTTAAATTTTTTTTTTTTTAATTTTTTTTTTCAACATTTTTATTTATTTTTGGGACAGAGAGAGACAGAGCATGAACGGGGGAGGGGCAGAGAGAGAGGGAGACACAGAATCGGAAACAGGCTCCAGGCTCTGAGCCATCAGCCCAGAGCCCGACGCGGGGCTCGAACTCACGGACCGCGAGATCGTGACCTGGCTGAAGTCGGACGCTTAACCGACTGCGCCCCCCAGGCGCCCCCCAGAACAGGCTTAAATTTTTAAGGCATTGGATGTGAGTCATACGTCTCTAAGCCTGGTGATGAGCAAATTCTTTTTCTCAAGATTTGCCTCGTGTTAGGCCTTTTTGTCCAATGGTATAATTATCTGGATAATTCAGTTCAGCAAACATCGATAAAACATTTGTGTTTTGGGCACCATGGATGCTCAGAGCTGAATAAAACACAGTTTTCTCATTTGAGGACTTCTCGCGCTAACGGCAAAAACAAACAGGTAAACCACTTTACTTTTCCATTTATTCTGAAGTGTAGATTATTTATTCACACTTATCATTTAAAAATTGAGATGCATCTTTCAATCAATGACAATTTATAACTGCTATCAGCCAGGTGACATTCATGAGGCAATTGCCATTGTGTATTCATAATGTATCGCCTGCCTTAGTTATGTACTGCTGCATGACAAATTATCACAAAACTTAGTGGCTGAAGACAACAACATTTATTATATGAAAGATTTTGTAGATGAGGAAATCAGGCATAGTTTAGCTGCGTCCCCTGGCTCCAGGCCTCTCAGAGGCTGCAATCAAAGTGTTCTCTGGGGTGGTGATTATCTGAAGGCTAAACTGGGGGTGGATCTGCCTTCAAGCTCACTCAGCTGATTGCTGACGGGATTCAGTTTTTCACAGGCCATTCAACTGAGGCCCTGGTTCCTCATGAGCTGCTGGGCCAGAGACTTAATGTTGATTGCTTGCTTAGTGGTCTCCTGATAGAGTAGCTCCTGATATGACAGGGAGAGAGAAATAGGGAGGGAAGGAGGGAGGGAGGGAGAGAGAGAATCAGATAGCCAGAGAAGTCACAGTCTTTTGAAACATAATCTCATACGTGTCATCCCATCACTTTGCAGAATTCCATTCATTAGAACCAAGTCACCAGGTCTAGCCCATATCTAAGGGAAGGGGACTGACTATACAAGGCTGTGAATACCAGGAGGTGAAGATCACTGGGAGTCATTTTAGAAGCTGTCTACTACATTGCCTATAATTATTCCTAGGGGTATGTCTGGCCCCAACAATCCTTTGTCATTAGTGGCCAAACCATTTAAGTACAGTTTGAGGGAGGAAGATGAATCCTAGTTGTCTGAAAATGCTTTTTCAGTACCTAGAGGCAGCAGATGGATGACAGGGGCTTGTAAGAAAATCCAGAGACACTAGTAGAGCAACTGCAGTTGATGGGACAATCCTGTGGGAAGGGAAAATGGACATGAATGCCTCTGACTAGCAAATGATTTAGAAAATTTGGAATGAAAAAAGGTTTTAGGAATATTTTGACCAATTTATTTCATGTATATTTTTCATTTTATGAAAGTACAATAGTGATATATGATGAAAATAAATGTAAAACAGCTCTTTTAATAGGATTAAAATTTAAAAACCAAATAATGTTGAAAGTATCACGTCTGAGTTGAATCTGCAACATTTTTTTCATTATAAGTGTTATATGAAATAAATTCCTACAATTAAAGGCATTTTAAATTCAATGAATTCAGAAATGATTACAACACATAATAAATTAAAAAGACAGAGAGGTAAGTTGTGGGGCACCTGGGTGGCTCAGTCGGTTAAGCATCCTACTCTTAACTGCAGCTCAGGTCATGATCTCACGGTTCATGAGTTTGAGCCCCGCATCAAGCTCTGCACTGACAGTGCAGAGCCTGCTTGGAATTCTCTCTCTCTCTGTCCCTCCCCTACTCGTGTTCTTTCTCTCTTTCTCCCCTTCTCTCAAAATAAACAAATAAACTTTAAAACAAAACCAAACAAACAAACAAAAAAAGGTAAGTTATCCCTGACTATGGACTCTCTAACTATGCCTGTGAGTCTGCAATCTAGCTATGTCCAAGATATGTCTTCAGTTTGGATATTCAAATACCTCACTTAAAGTCCAGTAAAATTGAACAACTTGAATTTCTTTTTTTTTTTTTTTTTTAATTTTTTTTTTTCAACGTTTTTTATTTTTGGGACAGAGAGAGACAGAGCATGAACGGGGGAGGGGCAGAGAGAGAGGGAGACACAGAATGGGAAACAGGCTCCAGGCTCTGAGCCATCAGCCCAGAGCCCGACGCGGGGCTCGAACTCACGGACCGCAAGATCGTGACCTGGCTGAAGTCGGACGCTTAACCGACTGCGCCACCCAGGCGCCCCAACAACTTGAATTTCTGAAACACTATGAAAAGAGTTAAAGATGATCATAAACAACCTCATATATAAGGAATGATAAAAGTGTCCTGTCAAGCACAGTAGAAATAATTTTCATGAAAGTGAGATCACTTTTTAGAAGTCTCAACTGTGGTTCTCAATCTGCAATCAAGACCCCATAAGTTAAGAATTTTTCCAGAGGGTCCATGAACCCATATATACAAGAAACATTTTATGTAGAATGGCTAAATAGTATCTCAAACATTTTTTAACCACTGTCTTTCAAAGGTGTTAAAAATGCTTTATTAATTAAATATACATTATTTTCAAGTAATTTTTGGCATCTTAACTGTTTTTTTTAATATATTTTTTTAACGTTTATTTATTTTTGGGACAGAGAGAGACAGAGCATGAACGGGGGAGGGGCAGAGAGAGAGGGAGACACAGAATCGGAAACAGGCTCCAGGCTCTGAGCCATCAGTCCAGAGCCCGACGCGGGGCTCGAACTCACGGACCGCGAGATCGTGACCTGGCTGAAGTCGGATGCTTAACCGACTGCGCCACCCAGGCGCCCCTTAACTGTTTTATTGTGATTTATTTAATCAACAGACATTAGAAATACAACTATTATCCATGTGGAGAAGAGTCCACAAAATTTTTACTATTAAGAAATACCTTCTATGACAAAACTTCTGGAACCCACCATCCTCAGGTTTCCTGAATTGCAAACCTAAGCATGTTCAAAAATGATTCATTATCTATATCCCCATACCCTTAGGAGTATCATTTATCTCCATGTTACTAGATAAAGACCTATCTCTTGCTATCAGTCTTCCTATTTAAAATTTCATACCCATAGATAAAACTTGTCATGATCTTAGAAAGAACTCCATTTTTATTCCAACACATTGAAAGGAAATCCATTTTGTTCCTGAGAATAATAAATTGAATCCTAAAAGGATTTCTTTTTCTCTCTTGGTTCCTTAAAGTCAGATTTTTTCTTTTAACTAATGGCAAGCCGTCTTTCATTTTTTAATAGCATTATCCTTAAAATATTGGTTTAATTTTTTTCAATTTAAATGGTGGAGTCACAGTGTAATGATTATTTTATTATACAATTAGGAATACAGAATACCAGGGTGCCTGGGTGCCTCAGTCAGTTGCACATCCGACTCTTGATTTCGGCTCGGGTCATGATCTCACACTTTGTGGGATTGAGCCCTGCATCAGGCTCTGTGCTGACAGCAGGGAGCCTACTTGGGATTTTCTCTCTCCCTCTCTCCCTGTCCCTCCTCCACTCATAGGTTTTCTCTCTCTCAAAATAAATAAGCATTGGGGAGCCTGGGTGGCTCAGTCGGTTGAGCGTCCGACTTCAGCTCAGGTCATGATCTCATGGTCTGTGAGTTCGAGCCCCGCGTCGGGCTCTGTGCCGACAGCCCGGAGCCTGGAGCCTGCTTCGGATTCTGTGTCTCCCTCTCTCCCTGCCCCTCCCCTGCTCATGCTAGGTCTCTCTGTCAAAAATAAATAAACATTAAAAAAATTAAAAATAAATTAAAAATAAGTAAATAAGCATAAAAAAAAAAAAAAAAAAAGAATCCAGAATACCCAAAATTAGCCAAGGTGGTAAAACTATTAGTACTCTGTCACAGATAAAATGATTCATTTGCTTATCGTTAGAGATTAAATTAGTCATAATTGCTTTACATATTCAATACAATGGAAAGAGAAATTTTTAGTTAGTATACACTTATTAACATGTGTTCTACTTGTAAAAGGATTCAAGTGTCTCCTGATATGACATCTCGGGCTAACAAAAAATTCATATATATTCTCATATTTTTCTGCACATAACTTGACCATAGTTGCCATTTATTTGTAGGTTCAAGATCAAGAAAGTGATTCAATTTGAGTATGTGTTGTTTTGAATAAAGCAGGCTTAAAGATGTAAAGATAGAAAAATGTTCCCTTCTTCCCTTTTAGGTTCTTTAACTTGCCTAATAATTAAATTGATGTAATATGTACATAAAAATATGAGACCCAAGACAGCCAGGTAATTGAGACTTAAATAACACTGTGAGCGGAAAAAGAGGGGTAGGGGTAGGAGGATACAAAGAGGAGGAAGGCCATTCACAGGAAGTGGGAGGAGATGTATGGAAAACAAAGGTTGCTCTGTTATGCAGATAAGTTTCTTAAGTAAAAAGGTATCTCTGGTAATAACTATCTTTTTAGAACTGGCTCCCTTTTCAATGTAAATTTAGGCATTTGAGGGGTGAGATAAAGAGTTTCCTAATTCTTCTTGGTTTTGATTGTCTTTAGCTCAAAATAATCCTTATACAAAAGTCACTTATTTTTGGGTGGTAACCTCTGCTCTCCTTCAAGACCATGTCCATACTGATATGAGGCAAACTAAAAGACATCTTCCTACACCCCTGTTTATTTGATAAATTTCTTAACTATCCACTTGATAAGGAAAAGGGACGTAAGAGTCTCTATTTAAAAAAATTTTTTTTAATGTTTATTTTTGAGAAAGAGACAGAAGGCGAGCAGGGGAGGGACAGAGAGAGAGAGGGAGACACAGAATCTGAAACAGGCTCCAGGCTCTGAGCTGTCAGCACAGAGCCCAATGCAGCCCTCAAACCCACGAACCGCGAGATCATGACCTGAGCCCAAGTCGGATGCTTAACTGACCGAGCCACCCAGGCACCCCCAGACTACAAATATTCTTAACACAATTTTTTGTAAGTCATCTAGGACCTAAAATGAGATTACACTGTGGTCAAGGTATTCAATCCAATAACAGAAGATCCATGAATGAGGCTTTCATTTAAGATAACATGTCAAGTTGTCATGGGGCACCTGGGTGGTTCAGAGTCGGTTGGGCATCCAACTTCGGCTGGGGTCATGATCTCGTGGTTTGTGAGTTCAAGCCCCGCATCGGGCTCTGTGCTGACAGCTCAGAGCCTGGAGCCTGCTTCGGATTCTGTATCTCCCCCTCTCTCTGCCCCTCCCCTGCTCACGCTCTCTCTCTATCAAAAATAAATAAACATTAAAAAAAAATAAAATAAATAAGATAACATGTCAGGTTGTCAAAATATCTAGTTGATTGACATTCTTGCAGAGATTCCAAATTTCTTCTTTTCCCACCAGAGTTCCTTACCACTTCTACCATTATATAGATTTTAAATTGAACACTAAGCCAGAAACATGATACCTACCAACATTCTCCTGGAATGTTATTTCAGTTTCTACCTGCCAATTCCAACAGAAATGTAGGCAAAGCAAATGTTACATTACCAAGCCCTAGACAGTTTACTGCTGGGGGGCTTGAGGAGGGGAAAATTAAGCTATGGGCTGTCAGCAGATCATGCAGTTGTCCATAATGATCATCATATCACAACCCATATTCTGTGCTTCAAAGTATTAACACTGGGAAGAATAATTCTTCAACATAAAAGCATAAAACTTAGAAATGCTAGAGCTATTTGATACTGTTGGAGAACACCATCTAAAAGAACACAACTGCTGATTGACCGGTGAGCTGGACCCAGCCACTTGGAGGCTCTTTACACTCTCCCTTGTCCTTGGAATGTGGGTTCTGCTTGCCTTTCCCATTCCCAGAGGCTGTACCAAGGACACCGCATTGACATGGTAATGTGATATTGAAAACACCTGCACAGTACATATAACTGAGCCAGCCCAATTAGAGACTTTTTATAAACTTAAGATTTGATAGGTGGGTGTGGGGATCCATTCATCTCAGTGCCACCCAAGATAAACTTCGGATGTAAGTTCCCTTTGCTTATTAAAACTGCCATCTACCAACCTGGAGTGGCTACCTCCGTCCTTGGTCATCCCTGCCCTCTGAGTATAGGGGCCAGTTTCAGATTACACTTGGAAAGGTTGCAAACCAACGGAAACATATGTTAGAATTATAGTTAAATTATAATTAAGGAGTGACAAAGTTGAATGAGGATATATATTCCGAGAATTCAATTTTAGGATGCCATTTGTGTAAACAATGATGTAAACTGTACTCCTCAGGAGTTTGAGGTGTCGCCACCCTATTAACAAGAATATTTAGATACTTTATGCCCACCTGTAAAGTATTTCTAAGGGTTATTATGTTTGGGGATAGTACTCATTTTTTCTCTTTTCCTTCTTTACGCTAAGGTGGTAAGTTATGATAGTGACCCCTAGAAGAAGAGGGGAAGAGTCAGTGAAGAGATAAAAGGATATCTTTCCCTATCCCCCCTCTCTGTTCTCTCCTACCCAAACACACACCCAGCGAGATGGGCTACTTTTACGGATCACTGGAGAGGCGGATTGGGCACATAAGCCAAAAGAGTTGTGTTGAGGAAAGGTTTTATGACTGGGTTATTCCTGTGCAAAGTTCAATGAAGAGAGATGGAGAAGTCCTTCACTTCACTTCAACACTGGGACCCAACAGCAGCGAACAACAGAGACCACACAGCAGCAGTTAGGCCCAGCTAAGAAGCCGCAGAGGCACATAAGGACTAGAGTGGCTAAGACACAGACAACGATGATTGCGCCAGAGCCAGTCAGGGCCAGCTTTGTAAAAGGATGCCCCAGAAACTCCCACATGACTTGGAGAGCTTTTGAAAAAGAAAAAAGGTCTAGGGGAAACAGCAACAACAAAAATGGATATTACTGTTAATGTGACTGTGAATCTCCTCACAGCTTGGAGCAGCCTGGAATATTTAGATTTCAAAAAGGAAACTTTAATTTTAAAAGCATCCATATAAATTAAAACCCTGTTGCTTTCTAACACACTGTGAAAATAAACAGTGTTTGAAAAACGAATGAAAAGGCAAAAACAAAGTTCAATGTCCTTTAATAATTACTGCAACTGATCTTTCAAACCCACTGCATCCTTATTATCACAAATTTAAGACACTAGGTTGTGGCTGTGGGGACGAGGGAGTGGAAACAAAAAGAGATGGAGAGACCCTGGATGGTCTAGAAAAGTGAAACAGAGATCCAACTTTTGCCTCCTAAGGCTGCCTTCCATGCCTGCGTTACCCCTCTCCAGATAACCCTTCCTACAATGCCTTCCACACCCAACTCCATTTGTCTCAGAGACAGTCCCTGCAGAACTGGCCTAAATAGCTGTATTGATTCATCTTTGCTTCTGTAGGTATGCTCAGGTCATCAGCAGCTTTTCTTAGCCTCCAGTACAGCTCAAGTACTCCAGAGTAATCCACGTGTGAGATGATATTGCAATGCGATGAGTAATTCTGCTCGCCAAACTGAACCCCCTGGATCACAAAGTATTTATTCAGCTTCTCTTCCTGGGTAGAACTGAGCCCCGAGGTTAGAGCTGAGACTTTGTTCTTTGTACCAAAGCTAGAACACCCAGCTGGGATGTGATTAAAAATTCTACCACTAAAGCAAAAAGAGTAAACAAGCTAAAGCAAGGATGAGATGCGTGGCTCAGGAAACAGCTTAAGAACAGTGAGGGGGCTCAGGGCAGGCCACTCCAAAATATATGAAATGTGGCATATTGTTTTGAGTCAAAATTACTTGGGAAACAGCCAGTACAAGAAGGATGCCCTGAGCCTCCTCTCTGACCTACTAAAAGAAATAAATCTCCAGCGTGAAAGCTACCTTCCCTGCATCAGGAGACAAACATCCTTACCACCAGAGATAGGGAATTCAGAGCCAAGAAGGGTAGGTAACACAAACTTGGCTTAGTTTCTTCACTAATTTGTACCTAAGCCGAAGATTGTCTTGTCAGTTCTTCACAAATCTATTGTTTCTTTGTCTAAAAGGTATATAAACAGCCTGATCTGGTCATTTCTTAGGTCTCCTATCTATGAGGTCTTTGAACATAATTATTAATTATTAATATTGATATTATTAATAATTATTAGACCAGCCAAAAAAAAAAAACCCAGAAAATGAAGGGGGGAAGGGAAAATTTTCACCTCCTCAACAATAGGGCCTCAATTGTTAGCATTCTTTGAGTGGCCAATCCTTTCTGTGCTTGTTTTAACCCATTCTCCATCTAGATTAAAGGGTTTCTCAACCTCAAGGCTACTAATATTTTGTGCTGGCTAAGTCGTTGTTGTAAAGGCTGTCCTGTGCACTGTAGGATGTTTAGGAACCTTATGTCTCTTCGGGGCTAAATAATCCACAGCCAAGAATCCATGATTTAAAATTAAATGTCTCCATAACTGACAGCCAAGTTTACATGAATAATAGCACACACAAAAACAAAAACAAAAACAAAACCCCTGCCAATCAAAATGATTTCTAGGATTTTTCTTATTAATTCATTTTTTAATTTATATCCAAGTTAGTTAGCATATAGTGCAACAATGATTGCAGGAGTAGATTCCTTAAGCCCCTTACCCATTTAGCCCATCCCCCCCCAACCCCTCCAGTAACCCTGTTTGTTCTCTATATTTAAGAGTCTTTTATATTTTGTCCCCCTCCCTGTTTTTATATTACTTGTGCATCCCTTTCTTTATGTTCATCTGTTTTGTATCTTAAAGTCCTCAATGAATTAAGTTATATGATATTTGTCTTTGACTAATTTCGCTTAGCATAATACCCTCTAGTTCCATCCACGTAGTTGCAAATGGCAAGATTTCATTCTTTTTTGATTGCCGAGTAACGGTCCATTGTATGTGTGTATATATATATATATATATATATATATATATATATACACACACACACACACACACTACATCTTCTTTACCCATTCATCCATCTATGGACATTTGGGCTCTTTCCATACTTTGGCTATTGTTGATAGTGCTGCTATAAACATTAGGGTGAATGTGCCCCTTTGAAACAGGACACCTGTATCCCTAGGATAAATACCTAGTAGTGCAGTTTCTGGGTCGTAGGGTAGTTCTATTTTTAATTTTTTGAGGAACCTCCACACTGTTTTCCAGAGTGGCTGCATCAGCCTGCATTCGCACCAGCAATGCAAAAGATATTCCCTTTCTCCTCATCCTCACCAACACCTGTTGTTGCCTGAGTTGTTAATGTTACCCATTCTGACAGGTGTGAGATGGTATCTCATTGTGGTTTTGATCTGTGTTTCCCTGATGATGAGTGATGTTGAGCATTTTTTCATGTGTCTGTCAGCCATTTGGATGGCTTCTTTGGAGAAGTGTCTATTCATGTCCTTTGCCCATTTCTTCACTGGATTACTTGTTCTTTGGGTGTTGAATGTGATAAGTTCGTTATAGATTTTGGATACTAGCCTTTTATCTGGTATGTCACTTGCAAATATCTTCTCCCATTCCATCGATTGCCTTTCAGTTTTGCTGATTCTTTCCTTCGCTGTGCAGAAGATTTTTATTTTGATGAGGTCCCAATAGCTCATTTTGCTTTTGTTTCCCTTGCCTCCAGAGACGTGTTGAGTAAGAAGTTGCTGCAGCTGAAGTCAAAGAAATTTTTACCTGCTTTCTCCTCTAGAATTTTGATGGCTTCCTGTCTTACGTTTAGGTCTTCCATCCATTTTGAGTTTATTTTTGTGTATGGTATAAGAAAGTGGTCCAGGTTCATTTTCCTGCATGTTGCTGTCCAGTTTTCCCAGCATCATTTGCTGAAGAGACTGTCTTTATTCCATTGGATATTCTTTCCTGCTTTGTCAAAGATTAGTTGGCCGTACATTTTTGGGTCCATTTCTGGGTTCTGTATTCTGTTCCATTGGTCTATGTGTCTGTTTTTGTGCCAGTACCATATTGTCTTGATGATTACAGCTTTGTAATTCTTCTTGAAGTCCGGGATTGTGATGCCTCCAACTTCAGTTTTCTTTTTCAAGATTGCTATGGTTATTTGGGGTCTTTTCTGGTTCCATACAAATTTTAGGATTGTTTGTTCTAGTTCTATGAAGAATGCTGGTGTTGTTTTGATAGGGATTGCTAGGATTTTTGTTGTTGTCGTTGTTATAAAAAGGCCAAATGCCAGCTTACTTACTTTTCTCCCCTGTGACCATGAGGATCAGGTAGAAAGAAGAAAAGGTTATACCCTATGTTTAGCACCTAAAATATCCACATACTTATATGTGGATATTTAGTCCACATTATAAGAATATAAATGCTGAAGGAAATACTTGTTGAAACTGAGGGAGGGCAGAATTTGCAGCCCCAAAATATTCCTCTTTAGCATAAGGATTATTTTGAGCCAATTATTTTTTTAAGAAACATCAAACAAAGGGAAAGCTCTGAAAATGAATAAAAGTTAACCCTTTTGTAAGAGACATTTATAAGGGGAATCACCATTGGTCACATGTCTCCCTCTCTCTACCAGGAAGAGAAAGATGACTATAAATCTCTAGTAACTTTTATCAATGGGGAAGACAAGGACTTAGATCTGTATAACAATCTTACCCTTATTTACTGGGCTTTTCCTGGTAACCTCCCATAACTGGTTCTCTCACCAACACCCCCCTCTGCCCCCCACCCCCAGCAACATCTTTCTTTTGTCTTTAGTTGGGGAGACTGTTTAAGGTTATGGTCTGGGTCTCTCCCATGTATACAGGGTGTATACATGTTATTAAGCTTGTTTGTTTTTCTCCTATTAATCTGTCTTTTATAACAGCAGGGTCTCAGCCAAGAACTTAGAAGGGTTGTTGGGAAAATAAGTAAAGTTATACACCATAAGATGGCCGATGGGACTAACCTAAGTTCTAGTTTGAGACTCCTCTTCCAGGTTCTTCTTCCTGTCCTGTTTGCCTAGCGTGCCAAATTACTACTAATATGGAATGCGGAAGTAACACAATAAATTGTCCCCCATGCTTGTGCTCAGGACTGAGATCTCTGGAGAAGGGTCTCCTCTGAGCCCGCTGATGTAAAATAAACCTCCGATTCACCGAGATCTCTGAGTGGTGCTTGGTTTTTCCACCAGCGATCCAGCCTGGTTCTGTAACATATTTGGTTCCCTGCCCAGGAAACCCAACTGCGCTGGTTCATTGTTGCCACCGGTTTGGGAGAACAATGAGGCGGTGACGAACGAGGAATCACAAGGGAGAAGGCGGTCCCTTCCTGAATTTCAGCAGTCTCCCACTGAGTCACCTCAGGTCAGCCCTGCTCTGCCATTCCCATTGGACTCGAGGAGACTTGGCAGGTGAGGACCTGGACCCGACGTCAGAACCGGTAAAGCTGGGGCCCAATCTAGTCAGGCCCACTCAAAAGAGTGGAAGGGGGACCTGATCACTCCCCAGAGACCTCAGAGGTCTCAGGTAGGAATTCTGTGGGAGGGAATGTAATAACCTCTGGTGTGTATGTGAGTGTGAATGTGCGACTCAGTCTGGCTCTCCTGCCAAGTTCGATTCTGTGGCTCCACGGGTGGGCACGCTTAAAGTTCCCAAAAGCCATGGAGTCTGAGTGGACCTGTCTGCAATTCCGTGGTGAACGGCATACAGTCTATGACGGCATAGTAATAGTTTCTGATCATGTCACAAAGCTGAGACTGCTAAGCGTTACCTAAGTTCCTTCGGGACACAGACAGATGGACAAGTGACTGGTCTCTTCATTAGAGGGAGCATCCCTATCCCTCTGTCTTTGCGACTCGGTCTCACGGGAATATTATGGGGTCAGAACAGAGCAAAGAAGGTATTTTCAGGAGACTATGGAGTTAAGGTAACCCCAAGGAAGTTAATGACCTTATGGGAGTTAGAATGGCCCACTTTTGGTGTAGGATGGCCCTCAGAAGCTTAGATGTCCCAACAGTCCGCCACGTCTGGTGTGTTGTCACCAGAGACCCAGGTCACCCTGATCAGTTCCCGTATATCGACTCCTGGTTAGAGATTGCCCAAACCCTTCCCCTTGGGTGCAATTTACCTGCAACAAACAGGGACAGGCTAGGGTCTTAGTCGCCTCAACAAAGCAGCCCAAGAAAGGTCAACAGAAGTCCTGACCTCCACAAATTGTTGCCGGTGATCCAGAAGAAGAATCAATCTTGCCCCTGCCATATGAACCTACCGGTTCCTGGTACTCTGCCACCTTCAATCTCCCCACCACCTCCACTTGGCAGATCCTCTCCCCCGGACCAGTGGCCAGATTGCGCCCTTGGCCAGGCATAGGCGCTCTCCAGATGCCAGTCTACATCCTTCAGTACTAAGAGGCTCTCCTCTCCTCCCGGGGATCCAAGCAGGGGCTGAGAAGCCCATGAATATGCCCAGCAGCAAGGGGAATCCCCAGGGGATTATTATGACAGGCTATGCAAGGTTTACACCCTGTTTGACCCTGAGGCACAAGACTGCCACGACAAAAGGAAGGTCTAGCCGCCAAAAGGGGGGAGGCCCAGAACCTCCTTAGCAAGGTATCAGTGAGCCTACTGCAAGGAGTGAAAGGAGCAATCCAAATGACAGCCCTACCTTAGTTTAAAGCTAGGTTCTCTTTTCTGCTTATTATGGATCTTTGATAAGAAATACAATTGCTGAGAAGTCTGTTTTGCTTGCTGTTTGCTATGAGCATTGTGAGACCTTTCCTGAATGTAACCCGCTGTGTAGTAGAATGGGTTGTAAACCTTCCTAAATGTAGTCTGATATGTAATGGAATGAGTGGTTGTACATAAACTAACCGGCGTTTCTCGCTTCTGTAAACCTGCTTGCTTAGCACATTCCTCACCTATCCCCTTCCCCTTTTTTTTTTTTTTTTTTCTCTCCCACCACAAGTAACGGACAAAGCCTTCCCGCCAAAGGACAGACAAAGGACGCCCAATCAGAAAACCACAAATGTCCGTACTTTAAAATTGACTAATCAGGCCCCTCATAATTTGAAACCTCACCTATGCTGTTTGTCCCTGTCTATAAAAACCCTATACTAACTCTGATCGGGGCCTCTTAGCGTCACCGGCAACGAGTGCGCAGAGGTCCAGGTTCGAACCTGCAATAAACGACCCTTGCCGCTTGGCTTTGACTCACGACTCTGGTGGTCTTTTGTGGGAGGTTTTGGAACGTCGGGCATTACAGGAGAAAGGACATTAAAAGAACAAATGTCCCAACCAGGAAAAGTCCCAGTAACCCAGCCGACATCGGGAGGAACCTTGAGAAGGGGACCTTATTGGTCTGGCTGAGATAGAATCAGACTGAAGGAGACGCTGACTCTCTCTCTCTGTTCCTCTGCCTAATAGATGTGAGGGCTTTTCCCTCATTTCCCAGGTTAACAGCTATAATTGGAGCCAACTATGGTTAGTCTACCTCAGGATGGGGACTTTAAGGAATGTTCCCAAGCAGTTGCTGAAGCTCCATTTGTTTCAGGGAAATTCCCAGTCTTCTCTGGCCTGATGTGGACTCCATATTTCCACTTTGGTCGAAAAAAACATGGTGTCTGCTCCTCTGTCTGAGCTAAGGTTTTGAATTGGGTTTTCCTTCTCTGCTATCTGCTGGCACTTGCCTCTTCTGCCTTCCCCTTCCCTTCCTCTTTCTGCATCAGATTGGGTGTGGTCTACATAACTGGTTCCTATACCATCCTCAGTATTTTTTCTTTCATGGCAATTACAGTTATTTGCATAAGTTCAATAAGGGCACCATTGGAATACTGGTTATTTTACCAAGGCTTTGACTGGAACATCATTTTTGAGAGTGACATTCATAGACCATACAGCTTTAAAGAACTAAGGCTGACTTTATGAAGCATGATGCCAATAAAGCCCCTTGGAAATGTTGGCCTGATACCTTGCTTACAGAGTTCCCAGCAGCCTCACCAGGTGAGTGAAGAAGGTCACTTCCTGGCAGGTGCAGGAACCTCAGGATATCTTGGACCTCATGAAGAGGAATTCGCCCAATTCTACAGATATTGCAGGCCTGTCTGATGGCAAGTATTTGGCTTGGCTTCCAGCCTGGAGAGGCTACTAAAAGTTCAATCTGGAGTTTCCTTATAAAAGGTTCCAGCAAAGCAAACTTTAAAAGATCCTCATTATCAATCGCTACTCTTGCTGAGCTTATGTAAATGATTAGGCCAGGTTTGTTAAGACTGGACTTGTTCTACAAATGCATTGGTCTCGATTTGGCCATCTCTGGAAATGGGGGTTTTTAGAGAGAGAAAAAAAACTGTGTTTCAACAATGCACCGTTATGGATGTTAAATTCTAGTTCTGACTGTCTTTAAATGTTTGTTGTTTGCCTAGAGAACTTGAGGTAGACTTCAGAAAAATTGTCACAGTATTTAATGTATAGACAATCTCCTGTGCTTGTTATTCTGTGAGGATAATAATAAGACCCCATGGGCATATGATTATTTAAACAACTGGAAAACGGGATGGATTCTCCCAACAATTGTATGTAAAGACTTTTCTCACTGTAGACCCATCAATAGATAAAGACTTCTGTGCTTTATTATTCACGTGAGACCGGGTTAATTCATAAATCTCTAAATATATAAACCATATCCTCCCTAAACCTGATCTGACAGTTACTAGAAACCCACCCCATATAAACCCAGGAGATCTGGTTTATTCAAAGGATGGGGCCACCCCTTTCAAAGACTTGGAGGTGGACTTCACAGATATACAACCAAGCCAAGGGTTCAGGTACCCTCTTGTAATAATCTGCACATATTCAGGATGGGTCGAAGCCTTCCCAACCAGGAGGGAACAAAGTTGTGAGGTGGCCAACGCTCTTACACAGGAAATCGTGCCTCGGTTTGGTCTGCCCTTAACCATACACAGTGAAAACGGACCCGCATTTGTGGCGGACATCATATAATGCCTGACCAGGTCCCTCAACATTACCTGGAAACTGCAACACGCATCTTAGCCCTCCCAGGGTACCAACCCCTAGAGCTAAAGGGTTATGCCTACTAAAAAAGATTTTTAAAAAAGGCATCAAAGGGGGGAATGTTGGGAAAATAAGTAAGGTTATGCACCATAAGTTGGCCGACGGGGCTAACATAAGCTCTAGTTCCTAGCTTAGAGACCTTCTTCTGGGTTCTTCTTCCTGCCCTGCTTGCCGTGCTGGCCAAATTACTACTAATGCGGAATACATAAGTAACAGATGATAAATTGTCCCCCCATGCTTGTGCTCGGGACTCAGATCGCTGGAGAAGGATCTCCTCTGAGCCCACTGGTGTAAAATAAAACCCTGATCCACCAAGATCTCTGAGTGAGCTTGGCTTTTCTGCCAGCGACCTAGCCTGGTTCTGTAACAGGGTAAAGGGAAATTATTTTTCCTCTACTACAAAATCATATAATTCTAAGAACCAACCTTCAAATTGGCACTAAATTTCTCAAGAATGAGTCAAGCAGGCATCTAGTACTATTTTAGAGCCTAAATAACTAAAATAAATTGATAATAAAAGTGGAAATAAAATGGGTATTTTTAAAAAATCATGAAATTGTTTTTTCAACAAAACTTTTAATTCTGTGGAATCCTGACAAGTGACTCCCTTAGTGCATGAACTCTGTAGCATCAAAAATGGTCAATGATTGGGTTTTTTATGGGGTAGAGAGAAGTAGGGGAAAATGATGGAAGGAAAGAACTATTAAGACAGCCCAGTCTATCATCTGATATCATGAAGATAAGAAGTTGTTTTGGCATTCTTTTTTATACTCATCATTTTCTTTTTAAAAAATAAGATTTCAGGGGCACCTGGGTGGCTCAGTCAGTTAAGTGTCCAACTTTGGCTCAGGTCATGATCTCACAGTTTGTGAGTTTGAGCCCTGCGTTGGGCTCTGTGCTGACAGCTCAGAGCCTGGAGCCTGTTTCAGATTCTGTGTCTCCCTCTCTCTCTGCCCCTCCCCTGGTCGCACTCTGTCTCTCTCTGTTTCCCTCAAAATAAATAAACATTAAAAAAACATTTAATACATTTTAAGAAATAACATTTCATTTTTTTCTTGATCATAAAGTTATGATACTTATTGTAGGAAATTCTGAAAATACACAAACAAAAGGATGCTCCATTTTGAGATAATAATTATTAATTTTATTCCTTCTAGCCCTTTTCTACATATTCTATAAACAAAATTGAGCTTATGTTAAAATTCAGAAGTAAAAAAGATTTTTAAAAATAAAAATTTATTTTAATTAAAAAAAATTTTTTTTAATCTTTATTGTTGAGAGAGAGAGGGCATGAAGAGAGGAAGGGTTGAGAGAGAGGGAGACAGAGAATCCGAAGCAGGCAAAGCCCAACTTGGGGCTTGAACCCACAAACCATGAGATCATGATCTGAGCCGAAGTCTGACACTCAACCTACTGAGCTACCCAAGCACCCCTAAAAATAAATTTTAAATCCCAATTTTTGACTTAACTCTGTGTTATGAGAATGTCTTCCTGTCATTGAATTCATTTATTGTTTCATGTTTATTTATCCCTCCACTATTCAACAAATATCTTTGAGTACCTATGACATACCAGGCACTATGCTTATCACAGGAAATACAATAGTGAACAGAAGAAACAAAATCCCCTGCCCTTCCATGGAGACAAATGTTCCAAAGTGAAACGATCAGCAAAGAGCAAATGAATAAGTAGTATATTTTGCATGTAAGACAGTGATAAGCAAAATGGAGAAAAACAAGACAGGAAAAGGGTGAGATGGTTATGTGTGTTTGGGGGAGACTTAATTTGCAATTAAGGGTGGTCAGAAAAGTCTTCAGTGAGAAGGTAGCATTTGAGCAAAGACCTGAAGGAGGTGAAGGAGCTATTCTTATGGATATCAGGGAAATCATTCTAGACGAGAAAATTGGGCAGGAGCCTGCCTCCTGTGTTACAGGGACCACAAGAGCAAACTGAGTGGGAACTAATGTCACTGAAGGGAGGTGGGGGCTGGGTAGTAACAAGACTGTTCATGGCCTACAAGGAGTTTTAAGGGCTCAGGCTTCGATGCTGAGCGAAATGAGAAACTACAGGGGCGCCTGAGTGGCTTAATCAATTGAACTCTGACCAGCTCAGGTTATGATCTCGTGGTTCATGAGTTGAAGCCCCATGTTGGGCTCTGTGCTGACATCTCAGAGCCTGGAGCCTGCAGCCTGCTTCGGATTCTGTGTCTCCTGCTCTCTCTGCCCCTCCCCTGCTTACCGTCTGTCTCTCTCTCTTTCAAAAATGTCTCCATAACTGACAGCCAGTGCTACATCAACAATAGCACACCCAACAACAAAACATTAAAAAAACATAAAAAAAAAAAAAAAAAAAGAAATGAGAAGCTACCAAAAATTGTGGGTTCCAGGGATGACTTAGCATCTTACTAATTTACAGATAACTGCTTGAAAAAGAGACTGGCTCATGTAGGGGCAAAACCACAGCTGAAATTGTCATTGAGAGGCTATCAGAAGGACCCAGGTAAGGCCTGATGTGGGCTGAGACCCAGATAGACGTGACAGAAGTAGTTGGATTCTAGATATATTCTGAAGGGTCAAGATAATGGGATTCCAGACATATCAGATATGCAGGGCATAAGAGAAAAAAAGGAGTCAAGAATGACTCTAAGGTTTTTTGGCCAGAGAATATTGCTCTAAATTATAACTTCAGTAAATGCATAATTTATAAAACTTTATAAAGTATGACCATTATGTAGGCAGTTTCAAAATAAAAGAGAAATAATCAGACTAACCATAATGTCATCTTTGTTTAAATATAAGTTTGACAACTGGAAATCAATAGTATAAGTTCAAACAAAATGAAAATATCCAATCCCTTGGAAATTAAAAATTATTCATTGAAAAAATCGATCAGGGGGCACCTGGATGACTCAGTTGGATGAGCATATGACTCGATTTGGGTTCAGATCATGATCTCATGGTTTGTGGGATCTAGCCCCACATGGGGCTCTGCGCAGACAGTGAAGAGCCTGCTTGGGATTCTCTCAACCTCTCCCCCCACTCCTGCTTGCATGCTCTCTCTGTCTCTCTCTCTCAAAATAAATAAACTTTTAAAAAATAATAAATTTAAAAAATGGATCAAAAGAAAAATGGCTTAGTAAAAAATTCAAAACCAAAATCATCAAAATCTGTAGGGTGAGATGTGTCTTGAAAAATGAGACAGCATTCATGAAAAGAAGAAGGGACACAAGTTTCCCGGCAGCAGGAACAACCCATGTCAACACAGCACCAGTGAGAGAACATGGCACCCTTAGGGAATGCTAAGTGTTCAATGTAGCTCTAACCTTCAGTGTAAGGAGAAAATGGTGAAGGCTAAGCAGGGCTCCATAACCCAGGGCACAATATGCCACCAAATATTCACATTCCATCCTGAATGTAATGTGGGAACACCATAGAACTTAAAACTGGAAGAAACATTTAAACAACGAGTACTGGCTCCCCATAAACAAATCTTTATGTAGTGTGTAGCTTGGATTTTCCCCCCTCATTTTATTAAAAAAAAAAAAAAACCCAAAACTCTTATTCTTATTTACAAATCTATGTAAGGCATAAAATTCACAAACAGATCATATCTACATTGTTTTCCAGGAAATTTTCCTCTTGTTTTATACAAACTTTCATTCTAACCCACCTTTATAATTAGCGTAAGTGATTTCAAATTAAATGTAATCATTGCTGCATTATTTTGGTTATTTACCCATCTCATCTCTTCCTCCATTAAGGCTGAAGTAGCTGAGGGCGAGAACCCCATTTTCAGAGTTCTTTGGAAATGACAAGATATATTTGTCAGAAATAACATTTCCCCCCAACCCCCCACATGGGTGTTACTCAATAAGTTGCACTGAAAATCTCAATCATTATATGATTCTTTTCCTTGGAATTTCATTTATTTAAGGATACAGTATGATTTCCCAAGAAATTTTCATGAGAGAAGACTTCCTCAATCAATTTTGAGTATGCCAAACATTCATTAAATATCTCTGCTACTTCAAAGCCTTAGTTAATTAAGCTTCTCTCAATATATTATCCCCATTCACACAAGTACCCTCTTTAAAATGAATATGAACACATTTTTTATTTACCTATCTCTCTGGTCCCTGATTCTTCATACTAATTTCCTATCCTTTGCCTACAGTTGACTGTATTCTAACATCCTGGTACATGTTCCTCTTTAAATTCAGAGCCATGCATGTATGTATGTAATTACATACTCAAGGGTGTATGCAAAACAAGGATTTTATGTCTATATACAAACCACAGTTTATTTTTTTAAGCTCAACTACACACGTTAGTGAAAAGTGTTCAAGTAGTCTTTTGATGATTGTCATACCTAAGTTAGCTGTCCTTATTTTCAATATAAAAATATATTGAATTACATAACCCCCCAGGTAACTCCAAAATTGGCAAAGTAAGACAAGCCAGTAAGGACATGCCTTTATTATTATCTTGGAAAAAAGCAAGGTAACAGAGCAAGAACTTGCTCCTTCCTGCAGGGAGTTGCAGGATTCCACATAGATTTCCTGGACAACTGAAGGTCTCAACCAAATCCCAGACCTTACAAAGATGAACACTCCTCACACTTACATTTTGGGTACTGGTGAGGCAACAGGGAAAGGTGACTAGGGAGACAAATTAACCAAAGTAAAGCAATTTTGATTTTAGGCTGACCCTTAACCTAAAAGTCAGCAAGTCATAAAAAGAGTCATAAGATCCAGCTCAAGGAAAACCACAACACCCACTCCCTCTGGCAATAAAAGCCACATAGGCTGGACATTCTGAAAATTTCTCCCTGTGGGTAATTTCACAACCCTAAGACAATGGAAAATGTAACTGCCCAATATAAATGATAAGCCCAAAGTTAAAGAGTAAGGCCTTCCCCATTATGAGGGAGCACAAGGCAAGCTGAGGACAAAGCACAAGCTAATACCCACCCACCACCCACCACCCCCGCCCCCAGGTGTGATATGTGTGATATTCCTCAGGCACTCCTGGCTGCCCAAGAACAAAAGAAACGACACAAAACAAATGGTTAAACTGATAGAGTCTCCATCAGTTCACAAATACGTTAGTAATATTACAAGAAAAGGGCAATCTTATCAATAGCCTAATCTCCAGGAACTTCCTACTGTCTTAAGGATAATGCTTTGCTAGAGGGAAAAACAACCTTAGCTTGACAATAGTTAGGCCTCCAGTAATCTGTGAGTCTTCTTTAGCATATGGAAAGCCCTTTATGAAACTTCTTGATTTTACCTCCCTCAAGTCCATAGTATGTAATCAGTTACTCTTCACAACCCCAGTGCAGCTCTTTCTGCCCACAGGTCCTGTCCCCATGCTTTAATAAAATCACCTTTTTTGCACCAAAGACACCTTCAAGAATTATTTCTTGGCCGTCAGCTCCAAACCCCCACCATTCCAACCCCTATCACCTGTACAGTTAGCTAATTAAAAACAAAACAAAACAAAAAAACCTTTGTTAGAGGCAAAGGGGATCCTCTTCTCACCTGGGAGAAGAGACCACTACTTTGTGGTGGTAGTGTTGTGGTTTTGGGTGATGGTGGGGGGCAGCTGCCGAAACTGCATTTGTTTTGGGGAAATTCCCTGTCTTCTCCAGCCTGACTTGGACTGCATATTTCTACTTTGGTGATAAAAAAAAAAAAAAAAAAAAAAAAAAAACACCAAACATGGCATCTGTTCCTCTTTCTGAGCTGACCAGGTTTAAAACCAGGAATCATCCTTCTCTGCCTTCTGCTGGCACCTCACTCTTCTGCCCTCCCCTGGCTCCTGCCTTCTGCCTTAACTGGCTTCTACATCATCCTAGGTACCTCAGGCACCATGGACTCCTTCTCCCACCCTCGGTATCAAGGAGCAAAGCACACCTACTTGGACTACTCACTTCAGATCCCCCCCACCGATGTCCCAGGAAAAATTGACAATAGGTAACAAAATGTCTAAAGTGGACCCAAATGGAACATATTCAGTATTTAAACTAATTTAACTTTGTTGGCTTAATTAAGACAGACGTGTCTTCGAGTTATCAGCATTAAATATGAAACTTATTCTACCTAGGTTTGCTAACGGTCAAATAATCTCAGGTTATCTCTGTTCCAAATTGTTAGCAAAAGATGACTTATAATGATGGTTAATTCTGTCTCAAGGTTTTCATGGGTAATTGTTAAGATAGCTTTCAGTCTTTGGTAACCTGAAACTTTCAAGTTTTGCTTCCATGATAAATAGGATTGAATTCATTTGATATCTAATGAGATAAAATACTAAAGCACTGATTACTAAACGCAGCTTTGCACTTTTGACTTTTTATCATAGAGAAATTAAGGATATTTGGATCCATTGGTAAACATGCTTTGTGCTTAACTGGTTCATAAGTTTGCCATCTAAGGAATTCTGATGTAACAGTTCACAATTGGTTACTATTTAGTTTTCACTGGAGACTAAGGTTTCTAAGAGTTAAAATTCTGCTAAATGTAATTTAGACTGATGGAAATAAGAAAAGCAACCCTGTATGTATGTAGGAGATCTATAAGAAAAATATAAGGAATGAAAATACATTTTTGTTGAAGGTAAAAGGAAGTAATTTTGTCCTAAATGAGATTGGTTGTTTGAAGAGAAATGGCTTGGGACAAAATTTGAAGGCAAAGGAAAAGTTGTAGAAGGTTTGTGAAGGGAAATCTTTGGAAAGGAATTTTATGTCTGGTCAGGATGTACTAAGGTTGCAATGAATGGGTTTTAAAAATGCACTGGTATAAGATTAAAATTCTGTTTTTCTCTATGTTAAAAAAAAAAAGTTTTCTTGGATTGTTGATCTGCTCTTGATAAAAAATAAAATAAAATGCAAAGGTTTCTCCTCTTTTGTCTGTTGAGAAAAACAAAGCTTCTGTTTTGTCTTTATCAGGTTTTGATTACTTAGCTAAAACTTCTCAATGTTAACGAAGCCAAGTTTTGCTAACAACTATACGACTGGACATATTTGCTTTTGAAATCTCTTATTGCCGTCTTGGTTGAATAAATACTTTAAAGTTTTAAGATTTGTAATAATCTGTGATCTTATTTAGGATGTACTCTATAACTTTCTAAGGTTTTAAACAAATTTTCCCAAGGTTTAAATTGTAAATGAAGTCTTTTTGACCAATTAGGCCTTTTTATTTGAGATGTTAAATTACTTGGAAAGCACTGTCAAATAATGGTAAACATTAGGTTGTAATTGCTTGGGTAAATGCTGTAACTGATCAAATATAAGTGCGATTCCTAAAGTTTTAATATGTTTTTGTAATAAGGTCATCACTTGATATTCTGATTATCAAAATTTTAGTGTCACAGAAATACCTGATTACCTTGTCAATTTCATCATAATGAACTCTCATCAGATTGTTCACCATGTCCATTTTTGAGTTTTGTAATTTATAATTATTGTACTTATTCTCTTACAAAACGTATTTCATCTTTAAGGAGATTTATAAAAAGAACCTTTAGGACAAAGACAGGTATTTGGCATCTTTAAAATCCTAAAACTAAAATGAGTAAAAATTTCTAGAACTTTTTAAAAAGCTGCATTCAAACCGAACAAGAATTAGGAACATAGGACTAAGTGAACTGAGGAAGATTACAGTTTTGTGACTGTTGTTAAAAATATTGCTGGTTATTGAATGTTTGCTTTTCCAGATTAAAGGAACTTTCTTTTAAGGTATCTAGGACATGCAAAAATGTGATAAAGTATTCATTTGTAAACAAATTGAAGCATTTAACTTTTCTCTCTACTTAAACCCTATGGAATTCAAAAACTCTCAGTATTTTTTCTTTCATGGCAATTACAGTTATTTGCATAAGTTCAATAAGGGCACCATTGGAATACTGGTTATTTTACCAAGGCTTTGACTGGAACGTCATTTTTGAGAGTGACATTCATAGACCATACAGCTTTAAAGAACTAAGGCTGACTTTATGAAGCATGATGCCAATAAAGCCCCTTGGAAATGTTGGCTTGATACCTTGTTTACAGAGTTCCCAGCAGCTTCACCAGGTGAGTAAAGAATGTCACTTCCTGGCAGGTGCAGGAACCTCACGATATCTCGGGAACCTCGTAAAGAGGAATTAGCCCTAATTTACAGGTATGGCAGGCATGTCTGACGGCAAGTACTTGGCTTAGCTTCTGGCCTGGAGAAGCTACTAAGAAGTTCAATCTAGGGGCACCTAGGTGGCTCAACTGGTTGAGCGTCTGACTTTGGTGCAGGTCATGATTTCGCATTCATGTGTTAGAGCCCCACGTCGGGTTCTGTGCTGACAGCTCAGAGCCTAGAGCCTACTTTGGGTTCTGTGTTTCCCTCTCTCTCTACCCCTCCCCTGCTCGCACTGTTTCTGTCTCTCAAAAGAAAAAAAGAAAAGTTCAATCTAGATTCCTTATAAAAAGTTCCAGCAAGGCAAAGTTTAAAAGATCTATATGATCAATCACCATTCTTGCTGAGCTTATGTAAATAATCAGACTAAATTTGTTAAAACTGAATTTGTTTTTCAAGCAAATTAGTCTTCATTTGGCTATCTCTGGAAATGAGGGTTTTTAGAGAGAAAACTGTTTCAATAACGCACCTTCGTGGATGTTCAATTCTAGTTCAGATTGTCTTTAAATTTTTTTTAATTTTTTAAAGGATTTTTATTTAATGTTTATTATTTTTGAGAGAAAGACAGAAAGTGAGCAGGGGAGGGGCAGAGAGAGAGAGTGAGACACAGAATCCAAAGCAGGCTCCAAGCTCTGAGCTGTCATCACAGAGCTCGATCCAGGGCTCGAACTCATGAGCCATGAGATCATGACCTGAGCCAAAGTCAGACGCTTAACTGACTGAGCCACCCAGGCGCCCCAAATTCTGACTGTCTTTAAGTGTTGTTTGCCTAAACTAGACAACTTGAGGTAAACTTCAGAAACACTGTCACCATAGCACAGGTGTAGACAATCTTCTTGCTTGTTATTCTGTATAGATAGTAACAGGACCCCATGGACATATGATTATTTGAACAACTAGAAAATAGGATGGACTCCCTCAACAATTATATATCAAAGGTCTTTCTCACTGTAGACCTATCAACAGATAAACTATATTGCTTTATTAAATTATTCACTTGAGGCCGGGTTAATTCAGAAGTCTCTAAATATGCAAATCATATCCTCCCTAAACCTGATCTGACAATTACTAGAAACCTACCCAATCCATATAAACCAAGGAGACCTAGTTAAAAGTCTAGTACAGCAAGGGATTTAATTCCAAAATGGAAGGGCCCCTACTGGCTCATATTATGCACTCCCACTGCAGTAAAGTTAGAGGGGCACTCTCCATGGGCTCTTTCATCTGGAATAAAACCTGTACCTCCTTCACAGGAAATCAATGAGTGAACTAAAGTGCCTTCTTATTCCTGTGAACCTGTAGAAGACCGCAAACTTCTCTTATGATGGTTGTACCTTTCTTTTTCATTCTCCTTTCCCCAATTTATACCGACAATTCCTTCTTACAAGGGGCCATTCAAAAGGATCACCACAGACATTTGAGTTGCAAACCAGAAAAACCCATCTGATTCTTGTTGTCTGTTCCCACTCCATCTGAGGATGTTTCAATCCTGACATCTAAAAATCTCCTCACTCGCAACACTGGTAGACACTGGGTTTGTAATTTTCTCTAATCATTAATCTATATTTTTCTTGTTTCTATAAAAGCACCTCTTATAAATTACCTGATTTATTACAAAACAAAACAGAGTCTATATGATGGCTATATACCACCTGTTACAGAGTTAAGGCCTTCAATGACTCTCAATAACATTATATTATTAAATATTATTAATATTATACTATTAAATTATATAATAATATGATTATATTATATAACTAATATATTATTAAATATATATTAAACATTAAATAATTATTATATAATAATAAATATTAAAATAACTCAAATACATAAAACAGTTCTACAAAATAGAATAGCATTAAATGTTTTAACTGCTGCACAAGGTGGAACTTGTGCTCTCATAAAAACAAAATGCTGTGTATACACTCCAGATTACCACGAAAATACTTCTAGATTACTGACATGAATACTCGATTTGATGCTTTAAACAATCTCTTTCCTTTAGCGATCAGTTAAACTCCTGGACTAGAGGATTTTTGTCAACTACCAAAGGACTTTTATTTGGGCTTATCTTTCAAGTTATTGTAATTATGTTTTGCTCTTTTCTCCCATGTCTCCCTGCCTGGTGCTAAGACTCCATCACTACAATAACTTCAAGCCAATAGATGATCCGTTCTACTCAAGGAGGTTCATACACACTGTCTACCTTGGATTCAGCTGCCTCTGCCTTTTGTAACTCCCCTATATGTTCCTCAACTGATTAATATTGACCCATAGGTAGGGACATCTCTACATCCCTACTCAGCAGGAAGAAGCTACAGAAGATGAGACCTTCCACCTTCAGCAACCTTAAAGATTTAAGGTTCAAAATTGTTCAGGGGGGATAGGATGAAGGCCCATGAGGCAAGCTGAGGTCCAAGCACAAGCTAGCATTACCTCCCCCTCCCCAAGGTGGGATACGTGTGATATTCTTCAGGCACTCCAGGCTGCCCAAGGACAAAGGAAAGGACAGAAAACAAATGGTTAAACTGTTTAAGAGTCTCTACCAGTCTACAAATATCTTAGTAAATTACAAGAAAAAGGCAATCTTATCAATAGCCAGTGCACCTCTTTCTGCCCATGGCCCTGTCCCCTTGCTTTAATAAAATCACCTTTTTGCATCAAAGACATCTTCAAGAATTTGTTCTTGGCTGTCGGCTCCGAACCCCACCATCACCCCAAAACCTCATCAGAAGGATTATGAATATAGCACCAAGTTCTTTCTTAATTCTCTGAAACAATGATAGTCTTTGCTCCTTCTCTGGATGCATCTAGAACTTACTTTTAACCCAGGCCAAATATATACATTTATACAGAATGGCCCTCTCAATATGCCAAAAGAAAGCATTTCTTTGTTTATACACTTTAATTTTATTTTTTTTTTCTTTTTGGCTTAGGCCCGTTATGTAAGAAGCTCAAAGTTATGTTAACCAACCTACAAAGGATTAAAAAAAATATACATAAAGCTGCACTTAATTATAAAACTGAGTATTCAAAGACCCAAAAGAGGCATGTTCTCTATATTTACAAGGGAAATAAACACCTTGCTAGAGTGCCACAGAAGAAATACTATGAATCTCCCCTTGTAATAACAGGCCAGCAAACACAGAAATCTAGTAAGGTATGCTGAGTTGCTAATGGTTCTAAGAAAGTCAACTTGTATATTTTTTAAGAGCAAAAAAAAAAAAAAAAAAAAAAATCTTATTTTCGGGATCTATTAAAATATTTGGATTCTACAAGATTAACCTCCGATGGAAATTAAATTTCCAAATTGTTTATTGTGGTTTAAATGGTGGATGGAGTCTGGCTTGGGCAACAAGAAGTTGGTGCAACACTATCATCATTGCCAGCTCCTGCCATTCTCCCTGGAGCTATTGTGAGGGGGAGGTGGACAGAGTTTTAAGGCTTTACTAGGCTTCTGTGCCCAAAAGTCCTGCACTCAAGTGCATCTGTCAGCCCTTCTCATCTCCAATGATTTCAAGACACCACAGAGATTTAAAAACAAAAACAAAAACAAGACCGCTGGTCTCTGCTGAAGGAAAGGGCATTTTGCCCTAGGCAAGAAGGGAAGCCTGTTTTAGTACCTTGTAACTAAGAAATAGAAGTAGGGGGTGGGGTGGGAGGGGAGAGAAGGGTACTGGTGAACAAGGTGCAGAAGAATGAAACCAATGATTTTTTTTTTTTTTTTAATTTTTTTTTTTTTTCAACGTTTATTTATTTTTGGGACAGAGAGAGACAGAGCATGAACGGGGGAGGGGCAGAGAGAGAGGGAGACACAGAATCGGAAACAGGCTCCAGGCTCTGAGCCATCAGCCCAGAGCCCGACGCGGGGCTCGAACTCCCGGACCGCGAGATCGTGACCTGGCTGAAGTCGGACGCTTAACCGACTGCGCCACCCAGGCGCCCCGAAACCAATGATTTTTTAAGGGGAACTTTTAAAATGGTGGAAAAACCTGGGTATTCAAACTAGTTTTAAATCATGAAATTGATTTCCACCCAGCATGTTTATTCTTATGTTTAATTTTTATTTTCTTTCTTTTTATCCTAGGACCAGCCACAAAAGAATTCATTCAAATTCTACATCTTGTCTTCAAAAACCAGGGCAGCTTCCAGTTACATTTGGGGCCTTTTTTTTTCTTATCCAGCTTGAGCATTTGAGTCTACCATTACAAGGAATATGACAGAAGTATTTTATTTCCAAATGAATTAAAGTCTAATCCTACTCTCCAAAACACAACCAGGCCAGCCTCCTCCATGACTTCATGCACACCTGCCTTCTGTGTTCTGACCTCTCATTCTTTGTTTTCCTTTCCTTTTTCCCCCCATTTATTGCTTACACTGAACCTCTCTCCATTAATATATTTTCATCACATCTTCCTTTTGGGCCATGATGCATCTCATAGACCAACCTTTCCATCTTCATCATCTTCACAGCAGCTAACATTAGCTGAACATCATGAACTTGGCACTATGGTGTTTTATGCAGATTGTCTCACAGAATCCATGACCTTATACAGTAGGCTTTTACACATTAAGAAACCAAGGCACAGAGAGGTGAAGTAGCTGGCCCAAGATGACTCTATATTGAAGGGGAGCTGAATTTGCCACTCCAAAACATGTCTCTTTGGCATAAGGATTATTTTAGGTTAATTATTTTTAAGAAACAGTAGAGACAGGAGAAGCTCTGAAAACTGAGTAGAAGTTATTCTTTTGTAAGAGACATTTACTTTTATGAAGGAAATCTCCATTTGTAAGGGGGTCTCCCTCTCTGTACCAAGAAGAAAAAGATGACTCTAAAGTTCCAGAAATTCTTATCAATTGAGAAGACATAGACTTTATCTGCATAACACTCTTACCCTAGCTTCCTGTGCTTTGCCTGATTAACTCCTATAATTGCCCCCCTACCCTTGTTTTTAACTGAAGATGATACTTAACCTGATGAAGACGTGGGACATTTCCGGGAGTTACTCTGTTTTCCTGGATATCTCCCATGTATACAGGAGTTATACATGTTATTAAATTTCTGTTTTTCTCCTGTTGATATCTTTTATTATAGAGAATCTTGGCCAAGAATCTAGAAGGGTAGAGGAAAATATATTTTTCCTTACCTACAGTATAAACACACCTTTAAGTATACCAGTCTCTCTAGTCCTTTAGAACACACTGCTTGAATTTTGTTCCTCAACATTTAATTATGAAAAATTTCAAACATACAAAATGTTGAAAGGATGTTACAGTGAATACGTACCATCTAGGTTTTACCATTAATATTATACTCTATTTGCTTCAGTACATATCATCCACCCATCAATCTATCCTATTTCCTTTTTTGATTCGTTTCATTTCAAGGGAAACTGACACCATTACATTTCCCTCCAATACTTAAGCATGCAATCATTAACTCCTTGCACTTTAATGCTACAAGGAAACTCTGATATGGATAGAATAACACTCCAATCTCTGGGGACTCGCAGTGGCCAAGTAGTGCACACCATTTTTGTTTAAAACTGTAAATAAAAATTTTGAAAGACTACTTTTCTTCAAAATGTGGTGCCTTTCAAAGTTAGACAATACTTTCCATGATCCTTGGGATATTATTTTTATTAATATGAAGAGAAATAAATTCCCATCAGTAGACATAGAAGCCAAGAACAAGTATATACCTGAGCTCCAAATTCTTTCCAGAAGACATTTCTCAACTGCAGAATAGTCACTACTTCCAAGTTGGATGGAATCACTAGGGTGTTATTAGATTTAGATGAGAAGGAACAGCACATTAGTGTGGGGGATGTCTTGGGAGAATACCCATGAGCAACAATAAAGTAAGAAATCAGAGCTGGTTACATTAGAGAAGATTGTGCATCTATTTGAGTCTGAGGAAAACAAACTATATGTGGTTCATTCTGAATCACACTGTACTGACTTTTAGTTCCCCAAAGGGCTTTATAAGAAAACAAAATATGAAATCTACAAGGTCGATATTTAATTTTCCAATAAGACATTTAACTTGGCTTAATTACAATCTGAAGCAGGCTCCAGGCTCTGAGCTGTCAGCACAGAGCCTGATGCAGGGCTGGAACTCACAGACGGCGAGATCATGACCTGAGCCAAAGTCGGACGCTCAACCGAATGAGCCACCCAGGTGCCCCAAGTTATGTTTAAATTTCAGATAAACAATGAACCATTGCTGAGTAAAAATATTTCCAACTGAATTTCATGCAAATATTTTTATGTATTTCCCAAATATTGCATGACACATTCTTTTTTTTAAGTGTATTTATTTTGAGAGAGAACATGCAAGGGAGGGTCAGAGACAGAGGGAGAAAGAATGCTAAGCAGGCTCTATGCTCAGCACAGAGTCTGACAAGAGACTTGATCTCATGACTGTGAGATCATGACCTGAGCCAGTGTCAAGAGTTGGATGCTTATGGGGCGCCTGGGTGGCGCAGTCGGTTAAGCGTCCGACTTCAGCCAGGTCACGATCTCGCGGTCCGGGAGTTCGAGCCCCGCGTCGGGCTCTGGGCTGATGGCTCAGAGCCTGGAGCCTGTTTCCGATTCTGTGTCTCCCTCTCTCTCTGCCCCTCCCCCGTTCATGCTCTGTCTCTCTCTGTCCCAAAAATAAATAAACGTTGAAAAAAAAATTAAAAAAAAAAAAAAAGAGTTGGATGCTTAGCCAACTGAGCCACCCAGGCACCCCTGCATGACACATTCTTATATGTTTATGTGAAATTCAAATTTAACCAGGTGGATGTCCTGTATTTTATCTGGCTATTTCTAGAAGAGTTTGGAAGGCTCCCAAGAAGTTCACTCAGTTAAAAAACTCTCCCTGTGAGATCTTAATTCCTTATATCAATGATTGCATCTTCATTAAGCTAAGCATTAATCTCTTCCTTAGGTGAAGAAAGAAGTACCTTTCCTATTAAAATTCATAATCCCACTATGCAATTCTTTCCCCCCCAACACACACACTATGCAGTTCTTAAAAGGAAGACCTAAGTCTATATGTTCTGACATGGAATTATCTCCAAAATAAATAATTAAGTGAAAAAAGCAAGGTTCAGTAAAGCATGCATACTGGGTAATCAAGGTTGTCTCCAGGGAGGGGAACTGGGTATAGGTGGAGAGTGGGAGGACTGTGGTAAGGAGTCTACTTTTTTATTCTATTCTGTACATTTTGAATGTTCTATCATGTGCATATATCATCAATTTAAAGACAAATAAGTGTAAATTAACAAGCAAAGAAGCAAAAAAAAAAAAAAAAAGAAAAAAAAGAAAAAAGAAAAAAAAAGAAACCAACAAAACAAAACACTATTTATTCCCAAGCAAAACAGAACAAAACATCCCAAGAGATGCCTAATATTTGGTGGAAATTATTTCAACCTCTTTGATTTCCTATCTGACTTTATCAGGTCACCTTAAGAGTTCTGGAAAACTGGAGATAAACTATTTTATAGTCATGCATCAATTCTGTCTTGTTGAAATGAATCTGATATTTTAAAGTGGAAAAAAAAATCTCCCTTCTATAAAGGTGTTAACTTTTATCTGCAAGAATATACTTATTTTATATGCTTTTCTATATTTTATTCTCTTCATTTTCAATATATTCCTCCTCTCTGTTTTTTCTCACCACAAGCTTAAACACACACACACACACACACACACACACACACACACACACACCTCTCCTAGTAGAAGATATGAAGGTGTCCCTTTGTGAATAACAAGAACCACAGTGATCTGCATTGATCTAAGTTTCTCTGTCTATATTTTCAACACAAGCTTCATTACAAATTACAGAATCAATTTTCAACCTACATGGATAGGGGTTATGTTAAAGGAAAGACCAAATTCTTATCTAATGTTCCAAAAAAGTCAATGGAACACATACACACATCATTAGCAACATTTCAGGTTAATTAGAAATACACTGAGGGGCACCTGGGTGGCTCAGTTGATTAAGTGGCTGACTCTGGTTTTAGTTCAGGTCATGACCTCATAGTTTGTGAGTTCAAGCCCCATATTGGGCTCTGCTCTGGAAGGGTGGAGCCTGCTTGGGATTCTCTCTCCCTCTCTTTCTGCCCCACCTCAGTTCATGCTCTTTCTCAAAATAAATAAACTAAAAAAAAAAAAAAAAATACACTGAGATGTTTGGTAAACCCTAGAAAACCCCAATCAGGAGTCTATTCCACCTCTCAGCTTATATTCAACATCAACATAAAATTTTGTTTACTGATCTAAGCTTTCTCCTGGAGGACATTCAATACTCATGCTTTTGAACTACCTCCTCCCCTTCCTGGCTCATGCTACATTTCCTTTGTACCCAACTCCAGTAGCTCCTAATTCCTGCTTTTCTTTTGAAATCTTTCCCAGGTAACAAATGGGCTGTGTGCCCCTCTGTTCCCACCTGGACCTCCACCTCCCTCTTTATTTGGTTATTCCTTCTCAATCACTTATTAAGCATCTATTTTGTGTCAGACACCATTCCAGGTATAAAAACAAAATCTCTTCTCTTGTGCATTTTACATTCTAGTGTGGGGAGCTGGGGTGGGGTGGGGGGTAGTCAAAGGAATCAAAAGTAACAGGGGCATGATTACATTTTAGAAAGGAAGGTATAGTCTGGAAAGGTCTTTATGACTTTTCAGGAGGATAGGATGGAGCCCTATAGATACCTAAGAGAGTTCTAGACAAAAGAAACAAAATACCAAGACATAAGTGTGGAGCCTTCTGGGTATGATCCAGCACAGAGTGCCAAGGGGACTAGAGCAGAATGAGAAAGGGAGATGAAGTTGAAGGAAATGGAGTCAGAGAGGTACCAGGCAGCAAGATCGTGGGGGCTTTCTGGCCATGGTAAGAACTTAATATACTTGAAAAGATTCATCAAACTCCACAAAGAAGTCACATAAGGCTTTTACTTCAAGGTAAAGGATATGGTGCAGCAAGAGAAAGAGAGTGTAGGTAAGTATTAGGGGTCCAGAGAGATCCCATGTGCAAGTGCCCCAGCAGCTAGGTGAGGCCATGCAACAAAGTTATGGCCAATGAGGTAGAGCCAGAAGCCATGAGGATATAAATATGAATATGGACATGAATCTTGGAGGTGTAGCAACAGCCATCCTAGGACAGTGGGGATGACACTAAGGTTTTCAGAGCAAGGAAACAGAAAAAGCCCAAATCAAGGTTAACGTGGTTCTGCGGCCATACCATACCCAGGTTTCCCACCTTCAAATTTTTTGTTGCAGAAAACCAATGAGCTCCTGAAGGAGTGCTGACAATGTTGTCTCTCTCTTATTCATGGATGTGAAATGACCTTCCTTGGGGTTACGTGTTCCAGGCCCCATGGAGGTTAATGTATGCCCTGACCAGAATGTGGGAAGGCTTGTTCTGATCTTCCCTAAAGTGGTGCACAGAAGGCCCCACTTCAGATGACTAGCAGAGAGCCTCTGGCGCACAGATGGTGCCACTGCAGAGAACTACTCTGTGACCTCACTACCATGCCCCTCACTCCATAAAAGCTGGGGATTAAGGTCCATATTGGGTGGGAAATGGGGGCAGAGAATAGCTGTGTGCTGCCTGCATAGTTTGCTCAATCCCTCGTTAGTAAGTTACCCTGAATACAACTCTGTGTAAATGGTATGGAGCGGCTTCCTTTGTTTTCTGGTCTGAAAGTGTTTTCTCAGTCTGGAGGAAACTTTATAGACTCTCCTCCAACTTCTCACAATTGTTTTCCTGTTTACACTATTATATTAGGATTTTCTGTTGAACATACAGGTACAACACTTCAGTGTCTCCAAACAATGATGTTCAAGGTCCTTAGAATAGCAAATGCAGTAACCATGACTTGGCTTAATTTTCTGCCACTCCCTATTATCCACTCTATGCTCATGATACTTTAATTTCTAAGAATTTCCATCAAGTATCTATTGATTCAACCCTCAGGGCCTTTGCTTATGACGTCTCTTGGCCTGCTATGCACATTGCACTTTTCTTTGCCTGGCAAAGAAACTCATTCTTTAAGATCCACATCTCAAACCCAAGATTGCCCTTTCCCCTTACTCCCACAGCACACCCTGCATTCCTTTACCTTGGCATTGACCATACTGCATAACTTTCTATTTATGTGTCTATTTCCGCCACTACACAGTGTGTTCCTCAAGGGCCTGGTTCATCATTGTTTCCTGAAGCACCCAGCACAGTGCCTGGCACATAACTGAGCACAACAGATGTTAAACTATTACGAAGTTAACATTGTCTTGTTTATGTGTGGCAGGAGGTCAAATAGAAGAAAGTCACCAGTTCTAAGTATAGGAAGACCCTATTGTGTAGTTCTAACTAATCTTTCATGCTTGAAAGTACAGTCCTGTAAACAAAAAAGTATAGGTGGTCCAGAAGCTCAAAGATGTTTTCTGAGGTCTTCCAGGGAGAATGAAAGAGAACCTGAGGGCAGGGTTGCTTCTGGTATCTTCAATCAATAAAACCAGAGATTTCATATCAGGGGATTCATTTGTGGTGGCACTGTAATATATCAACCTGGCTAGGCTGAACTACATTTCTACATTTTCCTTCCCTGTATGTTCCTCAAGGTGGGCCATGGGAGAAACTCTTATGAATTCGAGAGCAGAAGAGAAGCAGTAGCCATTTTGTAGCTCACACAGGTTGTCTCTGGCCAGCTGATTGGCTACAGCTGCTCACCTTCCCCTAGGGTCTTCTTTCTGCTTCTCTAACTTATGATCCAGGTGTGTGTTTAGCTGCATGATGAAACACCCTGGCTTCTGCAGTATACCCACACTAACAACAAGGTCAGGGGCAACGAGAACTGACATGGGTTTCTGTCCAGTGGGGTTTCAGCCCAAACTTACATCCATTCTCCCTTCCCGAATGCTTGCCCTGCAGACTTCAAATTTTAGCATCAGATGTAATAACAGTAGCCTTACAAAGACTGCTTAACCAGCTTCCACAGTTGTGTCAAATCACATCTCTGTAATAAAGCCCTTAAATATATATAGGAGGATGTGTGTGTGTGTGTGTGTGTGTGTGTGTGTGTGTGTCTGTCTGTCTGTATCTGTGTGTGGGTATACACACACAAGGAGATTTTATATATACCAAATTTCCTAGTAGTTCTGTTTCTCCTAATAAAAACTGACAAATGTAACATCAATTCTAGAAACTTCCCAATACTTCTTTTCTTTATCCCTGGTCTCTTTTCCTGAAGTGATTTTCTGTATAGTCTTTAAGTGGCAATTACATTATTGTGTTTTCCTGTAAGAGATCTGGGAGATGGCATCCCACCTTGCAGACTTCTCAATGTAGAATATGCTTTGGCAGCGATAAAAAAGAATCCCAGAGTCTGTAGGAACAGAGAGAGAAAAAAAGGCTGGCCTGCATTGGGATG